>NC_080669.1:80913106-81276275 GCF_027579445.1 Ammospiza nelsoni | reverse complement strand
AGCAAAGTACAGGAGATATGATGTATTGATCTGTCTTGTTGGGTTGCCCAACAAGAGAGGAAAAAGAAACATTTGCTGGATAAAATTAATAGAAAGTTCCACTGGATTTCATTTAGTATTGGGTTTGTGGGAAGCCCAGACCAGTTATGTCTGGAGCTTTCAACCCCAGCATGAAATTCTTGGTTCCTTCCTCTGCCATCGTTAAGGTCTGATCCTGACACTCTTTACTAGCAAGAGTAAACACTGCCCTTTGAAACTGTCATGAAGACTGACACTTAAAAACTCTACATTACATAGGGCATTGGGAGTGAATAAAGATTTCAGGCTCAGCTTTAAACAGGCTGCAGCAAAGATGGCTCAGTGAGAGGTTCCATCCCTCAACCCCTCACTGCCCCAGAGTGCAGGTCTGCATCCTCAGCACTGGTGTCCTTCAGATGAGCTGTTGACCAGAGCTCCCTTGTGCTACCTGTCTCAGGTGGCTGCTGCTCAAAAAGAGCTTAAAAATCTCCCAGTGTAACATTCCCAGAAGAGGTGTGACCTCAGTGTCTTTGCCAAAGCTCCCCTCTTGCTGTAACATAAGGCCCAGATGTGAGCTGAGCATTTGATGACTCCTAGGGTTTAACCATGCAGGAGCAGATCGTGTCCTGGGTTCTGGCTCTGCAGAAACATCCCTCCTGCCCACCACTACTGCCACCAAACACCACTCCATGCAGTGTCTGAGTGGTGATCCACAGCATGAAGCTCATTCTCAAAGCCAGATGCTCTCCGGCACCCATTTGAGGATCCTCTGCATTGCATCTGCATTGAGATGTTGCCTGATTACAAGGGCTGGGCTTTCCCCTGCGCACAATAATTAAAAAAAAAGTTTGCTGAGGGTGTCTACCAGTTAACTCAGCATTTGCCTAAATCCTGATCCTTACCTCTGTGGCTTCTGTATACTGTATTTGTTCCATCCTGTACTTCTCATTGCTTCACTCCCATAGCTCTTCCTCAGCATGGCTGAGCTCTGGAGCAGAAAACAAAGCTAAGGGAGTGCCTATGCTCAGTTCTTCCCTTCATCACACAGCGCTGGTATGCCTATGACTACTGGAGGCAGACTATTAAATTCACACCTTTTAAGTCCTGCTTTTGTGTAGCATCTCTCTAGTACTGGTAAAAGGCAGGAGGGCATCTGAAAAGTAGGCACAAATCCCCCTATTTTTTCTCAGATTCTAAGATCTCCTCCTCCCTCAGTCCAGGGGAAGGGTATCTGTCCCCAGAACTGCAGCAGTTGGCTGCTCATTCGCAGATTAACTGCTCCAGCTCTCTGCCTTATTACTATTCATACTCGTTTCCCCATCCCAGCAGGCAGTAATCCAGTAAAAGATGTCAGCTGGTTAGCAGAATCATTTGGGAAAAGTTGGGAGACCCTTAACAGACTTCCCCTTCCCATTGCCAGGCCCCTGCTACTAATTCAAATAGTCCCCAAAGCACTGGGGGGTTTATTTCAGTTTCCTTTCTCTTTGTCTGTTTTCTTGGTTTTGTTGCTGGCTTGAATTTTTTGGTTTTATTTTTTTTTTTTTTTTTTCCTCCTGGACCCAGCTGCATCTCTGCAAATTCCATCTCCAAAATGGAAGCTTGGCTGAGCTGGAAGCTGTCAGCACCAATGGTTAGTAGCTGGCTGAGGCCACTTGCCAGGGAAGGGGGAAGATGAGTCCCCAGGCATCAAGGCAGCATGAAAAGTGACTACATCTAAATACTCCAGCACATGATATCTTTCCCATTACTTTGATTCAAATCTCCCTTAATCCTCAGCTGAGTTAATGCAGTTAGTAGGTTATGAGTGCCGCATGTGGATGCCTCTGGATTTGAGTCCTTCGCACAATTGGTTGGTAAATAATTTAGTACCAGTTTCGCCTGGAACAGAACCTCAAAATAGCCAGGCTGCTTATAGCTCCTGCTTTCTCTCTTCCCACTTTTGTCCCCTTCACAAGCTCTGGAGGGAGGGGGGTTGTTTGTGCAGCACAGCCTGGCAGAGACTGCCATTTTACATGTCACAGCTTCCTCCTGTCCCTGCTCATCACAGTCTCTCCTAATTTATTTTCTAGAAGAGAGGGGAGGGGGAGACTGGGGTCAGGCCAGAGAGCTATACACACACAAAAAAGCAACTGAACATTCCTGCCTTGGAATCTGCAAATAATAAGAATTGGCCCAAATTTCTGCCACCAAACTCAGTTTTTCCCTTACATCTGGTGTTTGCAAAATAGTGGTGAATTTATTTATTTAAACCTCTTAAATTCTGTTTAAGGTCAACATGGCAAAGGTAGACAGGAAATATTAATAACAATGAAGGAATATATGAGTTTATGAAAAACTACTTGATGAACAAGGCAAAAGGAATCCCTCTGAAATATCTAGGAAATCTGGGTTGGACCAAATTCAAGCGTTTCAATTCTTCTTTCGGCCATGATAATATCCCTAATTATGTCCCTCATCCTATTTTATTTCTTGTCACACTTCCTTGTCTTCTTCCCTGCTACTGACCATGGTGCATCAGGCTATGCACTGTATGCCATGTTCCTTCTTCACACCAGACACCACCATCCTCAGCCTCACCCAGCAGATGTGGAGCAGACTCCAAATCCCTGTTGCTCATCATTGCTCCCTTTTTAACTGAGGTTCTTCTTGATCTGAACCATGGAGCATTTTCCCTCTCCTAACCCAATGAAATACTGATAAAGAGAGGATTTGATCTCATAGCTGGTTCTGTGAGATACTCTTAACTGATTTCTGTGGAAGCCATGGGGACAACAGAAGGAGCTATGGACAAAATTTGCCATTAAATATTCTCCTAAAGAGAGGCAAAACAGTTGCACATAGAAGCTGATGGGTGAAATATTTAATTTTACTCCATTCAGGAGATTGAATTTCAGGAGATGAAAAGAGACCAGATTCCTGACTTTCTGGTTAAATTAATTGCTGCTGGGACCTCTCCCACTGTGAGAATCACTGAGGCCAACCAACACGGAGCACTTTGTGTCACCAAAGTCTAGACCACAACCACTTTGATCCTCACACAGGTATTTAGGGTAACAGACCAGGGCATTCTTGTTTACACACCCTCATACATACCCAAAAGCAGTCTGGGGGCCACCCTTCTGATACCAATTCCCTTAGCAAACTGAATTTTTGTCAGTCTGCCTGCCCAGCCACAAACAAACCTATTAGGCAGATCCCAGAGTGGTCACCCTCACACCAGAAGTTCTTTGCCATTTCATAGCTGCTTGTGAGCCTCCACATCCCCACCCCAGCCCCCATATGTGGCTTTCCAAACACCTGTTACAGGACTCTGCATCAGCACATGAATTTAGCAGGGTTTGTCTTTGAGGTGTCTGTCACCAATACGAGGATTTAATTACATATTACAGCCACAGAAAAAAAGAGAGAGCTGCTTGTGCCCTGCACTGCCCCAGTGTTGCATTGTTGTGTGTCAAGGCTTTCACTTGCTCTTGCCTGCTTTGCCCTCCTGTTTTGCCTCTTTCCTGCTGCAGTTCCTTCCACCCGTGCAGTCGGGTGTTTTGCAGATGAGCTGCGGTTCAGCTGCCTGCCCACGCTCAGTGAAGTGCAGCACTGCTTCATAGAAGGGAGGACTGAGGTGCAAGGACTTTAAGGTCAGAAAGTTCACCCTCAGGTGCTTAAAGGAGCAAAAGCCTGCAGTATTTAGGGACCAGAGGGATGCTTGCCAGAGGTGGTATCGCTGCGTGTTTGCGTGTCCCGTCGGCTCTGATACGAGCAATGGTTGCTTAGCAACTTTGAGATGACGGCCAACTATTCTGATGTCTGAGTAAGGATTCAGACATTTGATTTCAGGGACCCACATTTGAAAACACTGGTTTAGGTGGAGTGATGAAGGTCACATGCAGAGATGGTGGCTGAGTAGTAGGGGCAGAGCCAAGCCTGCTCCTCAGTGCCCATTTCAATCAGAAGCAACTATTTGCTTCCTCTACAGAGGTGTTTCGGACCTTTGGTGTTAGGAATCACCCTTTCTGTCTTGGCATGGCTAAAGCTGGCCCCTGGGAATGGAGGATTTGTAGAAATGGGTGAGGTGAGGGTTTGAAATTACTGTCCTAAGTGCATCTTCACTGATGGCATCCTCACTGATGGCTGTGGTGACAAGGGGATTTTGGGGTGCTGGGGCACTGAGCTACTCATGGGGGGTCTCCAGCTTGACTCACAGACCCTTTCTGAGGGTCACACTTTTGCCCAGCCTGCAAAATGGGAATAGTGATGCTTCAACCACACTTGCCAAGAGCTTTGAGAGGTTTGTTTCCCTCCTACAAATGCAAGGCAAGATCTAAATAGCAGTGTTATTTCTGGCGTGTTATCCTGAGAGCGAGAGGCACAAACAAGATCCGCATTTGCTGATGGTGACTCACTGTGAGCCTTTGAGGGTTGTGTGGAAGGGCTTGCTCTGATGTTTTTGCTGCACTGAGATAGATTATTGATTCTCTTTATCTGGTGTTCGTCTTACAAACCCAAGGTGATGAGCATCCTGTTAGTTTCAAGAGCACTGGTGCTATTTTTCTACTGCTTCAAGGGACACAGAATACGATCCAAGTATCCTCAGATGAGCAAAAAAAGCAGGTCAACCTGGTTCACATCAATTAAACTGCCAACTCCAAAAGAAGGCTGAAAAGTAAGATTGGATAGCAAAAGCAGACCTTGTCCAGTGTGACGGTTGGGAATTTTCAATTAAATTGTATTTTGTTTGGCTTGGGTTGGCTTCTGTTGTTACTGAGTTTGCTAGGAAATGCCAGATCATTGAAAACAGTGCCTTTCATCTGGGGGAAAAAAAATCCAGAGAAAAATCTCAGAAAATTGTCAAAATGTTTTATTTTGACATTGATGCCAAAGGAAAAAAAATGTGTTCTTTCCCATTATCATAGGATGTGTTATTTCAGAAATTTAATCTTATTCCCAGGTAATTAATACAAGAAAATGTGTGGAATGTAACAGATTTGTATATACAGCTGTTGAGATACAAAAATAAGGATTTGGCTTTAACACAATATGGATTTCACTGTTCTTCTCAATCCGTGGCAGAAAAAGGTCTCTCCAGCAGCAGCTGCAACATCAACATCCCTTTCTTTGCAGCAAACCCTCCAGCCAAAAAATGCTAGATGCAAAATTTACCACATTCTTCACAAAAAGCCTTTCTTGGCTCACTCCCTCACCCACCTTCTGCCTTTCTTGAAAGCCATAAATATGAAGAGGCCAGCTGAAGTTAACTGCAAAATACCCACTTGCAAACAGGTGTAACAAAAGAGCGAGTCTGAAATGAGCGTTCTGCAGAAAAGAGAGGGAGAAAGGAGGTGGGGTGGGAGGCGGGAAGTGGGGAAAAGGGAAAAAAATAAAACCACTACATGATTGAAGGCCTTATAATTGTAAATGGTTTGACAGAAAGGGTTTAGCAGCCTGGGTAGAAGATTGCACTTCCTGTTTCAAGGCCCTTATTTTCAAAATCGCAGCACTGGATCCCTTTCAAAGCTGGTCCCTGTGTTTGCTTTTTCAATCAGTGAATATCAGGTTGTCTTTTTTTTTTTTTTTTTATATTCTCTGCACTCATGTTCCAGGCTTAAATGAAACCTGAAGAGAGAGAGAGAATACGAGCCGTGTTCTGGACCTTTGAAAGAGCTCATCCCTGCTGCCTTTATTGCTACTTATTTATGAATCTCCCATCTCCCCCTCCCAATCCCCCCTTCCTCACCAACCTCCACCTCTTGTTTTCCTGCAGCAAATCCCACCTTCCCCTTTGGATGTTTTTTACTTTTCTTTTTCCTCTACATTTATCTATATATTTTATACCCAGTAAGTCAATCAGTTTCAAATTATTGGTCCCTGAGACAGATGTTTGGTGAGTCATTTAGCTGCGCGAAGTTCTTTAGACGGCTTGCTCTTCCACCTCCTGTTCATTTAAAGCATCTTTTGAGGCTGATTTTTCCTTTTCAAAATGTCTTTAACTGCCGAATGTTTGCTCCCACCGGGCAGTCTAATGATGTTGGACACAATATGTGTGAACATCTCTTTAGAGGCCATCTCCCCTAGGCTACATTCTTGCCTATAAAATCATTGTTTATTTAGTCCTTAGGCCTAGGAACCATCTGCAGTCCCCATGGCTCCTGTTGTTTTTAAAGTCCTATTAAGTTTCTGCACTTCTCCTCAGAGCATTATTTTATTTCTAAATAACCACAGACAACTTCTTGTCAACGCGGCTTCTGCCAGGCAAATTAGAGATGACAGTTTCATTCTTCTGACTGTGGTGAGCTCTCATCTGATGTTATTTAATGTGAAAAGCAACTGTTATATGGAGAGTGATTTAAAAACAATGAGGAAAAATAATAATAGTAATAATAATAATTTTAAAGGAGAAGATGGAGAGGGTGGCCCTGAGACTCTGGGTTAAGATGCTCAGATAGTGTTTGCCAGCCCAGAGAATATAAGGGATTGGAAGGCTCTATATAATGGTTATAACAAAAGAGAATCAATGAGAGCTGACTTCATGTCATTTTCAATCTTTCTTTTCCTGACTGGAACTGAAAACATTTTTGTTTGGTTTGGTAGGGTTTATTTTTGCTTTCCCTCCTTGCTGCCTTTTCCCACCTCACATTCCCCTCCTCTGCTGAGTAAGCACTCAAAGCCAAGGACAGCGGCTGAGCCCTGTCCTCCAAGGGGGAGCCCATCCTGCTCAGCCACTCCTGGCCTCATCACCCAGCAGAGACACCAAAATCCAACCCCTTGGTTGAGCAGCATCTCAGAAGCAGGATGCTCTTGGCACCTCCCCCTTGCAAATCACTCTGTACAGGACTTTTCCCTATGTCTTAGTAGAGGTGCTTCACTTAAACAACTGTGGTTAAAAAAAGGTGAAGTCCCTACAGTGATGTTCAGGCTAGGAGAGGGATGTCTGCTCTTGCCACAGACTTGCTCGGCAGGCAAGTGAACCAGCATGACTCATGTCTACACTTCTAGTAATATTCCTCTCCCTAAAGCCAGAGGGCATCATCCATTTTCTCTTCTGGGAAAGGTTCCTGGCTTGTGGTACACCCCAAACCATGCCCAGGTATTGACTGTGAGTGCTAGCTGGTCAGGGCTGGCAGTGGGCCAGCCTACATCAGTAACAAAACAACAGGGAGGACAAAAGCAAAACACCTGAGCCCAAATTGCCTCCTTGGACAGAGAGATGGCCATGGTGTTTTGACCTCCCTCAGCTTATGAACAACAAGCTGCTGGCTCTGGCTTCATGCTGACTGCTGCTGATAAAAGTGTGATCAGGGAGAAAGTGAAAAATCAGTAAGAAAAAGAGGTAAACCTGTGTGATGTCTGTGAACCAGCCAACATCTTACTGCGTCAGTTTTGCCACCAGCTGATCAGGTGCAAAAACTGGGCAAGAAGGCTGGGTTCAGCTGTGCTCACAAGGCTCTTCAAGACATGCAGGGAGAGGACTGCATGTGGAAATGGTTGGGAGGGGGTGATGTGTTTTGTGAGAGCACCTCACCTTAGCAGTGCTGTGGCTCTGCAGAAAAACACTCAGACATCAGGGAAGGAGGTTAAGGTGGCTTCTGTCATCTTTACACTGCCTCCCCCTGCATGTGCAGCATAAGGCTGTCAACCTAACCCTCACTTTGTGGAAGTCATGTAACTCCATTGAAGTTTTTAAAAGTCTGGAATTATATTGTGGTATATTAGCAAAGAAACAGCACATTGCACTACTGAGGAAAGAGGCTGGCATCAATGGATCTACACTGATTGACACCAGATGAAAAGCTGCCTTTTACAGCAATCATGGATTCATTTTCCAGATAGTATGATATTACTTCAAGTGAGTGTTTCTGCAAACCTTAGCTATTGCCATGCTTCTACAACCCATTTGTCTCCTTGAATGCTCACACTGGTTTTGCTCTGTCAGAGCAGTCTACACTATCCTTATCAACTTAGATGGTTTATCTTCTCACTATGGCTTGTATTCTAATCACCTGGGCAACTACCGTCCAGTCTGAATTTGCTTTTGAAACAGCAGGGTAGTCTTACATACAGGTACAATTCAGGGGGATATGGCAATTCCATTACCGTGAAGTTCATTTACTGCATGCTTGGGTGGTCTATATACTTTAGTAAATTTTCACTGTTTATGCTGCAGCTGTGAATAATCTCCTGAGTGCTGTTCTGTTCCAAATAGGTTTTCATCCCATCCTCAGCACCAGCATGCTAGAGAGCCCTCCAGTCACACATTAAGTAGTATGACCAGTTTCTCTCCAGTGAGCCTCTTCTGATATTTTCTTCTGAAGGGGACAAATTTAAGTGCACAATCACTTTTGTTTCACTGGTTTTATTTTTGAAGTCTGTCTCTATGTCTGCTCTTGGGGTATGCAGTAGAGAAGGCAAGACGAGGAAGTGTCCCTAGTTCTACAACTAAAGAATATCTGCAGTCTGTGATGAACTTTGTTTTTTTGTGAGAGCTGCTTCTGTAAAGCCCTTGAGAAACTTCTGCACCATTTCAGACCTGACACTGTCATTCAGGGTCTCTTATTCCAGTGGGAATTTGTTGCTCATATAGGTGCAGGTGAATATGCAGGATATTTGGAGAAGTGAAAAGAATACAGGCTAAGGAGTGCAATAATGGGGCTCACTTCCAGTGCTTCTCAGAAGAATTGGAGACTTCAGGGTCAAGCACAAAAAATTGGTCATTCCACAGGAAGAAATAATGGAATTGAGACAATCTGCATATCTAGCTGTCTCCACTCCTTGCTCCTCTACCTCAAAAGTATAGGAACCCTTTGCAGGCACAGAGAAGGCTCAGTAAAACCGAGATGTGCTCACATTGAGTCTTTCCCTCAGTGAGAGCTTTGTCAATTGGCCGTGACAAGATTCTTATGTTCTGCTTTAATTGTTGTATTCTGAAAGTTTGTTCGGGACTGAGCTAGTCACCTGTGGCTCCTTTAAAAGCCAGCAGAGAGGAGAAGTTACTCCAGGTGGCAATTCATCTCCTTGGAAAAAAGACAGAGCAATTGACTTGTGGAGGAACATGTTTCTCTCTGCAGAGTAGTGGGACACAAGTTGTGGTTAGAAGGTGAAAGGCTGAACCTCATCTGTGGACCCTTTTGTGGGACCTACAACCTGGAGAGCAGGTCCCAGGTTCTACCTCAGGCAAGGTTTAAGAAGAGAAATTCTTTGGAGAGGGGGAGGTGAACTAGTGTATCCTCATCCAAAAGAGCTGAGGTGTGTTTGAGGATGGGGAGGGACTCTTGTGGTGAGTAGTTGAGTCCATCTCTCCCACTGCACAGTCAAAGGGTGGATATATGCTTCTCCAGACACCAGTGATGTCTCCACACAGGAAATCCAGCTGTTCCTTTTATGTGGGGAGAGGGGAGTAGAGGAGAGGGGGAAAGAAGGGGGGAAATGGGAAGTGAAGAAAATTACTTTGAGCCATTCCAATAGAACCCAGACAGTACTTGGATGTGACTGCAATTAAAATGGAAGGTCTTTCAGATGTAGGAATGAAATCCTGGCTCTTAGAGTCCGTGGAGAATGCAGTATTCAGTAACCACAGAGGCAGGCATACATTATAAATACATCTGTAACTACTGAGATAGGTGTGAAAATGTAATTAACTGGAAACCTACTGAGTTTAAATGGACTTTTAGTTGTTTCAGTTTTTTTTCCCCCTTCTTCTTTAGCCCTCCCTCCTTCTATTCTAAAGTTAAGTTTTGACTTGTGGGTCCTCTAACTCCCACTGGCACAGTGTAATTTAGCAAAGGTTGTTCCAGCCGAATTTGAAATTAATAATTTCAAATAGGCAAATCAATGATATTTAAAAGCTCCCTCCTGTGTGTTTGTACAATCTGCACAGGTATAAAAGCTAATCACATCTTGCTGGGGAAGAACATTTTTTATCGGTTTTAAGTAGAGCTTGGCAGTTTGGCGGGATCAAACACCATGTTTCTTCCTAAAGTGTGTGTGCACCTCTGTAATTTAATATTTCTCATTAACGTAGTGCTGGGAAAAGGTGTCAATGCCGACAGGGAGAGGCCAGACAGCCCCCTGAGAGACCATCTATTTTGTGTCACCATGAGATCTGTGGATGGAAGGAAGGGGACGTAGAAGGGATCATGGAACAGGAAGTTAAAAAATAAAGCTTCTCAGGGTATTGCTTTTTTTGGACAGTGAAGGGCTAGGCTTGGCTCACCTAAAACACATAGAGGAGGATGCCAAAACACAGACTTCCTTCAAATATCTCTGCAAATGCCATATTAGCTCAACTTCAGCAATATTTGTTGTTCCTTGTCATGATCATAGCACTTTCAAATATCATATATCTCATGAAAAATATCAGAAAAGAATTGCAGACTTTACATTTTTCATAACAACATTTTTTTCTAACATCAGTAATTTACTTTTACTGTCCACCTGGAAATAAGATATTGTAAAACCATTCCCAGCATTTTCTCTGTTAAGTGTAATTTTGAATGCTATTACTATTTGCAAATCAGGGAATCAGAGAATCATAAAATGGTTTGGGTTGAAAGGGACCTAAAGATCATGTAGTTATGAATACTACCCCCTTTCTAAGTCCTTAAAGACCTTCAGCTGCAATAATTTCTTGCAGCAAGGAGTTCCATAGGTCAACTCTAGAGAAGGCAAAATATATGCTATTTCTATGCCAACTCCAATGTATAATTTATTTTCTGGATTAGTATTTTGCCTGTGCTTCTACATGAAAAGATCCTATTCAGCCCAGTGCTCTCTCATATGGAGAAGAAAAGCCAGCTGGCTGTGCTGAAATACTCTTTCAAAAAGTTCCAAGAAGGAGGAAGAGTCTCACATTTGTATTCTCCTTGCAACATCTCTTAATAATTTAATTCCCATTAGAAGTGCCTGTGTTGTAGGGGGGAAAGATTTATAGAGAGATTTCACTCCAGGTTGGGTTTTTGTCTTTCTGTGTTTTCTTGGCATTTATCATGCATGTTTTAATTTGGATCTGAGTCTTGCTACCATCTGGTCATTATTGCAAAGAAATATTCATTTTCTCTGAGTGACATGGGCTTCATTCATCATGGAACTAGCTGATTGCCCCTCGGTTTTTTTTTTCCTATTACTTGGAATGAAGTCTGAAGATACTTAGCACCAGACACAGCAGTAGTCAATAAAGTTTGCAAAGTTAGTGGCAGCTGGTAACTGGGCATAGGAAAAATTAGAGGACACTTTTTAGGCTCTGATTCTTCCAGTCGTTTCCGTACGTCACGCATGGGAAGTGCAGCACTAGAGGCCAAGGCAACATTGCAAAGGATGGGAAGTGAACTGATGACTCCATTCCCCTTCTACTATTGAACTGTGAAGTGCTGTCACCATCAGAGTGAAACTTGGAGGTTTTTGCTGTCACCTAAACATAGGGAAGACAAAAAGGAGACAATTTACCCCAGAGGAATGTTGCAACAGCTACGCTCTGTTTCTCTCACAAAAGGAAAATACTTCCAAGAGTGACAGCCTCAGAAGCAGTGTGAGTTTTTCATGAAAAGGTCTCAAAAGCCATAACAACCTTTGAAGGGAAATTATATATGATCACTTTTAGGCTCCTGCCATGCAAGAGCCTTCCCTCAATGCCTGTCATCGTAAACAATGGGCACAGAAGCAGGGAGCAAACAGAGGGGCCCAGCTTGTTTTAGGGTTATTTTCCATGTGTATTGATCCACAACCACATCTGCATACCCTTTGCAAAGAAATTGCTTGTGACTATTCTTTTCCTCGTCCTTCCCACATCCTGTTGTGTAGATCCCTGGGCTAATCTTTTTTTTTTATTCCCTTTGCTGGCAAACACTCCTTTGTAGCTGTTACTGCAAAGAGGGAGGCTGCACGTGTGGTGGGGAGGGCTGTGCCACGGTCTCTGCAGGCTGTGAAAAGCCATGTGTCCATCAGAGGGTTGGACAGACAGTCTGAAGGACTGACATCCTTCAGCATCATCACTTTTGTACCTCTCCAAATGGGGTATAGCTAAAAAAAGGCCAGCCAGGGGCAGATGGCAACTTGGGATCAGTCAGGAGCAGAGACAGATGGCAACGTGCAACCAGTTGGAAGACAAGTTATTGCAGGAGATTAGCTGGAAATGGATGGGAATTGTAAAATGGAACTGGTTGGGAATGTAATTCTGTACAGTCATTTGCAAAGAGCTGAAAATTAGACCACCGTCCTAGCTCCCCTGGCAGTCTTGGACCTACTTATGTTTCCAAACAGTGCAGAACCACACAGATCTGCAGAAAGCAAAGTGATCTCCCAGGGATAAGATCTGGCCAACATGATCTCACTACAACCTCTGGATTTGGTCCTAGAGATTAGCTTCTTTTTTGGAGAGAACAGGACCACTGGTAGCAAGCATTGCAGTTTAGTGTTCATCAACTGTTGTCACTGTGCCCAAGGAAATATGTTTAACAGTTTTTGGAAACACAGCACATTCTGTTGCACCATGTCGAGGGTGGTTTCAAATGGAGCAGCCAACAACTGGAGAAGGTGATAGAACAGCTTGCTTCAATTTGGACCATCTGTGACAGTGAGATTTTGGGGTTATGAATACTCAGCCTTCCTCCAACCTAGCAAGGCAAGAGAGAGGGAGAAAGAAAGTGGGAACAGCTGTGAATTTGCTGGAGGGTAGAACCAAGCTCCATATTGGGTAGAACATCATCAAAACACTGAAATGACCAGGAAAAAAAAAAATTGTTCTCAATCAAAATTAATTTTTACTCTTCCTAATACGTGGCTTGTTTGGAGTCTTTGCTCCTGCTCAAAGTGATTTGAGGTTGGTCAGGTCCCATTACTCCTAGTGAAATCTGTCATTATCTGTTCTAACACAGGCAGGAGGCTAAGCAGAGCATTTATTTATTTATTTGACATCTAAAAAGGAGAGCAACAGAATCATCCACCAGTAAGGGTATATGGGTAGGAGAGAACAGGGGCGAGAGAGGCAATAAAAATAGAAGGCAGTCCAGATGTTTACTGCACACTAAAATACTGCCTTTCTTCTCTACTGATAGCACAGAATGCTATTTTGTTTCTTTGGAATTCGTTTTCTGAAAGTGTCTGCATGAGGAACATCTGCTCCCTCAAATCCAGACCTACAATTTGAATAAATTATCAATTTCTGGCAGAGCCCGTTATTAATGGCTAGAGTTTTATAAGATTCTCCAGTATAATAATAGCAAAACTAGCGGCTGGCATTTCTCCCAGAGGGACTCTTATTTGTCCCATTTTATTCTGTTCTGTTTTCTTTTCTTTTTTACTCTCTGAATCTGAGCGTCATCAGTTGATTTTTACCATAGCTCTTGGCTCAAAAAAAAAAAAAAAAAAGAAGAAAAGGAGAAAAGCCATTAGTATCCTATAAATCAAAAAGAAAAATGACATCCTCAGATATAAAAGACTCCCCTGAGTGTTATGTTATTATTACCTGTACAAGGTTGCACCTGTGGTTTCAGAAACATCTTCTTCCATCAGGAATCATCAGGTAGTAAGATTTCTCACTTCCATGCAAGAGATAAGTTTCATTAACTTCCTCTTCAGCATATACCCTAGTAATTAATGATGCAGAGCACCTTTGAGGTACCCTAATGTAGGCCGTTTATCAAAAAGTGTAACTGCATAGAAAAAGGACTATGTTCCTTCAATATGATAAATCCGAGTGCGTGCTTGGGTGTTCTACATCTCTCTTTTAAGTACAGCCACTCCTTATAATTGCAGGGTTTGACTTTCACTACAAGTTCTGAAAAATCGCCTTTTGGCAGAGAGGTCCTCCCACGCACGTGTGGACGGCCACACATCAGGAAAAACTCATCACTTCCCACAGTCAGCAGAGCACTAAACCCATGGGGACATTGTGCAGCCCAATTTTTGGTGCCACTCCCTGGAGCCTGTGGCAAAAGTCATTTGTCTGTGAGTCTTCTTTGTCAATGGGGACAAAGGAGAATCCAGCAGGGTACCTACATAAAATTTCTGTCCTCTACTGTTGTAGAAAACTAGTTTCTACAGCTTTGGCCTGTTTGCTCCCCAGAGTTTAGCACAGGGAGATGCCTGTTATGAACCTTAATGCAGGGCCAGGACCACTGAAGACATTATTGCATGTCTGAGCTATTGGCAGGATTAAACCAATTCTCCCAAACTCTATGCAGAGAGGATGGAGGTATTTGGCCTACAGGTATGCCCACTGCAAAAAGGGCTGAAAGGAAGTCTTCAAGGTGCTTTAGATTAAGTCCTAATGGAAAAGCTCTTTTGTCATAAGAAAAAGAAAAATATAGAAGAAGGTAATATAATCATGTCAGCAAATACATGGAGCCTCCAGAGTCTTCAGATTGCCCTTTGTCACTGTGATTTGCTCAAAAAGGCTGGTATCAACTCAAACACAAGGAAAGGGAGATTTCACAGGAGTCTTCCTCATGTGTAGGTTCTGAAAACTGACCTGAATCAAGCAGCACCCTCTGTCCAGCAGCTCCCACTGATGACAGAGCATGACTCTGAGTGGGCATGTAGGTCCTGTAGGCATGGATGAACTGATGAGACTGGCAGCCCATCCCAACCCAAACGGACAGGGAGTCATCAGGACACAGGGACAGTCCTGGGAAGGGGAGTCACCAGAACAAACTCTGCACAATAGCCCTCTCCACACGGGCAGGCAGAGCTTTGGGGTGTGTCCTGGGACACCACGTGCCAATATTTTCATGTAAAATGCTCCTTTAGTCAACCAGTGGTGGTCCCAATACTCATCCCAGAGGAATGCCACCCATGGCTGCTCCTCAACTGGACACTGAAAGGACTCAGGTCTTTCTGTGCAACCATTCAGCCCAATCCTAATCCACTGAGTGAGTGACCCATCTGTCAAACCCATGGCTCTGCAGCCAAGACAAAGAGGTTCTGTGGGTCACGGTCAAATGCTTTGTGCAAGTCCAGGGAGATGATGTCAGTCACTCTCCCCTTATCCACCAGGGCTCTCATCCAGCTGTAGAAGGCCATGAAAAAAGTCAGGCACAATTTACCCTTAGTGAAGCCATGGTGGCTGTTGTCTATCACCTCATTATTTTCCATGTCCCCTAGCATAGTTTCCAGGAGCGTCTGCTCCACGATCTTCCTGGACCCAGAGATGAGCCTTCCTTTTGTTCCCTTTTTAAATGGACGATATATTTACCTTTCTCCAGTCACTGGGAATTTCACCAGGCTGCCACAGCTTTTCAAAAACGATGCACCCTGCCTTAGCTACTTTACCTACCAGTTCTCTCAGGACCCACAGGTGCACTTCATCAGGTTCCATGGCCTTGTGCACCATCATGTTCCTTAGATGGTCTCAAACTTGCACTTATTCTTGCACAAGCTCCTAAGACACCTCTGTCCTTAGCACAACTCAGCTGTTTTTCACCCCAAATTGGTCCTTGTGAGCAGAGTCAGTCCTGAACACATGAGCTGCTGTTCTGCCTCTGTTGAAAAGCTCCATCTCATGCAGGGATGGTGAAGATGAATTAGTTAATTATGTAAAGTGCTTTGGAGAAGAAAAGTGACATCTGAGTGCCAAGTATTACTATTAATAACAAAACATATACCACCTACCAGGTATTATTTCTTCTTTTCCCCCTAAAAAATAATAGTTCTGAAGTTCAGATTACACCAGCACAAGTCAGAAGGAAAGCATAAGATTTTCAGCAAAGCATTTCAATCTAAGGAATCCAGAATTCAGAAGAGTCCATTTTCTTTGGCTCTGCCTATATTACCACCTCTGTACCATGGTGTCCCAGTGCCAATATGACATCCTAATAGACCACAAAAAGGCACAAAAATCTGCCTGTCCTTATTCTGGTGTTTTGTTGTTTTGTGTAGGCACATTTGCACTGTGATTTGCTCAAAAAGCACTTTGTTCAAATTCTAGGAACACATCTCTGAAGGTAAACAATATGCTTGATTCCTCCTCAGCAAATTGCTTAAATACATACTTAAACTAAAGCACAGGTTTAGGCTTGAGAAAGCTGGGTGCCAGATTCTTGGTGGAGCCCCAGTTTTACTGAAAGCCAGGGAGAAAGGGAAGGAGAGGGAAGGGAGAACATTTCTCTGAAAATTCGACCTCACATGAAATTCCAGATTGTGGCATATGAAATGAGAAAAAAAAAAGACTGCAAAATAGGAAATTTTGTACTCTACTATGAAGAGTATAAATTACAATTCAGATTTGTGTTGGTATTTAAATGTGTTAGGTGTGTTCTTGGTAGGTCACTTGGAAACTGGACCTTGGTGGCAAAAGCCATTATTGATTTTGGTCTATTACAATATTTCAAGATAAAGACTCCAAAAGTGTTTTGTGAGACAGCAGTTAAGTTACAAACTCTGCTGTAGCAATGTGTGTTATTACAAAAAAGGATTCATACATGGGAACCAAGGCCAATATTAATTAAACAAGTCCAAACACTGCAGTGTGTTTCTGCAGGAGGGAAGGAGTTTTCTTTTCATGCACCACACAGCCAGCCAAATGTAAGATATTTTGAGAATGAAGCAATTTGTTGAATACACATCTTTGTCCTCGTCTATCCCCCTCCTTTCCTCTCTCTCCTTGCACAAAATTTGAAGGCATTCATGTAAAATGGCTCTTAGGAATTTCACACACAGTTTTATTTATGGTAAATTTATTATAAGGATGTTCTCTGTCATTGTCTGAGAGATTTATTTATTGTATCACACTTTTGAAACTGCTGATATTGATTGTTTCAAGAGTTTGCCTTAAAGGAAGAAGGGGAGAAAAACAACAGCAAAAAAAACCTCACGAATGAAAAGAAATGGCCATGTTGCTATCAATTATTTCATAATGAGATATGAGGAGAGAATTTTAAACATTATCTCTAGCAATACAGTTGAACAAACAATATATTTGCTGGAAATTATACTCCAATGATGAATGGCTTGTTTTAAAATAGAGACTTCTCTAATGGGGGCCTTTCAGAGAATCAGTGACACACAGTCCAACTCACAATTATTATTGCATTTTAATCGAAACTGAATTCCGTATTTCTGCCAGGGAGTGAGAAGAGTGAATCCCATTTGCAAATATCTCCATCCTGATGATTCCCAAACAATAACAAATTCTAAGTTGTCCAAAAATATTCTAGTGATAACTCCATTTGCCAGCAATTCATCCTTTTCCTCCTGCTACAACCCCCCGTTTGCTTTCTTTCTCAGTGCCCAGGTACATTTTCAACTGCAAAGATTAAAAAAAAAAAAAGCTTTTCCCACCACCACCAAATGAGTGCACACTTCCCCCGCCACCACCTCATCTTATGTAGAATAGGGAATTGAATATTACTCACTGAAGTTTCTAGCTATGACAGACAGTAATTTACCATTTTATTGTGATTCAGTGCTTTGGACAGAGGCACACATTGCCTGTCATGCTGTGTTCATCACCGACTGTAGAGACAAGCGTTGCTTGTCAAATAGTAGAGCCCTTATAATGAGGACACCTAGGTGTAACATAAAAGATTCACAGGCAAAAGGACTTCTTATGGAGGGCTTAAAGCCTCTAAAGCAGTATGAGCTAGTTAGATAATACACAAACTTTAGAAGTGCTACAGACAGATATTTCCCCCTTACATCTCTTAGGCATGCCAAAAACGTTATCAACAGAACAATATGTAAACCTTTGTGCAAAGTAGGCAGAGCAATTTATTTGCATTATCTCACCATCCTGTAGAAGGGATGAAGGAGAAGGGGGTGTGTGTGGGGGATATGCAAACAAAACCACAAAACCTAACCAGGTGTGTGCAAGGGAAAGCAAAAACCTTCTACCTTTCACCAAAGCTGTTGGACGGTCACTAATGAGATTTCCAATGATTTTCATTTGTCTTCATTTCTACCAAGGTTGGCTCTGCATGGCATTTTTCATAAAGTGAGGGGTAAGGTGGGCCAGCAGGTTACAGCACACGCGTCACTCCGTGAGCAGCTGTCAGGGGGCAGAACACTGACACTCCAGATTGGACTAATCCTCCATCAAACCTAATTGGAAATAATGGACTGGATCCTCAGCTGGGGTAAATGGACACAAACCCAGTGTTCCTCAGTGAGGCTCTCCTCTTTTATGTCTGTCACGGAGCTGCATAACTCATGTGTGACTCTGCCTATCATTGCCGGCATGGCTCCCAAGGTTGGAGCTGGTCCCCTGAAGGTGCATCCCTTTGGCATTGTCAGCAGCTTCTTAGTCATGTAGAAAAAGGCCTGCACAAAACATGACAGTGCTAAGGCACTGGAACAGGTTGCCCAGAGAAGATGTGGCTGCCCTGTCCCTGGAAGAGTTCAAGGAAGGGCTGGATAGGCCTTGGAACAGCCTGGGATAGTGGAAGGTATCCCTTACCACAGCAGGGGTGTTGAAACTAGAAGCTTTTTAAGATCCCTTCTGACCCAAAACTTTGTCTGTTTCTGCAAAGGTTTGTAGAGCACACACCCTTGTCCCCTCTGCCAGGTGTGGTTCAGGGCTTGCTCAGGGTTGCAGGTAAAGTGCAGATCCCATTGAAGTGTTGTCAATAGGACAAAGAGACCACGCAGAGGGCCTGAGAGCTGGGTGTAAAGCCAGAGCTGTGCTTGTCTTCAGACACTTGGCCCCACTGTGTGCTTGAAACAACCTCTGAGGAGCAGCAAGCTCTTCACAGACCTTCACAGGCCCTCTGTGGGTACAGCTGCCTCTTGCTTTCCATGCCTCCCTCCCACCCCAGTCTAAGTGGACTTTGTTAGCTCAAGGTGGCAAAGCCCCTCTGAGTGTACATTTCCAAGGGTGAGCAGAGGCATATCTGCATAAGGGGTCCTGTGTGAAGACCATGCACTTGACTGCATGACAGAAGACTGGATGAGAGGTCCATGAGCCCCCTTTTCCAGACAAGTTTTTCCCAGATTTCCCCACAAACAAAACCCATCTTAATAAACCCATGTCAGATTTATCTGGCCAAAGGGACAATGCCTTTCCTCAGCAGTCCTTCCCCTGGATATTCCATGGGTGGTGGGAGTTTTCCCCCTCTCCTCCAGGTCCTCTGTCCTCACTTTCCTGGGACAGGGAGATGGAAGGAACAAAGCTGGATGCAAATGCTGCTGGGTGGAAGTTGCACCATGTGCTTTTATATTTTCTTATTTGCACAGTAATGTGAGCACACAAGTTCATCAGTGCATTATAATATGCACATTTTCAGTCTTAGATGCTGTGTTACAGGAATCTGCCTCCACACACAGTTCAGTATCTCATTTGCAGGCAAGGTTATGTTTTCCTTTAAGGGTAGTTAGAAACACAACCAATTTTAGGTACTAATACTAATTTAGGAAAGTGCATGTTCTAATAAAGGTAGTTTAAATGTATTTAGAGGCTGAGGAGTACTTGAACTTTAATATTGCCAGTTTCAGATAACATTTGAATATTAGTGAAGCTAAACTGATTGATTGAATTACTTTAGGGAAGGGTGAGACACATATGCAACATTTTAGTTAGTCTTATTACATTTTCATTTAGCTTAAGGGAAATTGTAACTGCTTGAAGATTGGATATTAGAATGCCCAGGTAAATTTTTGCAAGATTTTGCTTTATCACTACGTGCATATGTCACATGCTGACATTCATTTTCTAATGCTCTTTCCCATCTTTTGTCCCACTTCTCCTAAAAAAGAAAACAATATGTGAAATTGAAAAATGGTGCTCACTGAGGGGTTTAAAGACATTTGAAATTTGGAATATATTTTAAAGGTCAATTTCAGCAGTAATTATGTTATAATGGTGAAGCTTTTAGAGAATGCGAAATGCAAGATTAATATGTTGCTGGATAAAAAGTGGCAGAAGGCTCTATCTTGTGAGTGTGTGAATACGTGTGTGCACGTCGCACGTGCCGGAGCTTGCAGGCTCCACCAACACACCAGAGCAGCTCTCCCAGGCACAGGAGACACCACCACACTTTGTACAGGGTGGAATTCATTATTTAATCAGCTAAAATGGAATATTCTGGTGTACGGTGTGCACATATGTAAATCTCAGGTGGGTGCTTTAACTACATGATCACCTATGCAGATTTACATTTTGTCAGGTGCTCCACTGGCTCATTGTGTGCTCCTCGCTGTCTCACAACCTAATGTGCCTTAGTGTACTAGATCAAAAAAAGAAACCTCTGAGTCATGGCAATGCCAAACATCACATGAGTTTTCAGCTCTGCTAGAGTGAGTTGTGTGAGAAGTTTCAGACCTTCTGATGTAAACCACTGCATAAAACATGGTGAGGATTTAGTCAGTGTAGCCAACAAACTTATTTGTAACAAACTGCTCTCTGCTGGACGCAATCCTACCACCCCAGGAATGGCATTGTCCTGAAAACTCAGTCCTGAATTTTCACTGGTACTGATGTGCACTTTCATCCCAACAGAGTTTTCCAGTCCTCTGAAAAACTTCTATTTGGAAATCCGAGCCTGACAGCACACTTCTAAGATGAGCCACAGGGGTGGATCAAAGCCTGAGCACAGAAGGGAGTGCTCATACCCTCTAGCTGTCGCTATGTGAAGAAAATCCTGAGAAATGTTGAGGCCCCTGTGCACCTATTCATTATATAGGAGTAGGATTCCTATTTCTTTCCTTTTTAGCATTTACAAGTCAGGGGATGAGGTCTGAGCTGGTTTTCTTTTAGAATCAGTAAGGAAAAATTGGCAGGCAGTGAAAGTGTACCCAACCAGTTCCAGGTGGGTATCCAGGTTTTTGCTGCTCTCCTCTCAGTGCATAAGGGAGGATAAGTGACAAGCTCAGGGTAGGCATCTAACACTTAGTCACTTAATCCTTAGATGAACCTCAATTGCATGCTATTCACTCCATTTGCATTTAAATTAAGTGCCTAAAAGACCCCAGGAATATGGTAAGCTCCCATCTCTCCAGTGACAGAGTGAATATGAAGGCAGAGCCCCCACTGCAAGGGCTGTGATTGCTGTGGAAACTGTGAGGCACCTGGCCACTGCAGCAAAGCAGAGTAAAACAATAAACCAGGACGGGATGTATAATGAGAGAACTATTCATTTCCCAAAGCACATCGTAAATAGTATATTTACAACATTAATTAAATGTCTGCAACTAAAATTATTTATAATAGAGATGTGAGAACTTGCTAGACTATTAGTGAAGTCAACTTGTTTCATTCCAGAAGGACTGGACAAAGACTTATTACACTCTATATGAAAGTCTTAAAGAGTTGCTGGCTTAGAAAAGTTTCTTTCCAAGATGTCTTCATAAAAATAATGAATGTGTTATAGAGCATAGCTTATGAGAGAAAACCTAGTTTGTCTTGACTCCTCTCTGACATATTTCCCATATAAACACGGAGAAAAAAAATATGTGCTTGTATACTAATGAAATCGTAGTATACTGTTAAAGAGAGCTCCAGAAAACCTACATACTTTTGTCTTTGAGTTTCTCCACAGTGTGTAAAGCAAAGACCACCTGAAGGCAGACAGGTTGCTGTCTTCATGGTCAACAGTGCCTATATCTCCACCTGTGAATAAATCAGGATGTTGGTATGTGCCCTGCCCCACAGTTTCCCACATTCCTGAATGTTTAGCACATCCCTTGACAGCTTTGGCCCATCCAAGCTGACCATGGGTCCCTACATGAAGGCACACGTCATTTCAAAGACCATTCCTAAAAGCCATGTGAATAAATTTCTGTCAGGTTTGTCTCCTTTCGCCCTGCTCTGCCCTCCACTGTGTTTCCACAGTGCTGATGGATCCTCATGCCACACCTCAGGGCATTAGCACATGCTCTCATTTCCAAGCTTTGCAAACTGCTTTGCTGTGTGGGGTTTATTTCCTGCAACTCTGAGCAGAACCCACCCAAATTAACAGACCTATTAATTGTGAGTGTGGTCAGCATACTTCAGCTGGCCATGGTGCTGGAGAAAGGCCCTTAGATCTGTTTTATTTAGACATAAAGTCATGCCTCTGCTGTTTTTGGGAGGGAAGGGACAGTTTTCAGCAGCAGAAAATCCATATCTTTGAGCACTGATGAGCTTTTCTGTCCCTTCTCCAGCTGTGATCTTGAGCTTGGAAGCTCAAGAGCCAGTTACTGTGATCTGGTGAGGGCTTTCCCTTTTCCCTTTTCATACACCAGCGTTTATTCACAGTCCACTCAGCTAGACAAGCCAAAAAATTAACAGGGAAAGAAAGAAGAGGTGTAAGACCTGCTATTATCACCCCTTATTTTCTTTATTTGGATCCCATTTTATGTGGATATGAACACCTACCAGCCAGAAAAAAATTAAAAATATAGCAGGTAACTACCAAAGTCCATTATTTTTACATTTAATTTTGACTTTCTTTTCCTCTTCTCCTCCTTTCTATGTTTTCATTGAGGTGACTGTACCCACTTCTTGTTTATTCCTTTTCCTCAAGGTCATGCACTACGAAGATTTCTTTTCACTCGGTACATTGAAGGGTAAAAAAAGCAGGGGAAATCAAGTCCCTCCATCCTCCTCAAGGAAGGAGTTTGCCCCTGCAACTTCGTCTGGTCCTGTTCATTGCTGTTTCCCACTTAATAAACATCATAGCAAGGCAGTGTCGCTTTGTCATCTCCCTTCAGACTCCAAGGCTGTTTTGCGTTAAAGGTCTGGAGCCACGGGGTGTGCCAAAAGCTGGGTCATATGTTTTGCTGTGATGTTTCCACTATTTCAGCTCTGTCTAGAAAGGGCAAATGGTCAATCATCTTCCTGAGAGTTAATGGAGCATTTCTGCAGCAAGAGGAAAAAGTGAAAAAGTTGAAAAAGAGTGGCTTATTATCTCAGTCAGCCAAAATTCACCTGGCCTGTCACCTGCCTAGAAGTCTTCATTTTCTTTTCTTTATTCTTCCAGATTTTTCTTCCTTTGCTTTTTCACTTTTAAAGCTTTCCTTTAATTCTGTTGCTTCAGTTTCTGATGCACACCCCTGTTCAGTTCTCCAACCAATTATAATATTTTGAACTTTAACATTAAAATCAGGATATCTGTCTAACATCTTTCCTGTGTGTTTCTAAGCTCTTAGCAGACAGTAATTAACTGAATCTGATAACAATTCTAAAAGTTTAGGTGATTGGAGGCACAGAATGCCTGAGTCTTCAGGTCCTTAATTAGTGGCAGAGTGAGGAAGGGAGCCCAGGAGTCCTGACTCCTCATGCCTTGATTTGACCATCTGATGTTGTTTCACATAAAGCATAGGAAAATATGGATCAGACTATCTCTCTCCCCATCCCTCTTCATCTTATTCTAATTATCTGTCCATATTTAATCTACTTTATCAATGCCAAATACCTCACTAATCTGCTCTGGGTTGTGCCCTGGGATACTTGGGTTACTCCATAATACTCTGTCTTCTGGTCCTAACCTTTCCTTTGAGATATCCCCCCTCACCTGCTCTAGCACCAATTATATCAAAGGATCACCTCCAGCTCCCTAAACCAGAGAATCCAGCCAAATAATGCAATACTTTTCCTTTCTGCATCAGCAGGAACATAGAATCACATCATCATGGAATCACTGAATAGTTTGGTTGGTAAAGGACCTTTAAAAGTTTTTTAGTCCAACACCCCTACAATGACCAGGGATATCTTCAGCTAGATCTGGTTGTTCAGAACCTACTCCAACCTGACCTTGAATGTTTCCCAGGAGGCAGTTTGCTGAGCATTGCAGGACTCTTTATTTGTGGTGAGGTTTACAAGCACATCTGGGCTGATTTTTCCCCACCACGTGCCCAAAGTTTACACCTTTCCTTAAGCACTGCTAAGCACACTCCTTTATCATTCACCTTGACAAGTCTAAATTTGTCTTTCTCTTCAGGTAGGGACAACACCTTAAGACAGGTAAAATATACATCCCTTTCCCATCTATCCCACTCCTGACATGTTGCATTCTAGATTAAGCTCTTGTGCTCCGCTTTGCTTGCTTGAGTAGAGCTGGGGGCTGGATGGAGGGATGGGGATGTGGTGCTGCCCCGATGGGAAGAGCCCAGGGCAGTGGGCTCGAGACTTTCTTCACATCTCCACAAAGACACATTTCAAGCTCCCTTGCCCACAGTTGCAAAGGGAGCTGTGGCAGGGTTTGACAGTCTCCCTGCTTTGTTTCTCGAGCTGTCTCATTCCTGGTGGTGAGGTGAGGGCCAACCTTCACCTGCTCCTTTCAGGTATTTTGGTGCAGCTGGGGGCAGCCAAACCTCGCACGTACGGGCTCCACCTGCCTCAGTCTCTGCACTGCTTCCAATGTTGATCATCCTGCCCCATGCTGCCATCTCCCTGACTAATTAATAAGTGAGTCATCTTCTCCTGTGGCCTCAAAATGCATTCAAGCTGTCAGTGGGACATTTATTTATTTATTTTGTTGCGGTTAAAGGACTACTCTGCTAAACAAGGGAAGGATAAATAAAATCAACTCAGACAAGGTTATTTCACATTCCTAATTTCCAACACTATTTTTTTTTTGCTAAAGTCCCACGTTGCTTGTTCATGTTTTTCCCCTTTCCCTCTCCCACCTGCTAACAAAAAAAAAAACCAAAATACATTTTCGAATCAAGATAAAGCCATCAAAGAACTAACTAAACATGATTAGAAAGGACCTCTCCTTAATGGGAAAAAAATCATGATTTAGACCTGGATGCTTTCCAAATATCCCTGTGCAATCAACCAAAGAAACACATTTTAGAAAACAGAATTGTAAAAGTAACTTTGAAGAATTGGTTGCCATGGAAACAGATCTGTAAATACTTAACTGCAAACATTAAGTGACACAGTGATATTCCAGAGCTCAGGATGCTTTAAAAGGATGGCAAATTTCACCCAGCTCTTTAAATAATCAACTCGGCTGTGCTTTGATTTTTCTTCTTTTTTTCCCTTCTCCTTGCTTTTTTTCACACTATTCAGTGCAATCGCATCCCTGTTCTCAGGCATGTGTGATAATGGAAATGCCAGAACTATTTTATAAAAGAGAGTCCTGATCTTTTATAACATGGAAGCAGGGAGGGAGGATGCAGCACCAAATACAGAGTCAGAGCAACCTGTGGAGTCTGAAAATATAGCTCAAATTCATTCTGTTTCCCTATAACTGCAGGGTCAGAAGAAAGTGTGATTGATTGTGGCTTTTCACTGCAAGAAAAACCACAAACGACCAGCAATTTCTTGTCATCTGCCAGGGAAGAATCAGATGCAAGGAAATAAAAGGGTTATGGGCAATTTTAATTTAAACAAGTGGGCACATTTATGTTGTGTTCTACCCTTAAATCTTGGCTCAGAGTTAACTCACTCCCAGGTTCCCCAGTACATTTCAAGACCCAGCTCCTGTTGAATTCAGTGGAGTAAATATTCCCCAATCCCTTGGGGAGTCAGAGCCTCACTTCTTTCTCGCCATGGAGCATCCATCCATGCCTCATATGCTTATCTGGTCCAGTCAAGCAGGTGACTTCATCTGAAACCTCAGGTGTTTGAGGGGCAAAACCTCTCTGCCCTGCTGAGATCAGAACAGAGAGCATTGGTGTTTCCTCGTGGTAGAACAGTGAGGGGCAGCTGCTGATGGACCTTTCCCTGGCTGCAGGTGCTGATATTGGAAGATTTTGCAAGCCTGCTTTCCCAAGGTTTTGAATGGTTGAATTTTCAGACATTCTTCAAAAGGTCTACATGTTGTCCCCAACCTCAGGGAAGGTGAGGTGGGTCATCAGCACCACAGGGGGAAGGAAATCTTTAGGTCAGGACCCAGCACATGATATTAGAGTGAACTGTGGTTATTCCCCTAGTCCCATCAGATGCCTGCTAATGGCTTTGCTCATCTGCTTGAAGTTTTGCAATTTAGGTTTTGCTGCAGTTTTAAAACCTAACACGGGCAGGCTAATTTAACTTGTAGAAATCTTTTGGGCAAGGTGATTCCTCTTTGACTTCTGACAGATTCTGCTCAGAGTCTCCCAATACTGCTAAACTAGCATATGGCTTTTCCAGAGTAAGGGGCTAGCAGAGAGGAGAGGATATTTTCCCACTACAACTCTGCTGTTGGCAAGCACTTGGATTTGAACCAGAGATCCTCACTGCTGAGCAACAGCCTGTGAGTATCTGCAAACATGGGTTTAGCTGTTGCTTTAGGAGGACCTTTAATAACCTGCTTGTTTTCATCGTTCTGGTTGGGTTTGAGGTTTTCTCTTCCCTGTGGGCTGGCTGTGTTATCCTACTGAAAGCTGAGCGGTATTATCCTTTAAGCTGATTTTTCTGCCCAGCTTAGGAAAAAAAGGGAAAGGCAGAGGAAAGAAAAAACATAGAGGCCAAGGATGCAAGGAAAAAACAGGAGGGGACAGAGAAAAGCAGTTTGAAAGGAGCCCTGATCTCCAGAGTGATCACCTTTTACTTACCCATTCTCTTTGCTGGAAGTCTGTACAACTGCAAGAAATTCATCCATTCCCTATCTAGTCTAGGGGTTACTAAAATGAACAGTGAAACAGAGATAGAGGGATAAACCTAGGCACAGAAAAGTTACCAATCAATTTCTATATATAGATGTATATATATATATTTTTTTTTTTTTCTAAGAGGTGTCTTTATCTCATATAGCTGAAAAGTTCCCACCTGGATCTCTCCTCTGCACAGCTTGCCTATCTCTGTATCTCACATACATGCCATCTGTCTGGGAACCTCTGAGAGAAACCTGTGTGATCTTTGTGGAAGGAATGTGAGGAAAAGCACATTTTCCTTTGCCTTTCTCCACTCCCTCCTGCTCCCTCCTCTGGATGCATGCTTCAAGGAGATGTGTGCACGTCAGGCAGAACTCAGCCCAGGGCAGGGAGAGGAGAGGTGGCTCTCATTTGCAAAATCTGCAGTGTTTTCATCCTTGGCATGGTGGTGATGGGGTGGGGAAGAGGAAGGGGGTATGGCATGTCACTTCACTTTATCACTGCCTGGGCTCTCGCCTTGTCATTCGGCACTTGCCATGAATCTAAAGAGAGTTTGGCCTTAATAACTTCACACAAGTACTGCACTGCCAGTGACTTTAGAGACGGGTGACAGCAAGCAAGGAATTATAATGAATTGCTGCAAATGCCTTCTTCACACAAATTACAGTTATTTTCCTCTGAGTCTGCAAGCCTTCCCACATCAGGATTTTGGTTCAGAAGATAGGGTAGGGTGTTTTTGTGTCTAGGGAGGCAGACATACATTTTACCATGGCAGTTGGACCCCTTCACCCTTTCCTTTCCCTTCTGTCTCCCTGAGGTTTTTTTTTTGCTGTTGGTTTGTTTCAGATATTTTTTTTTTTTCTCATGCAGCCAGAAAACTGATTTTCCCACTGAAAACAGCACAGTGCTCACAAGCCACCCTGTACTTTAAAAGAGAGCGGAAGGAAGTTTGGCCCTTGTAGTGACTGCAACAATTTAATTTGGGGTTAACATCTTTCCACCCCAGTTATCTAAATTGGACTGTGAAGATCCCCCTCTCCACTGAGGGCTGTTGTCACTCTGGCTGTTTGTCCATCCTGATAGGTGTGCCCTGCTGAGGATGCTCTCAAACAGCACTCCTGCTTTCATTAAAGGAGCTGTTTAGGTCTCACTAGGGTGGGGTACTGTTCCTGCAAGCTTTTATTGGCTTTTCAGCACCCAAAGTGCCCATGGCTGGTTCAGGCTGACAGTCCCTGTTGCCCATAAGTAGATTCAGCTTTGTCAGCCTGTGATACATTTGGGTTCTGACCATTGAAGAGGGTAAATATCACCCAAATACAGCATGACTTCTTTTAGACTGGTGTTAATGGCCAGTATATGGCCAGAACATGGCTTATAACCATTTTTCATTTCTCCATCAGTCTCCATCCTTTCCTTTAACAGATATTTTTAGCAGTAGTGAAGTGATGCAGTCCTTGGCATTTCTAAGACGAAATTGTCTGCACAGACAGGTAAATTGCCCTAAAATCTCCTTGGTGCTAACACACAGCCAAATCCTCCCTCTTAATGTTCATCCCAGAGCCTTCACTAGGATTCAGATCGTAGCTATTTCTTGGCTGAGGACAGAAGATTGTCTCTTTTAGTCACTCCCTGTGCTGAACACAAGACTGGAGATGACACTGTGCATGAGTTCAGGTGATTTCAGTGGGGTCTGCAGAGAGCAGAGGATATATGCCACACAGAATCAAGAAGAGCCTCCCCTAAGGTGCAAAAACAGAACTGTCAGGCAGTCACTTTGTGCAGCTCTGCAAAGGTCACTTCTGTTCTGGCAGAGCATCTTCTAAAATCACTAGAGTAAATGGGAAGATTTATTTTGCCTGCCCTGCTTTTTGTTACAGACTGGAAACACAAGATAGTTTCTCTATACAATTCAGAAGTGTAACTCTAAAGGCATTTTAACCTCATCAACTTTAGGTATTTAAAGACTCTCTAAAGAGTTTTGATTGAGAACACAAGTCAACTGAACTCTGTACAGTTCAGGCAGCTTCTCCCTCTTTCTCAGCATAATCGTCCATAGAACGAGGCCTTGCTTCAGCTGCTCAGTTCCTAGATTGGTTTTAAAACACATTATTTGTGCTACTGCCCGTGTTACTTGTTTAGTTAGCAGCTGTCATATGTCAGGATCAACTGAGCGATGATAATGCGCAGCAGAAATATTTCAATTATACATGTAGCTATTCTTAAGCATTAAAAAAAGAGGGATGTCTGTCATCCAAGCCCATGTTATCCCAGAGGTGCACACCTGCTGCTGCTGGGTCTCAGGTGCATTCAGGACAGGCGTTTGATCTTCTGTTTTCATTGGAAATGGGTTAGATCTTGTGAGGGGTTTTGTGTGAAGAGAGGGAGTTCAGTTACAAGGTGTTCTGAGAAACAAGGGACTGAAGAGTAATATCATTAAAAAGTGAGCTGTTTCAGTGAAGGCTCTGGGAGCAACATGCTTGCCTTTTCCCCAACCCAGTGTGCCTTTGAGTCGCCACTGACTTGCTTACTGGCAGGGAGAGTCTGCTGCTGCAGGCTCTGCGGTGTCAGAGCAGTTAAAGGGACACTGCCAACATGCTCCACCTCCTCAGGAACAAAATGTGAATTACAAGTAGTTCCAGGTGCTATGTTTGTCCTTGAGCATCCTTTGCTGATTCCTGTTGTCTCACAAACATGTTTTGAAACTCCTTTTCTCCCCTTGCTGCCACGTGAAGGCCCAGTGACGGACTGCCGGCCTCTGAGGGAGCGCTGCAAAGCCCCGCCCTGGGCAGGAGGGTGATGGCTTCACTTTGTCAGTCTCCCTGAAAAAAAAAACGTGTGGTGATGGTACCCTGCATCGTGAGCCTTGTCAATAAATTTATCACTTAAGTTCCAAGGCTAGGAAGTCATCCCCAGGCAGCACCAGCACCTGCTCGTATGGAGTTTTCCCACTCTGCTGGCCTTTGTCAGAGACAGGACATGCTGCCTGGATCCACAGGCCCTCCCTGTGCAGCCATTTGCAGGTTATAAAGTATGGCTTCTTTATTTCTTTACAGTTATGTCAAAAACTGAGCCAGATTCTTTAGTGCTCAAATCACAATTGAATCAGGCAGGGTTAGCAGTTAAGAAAATCTATATTTAATGTGGAGGTGACTAAACATTACTGGTGCCATCTCACAAGTACCTGATATTGCAGCTGCTTTTGTCTGTGGCTCTAAAATCAGGAATGAACCTGCAACAACTTTGAACTAGTGTAATCACACAGGACGGAAGTGTGGCCACACAGTCCAAAATGATCCAGCTACCAAAGCTGGATAATTGCCATCCAGTTTTCGGGCCATCCAGTTTTTGGGCCCATTGTGCCTTCTTCTGCCTGCAAGGGAGGCAGGTCTAAGGACACACATTTGGTGAGTTACATCAGGTCAACAGGAAGAGGACAATAAATTGTGTATAGCAGAGAAATCTCTAATACAGGAGCTCTGTGTTAAACATTGTGGTGTTAATATGCCCAGATCAGGTATGAGCATACAGTCAAATTGCATCAGTGAAACACCTAGCTCTGCTACAATCTTCAAGTTTTAACCTTAGTTTTATGTAGAAGAATAGAAAATAGATTTTCTGCAACTGGGCATTAATCCCAGATTCTATCAGAACCCAAGGTTGAATCTGAAACTTTTTGAAACACAGTTAAAACGTCAAAAACATCAAAGACATTTGAAGCAGCAGTATCTAAGATCAGCACATTTTTTTCATGTGCACGAAGCTTTTGTTATCCTTTAGCTGGTTCCATGTACCTGGGTAACGTTTAACCACGGCCTTACTTAATATAGTTAAACCAAACACTAGTATTCCTTTAAGAGGGCAATGGATTCCACCTTATTTTAAAACTTCCTGAGTGAACCAAGTGAAAGTGGAAATGTCCTCACAGTCTTCTGTCCTTCTCTAACAAAATGAACACAAGCAGGAAAGCTGACTTAAGCAACTGCAGTTTTGTCAACATTTGGTTTTGTTCTGGGTCGGAACGAAAAGGCAGAATATCAAAACCTGTATTGGGGTGAGGAGTTCTGGAAACGCTGAAACTTTTTTTAGTCTGACATCTTTGATTGAAGAAAAACATTTAGTCTTTTCTCAAATTGAAATTCAATTTCCACGTGGCCAGACCTGAGCTGCCACTGTGCCTCAGGCAAATGCTGTGGATGGAGGGCACAGTGGGGTTTGCAGCCTGGCAGGGGATCCCAGCCCTGTGAAGGGTGGGGATGTAAGACACCTAAACCATTGCTCTCACAAGAAATGTCTTTCAGTACTATTATTTGAATTGTGGGAAGATTCCGCTTTCATCAGAAGTCCTTCAATTATCTTTTTTTTTTTTTTCAAACAACAGACAATTATCCCCATTTAAAGGAGAAAATGATCTGTGGGTTTATTAGAGAAATGGGGATGTTTGACCTAAAACACATTCTTGAAAGGTGGAACTAAGTGTTCTGTGCATAATTTTGAAGGAGAAGGGAAAAAAAAACACAAAAGAACTCCAAACAAAAACTCTCCTCTCCCCCTCAACATATACAAATGGTTATTTGATGTGATGTTTGTGACTCCAGTGAGTTTGACCAATGCTCTTCATTAAGAATCCACTAATTTACTGGATTTCGAGACATTTATGACAGATATCACAACTTATTTTCTGTTGCATAATTTAATGTTATTACTAATTAAATGCAATAATAGTAATGAATGCAGTCCTCAGGACTGAGCAAACTCAGTGACTTGAGCAATTCAGGTTGTTTTTTTTTAGCAAGACTTTCTCAAAAAACAATAAAAACAGCAAACCAAAACAAAGCAAACAAAAAACCATAAAAAAGGAAATTATGAAAATTTTTCACAAAGTAAGAGGTTTCAGAGCTGTAGATGTATACCATGCACAATTACATGCTTTACATGTCTTTATGCATTAGTTCAGGAGTGTGGAAGGAGTTGTATGTCATGGCTGTGAGGTTCCTGATTCTAGCAAAGGAGCTGTAGTAGCAAGTGGATTACAGCAGCTCTCTAGTTAAACACCTGTCTTGTCTGTAGAGAAACTTTCCCTATGCCTCTTTAATTCCTTCCCTATTGCTCTTTCACTGCTATTTCCAATAAGTGGAAGTGATGAAAAATCCTGACTTTGAGCTGTGTGTTGCCCTCTTCTCTCTTCTCCCTGTTGGGTCAGACAGAGTTGCAACTCCACACAGGTTGGTGGTGAGGGAGGTGCTAGTGGTGATAGGAGATTTTATGACAAGGGAGAAAGATGAAGAGAAAAAAGAAAAAAGGATTGTATTAAGGGGTTTTAAGGGAATGGGAAGGGTGATGTCAAAGAACTGGGTGGAATGGAAAGTATATGAAGGAATACAGATGTGTGGAAACACAGATTTATGGAAGAAACTGAGAGGCGTATTGGGTGTTTCAAGAGAGACAGATGCATGAGATCAGCTTGCTCTTCATCCTCTTCTCTCACTGTTCTGCTGAGGTCCCATCATCAGTGAGGAATGGAGAAAGATGGGCCTGCTGTGGGGAGGGCAGAGCAGGGATGCTCAGTCCTGGGTGGGAATCAGGCAGAGAAAATGCTTGGTCAGCTTAGCTTTGAATGAAGAACAGAGAAGCCAAGAGGCAGAGAGAGCAGGAGAGGCAATTTTGGATGCTTTGTTAATTTAAAAGTGCAGTAGCACAGCAGACCCTGTGCTTGATGTCACCGATATGAATTTCAGGCCTTTTCTTCTCAGAGAGCATCAGGGAAGGAAGCAAGAAAGGCAGAGGTGACCTTCAGCCTTTCCCTCCCTAAAGAGCAGAGGGAAAAGGCTGTCAGATGCAAAGAGGTCAGAGGAGCTCTGGCTGTTTCCACCCACCACCAGGAGAAAGGTTCATCCCTGCTTGTGTTTTGTACAACAAAAAGAGATCTTGAGGGAAAGAAGACTTACTACATATCTTGCTGTAATGGATTTTAAATGCCTTTATTTACTAGCATTTGCAATAGTTTTCTGTTGGTATCAAGACATCACCAGCTAAAGATAAAGGAATCTTTCAACTGACTGTGCATGGGGTCAGGAAATAATTCTCCTGCTCTCTCTGTTTAGCTTTGCATAATTGACCTTGTGAATTATGGGGGTGAAATGGGGAGAACACCATCTTCCAAGGCAGCAAACACCACCTGGCAGAAGACAAGGACCAACACTGTAAAGTCCAATGTAGCAAATTCTGTTGTCTCCTTTAATATCCACAGTATTTCACCTGGAGAGACATAGACCAAAACCCAAAATGTGCAATGCTAAAGTAGATAAGTCCACTGCTGTTTGCCATGGCTTATTTCATCCTTGGCTAGAAGGAAATCTGACCAGTGGTGTAAATCCAAATTCCTTTTCTTCAGAAAACTTGCCGACAACTTGGACAAGAAATTCACTTAGTGGATAAGTTAAGTGGATAACTTAGTGGATAAGTTTTATTTCTAGCCACTTTTATATGCTGAAGTGCTGTGAAACATACCCAGCTGTCTAGTTCCTTGTCCCCCCGCTCCCCACCCATGTTTTCTAAAGATAGTTCAAGCAGGTTCAGTTTATTACAGAATAGTTGGGGTTGGGAATGATCTCTGGAGTTCATCTAGGTCAGCACCAGGAGGGGTTGGAGGTATTTTTGATTTATGAGATAAACTGCCAGAACAAAGAGAAGCCAGCTAGACTCTGCTGCTTTTATTTGTGGTTAGTAAAGAGCAGGTTTCCTTGTCATACATCCCACACTTCATTTAGAGAAGGAAAGTGCTGGCTTTACCAAAAAGTTTCTGCCTCCTGTTAAATGTGGAATAGTAAAAGTCAGTGGCAGACAGCAGTGGAATTATTGCCTCAGATACTAAAGTATTTGATTTTTCAAGCAAAGGATAGAGAGCTAAAACAGAAAGTTTAGGTGTGGTGTGCATGAGCTCTTATCTGAATACACAGTCTTCATTTTGGCTTTTGCTGAGATACAAGAAGAAGCTCATCTTAGCAGTTAGTTAAATCGGCTTCCAGAGGTGATGACCCCAGCTTCCCAAAGCCCTTCCTACTTTTAGGAACGTAGCTAGGTCCTTCACTGGAGGTAGCTCTTACCACAAACATGTCTTCTGCAAAGATCTTTGGGGAAGATCCTTGTATGATCTTCCCCAAACCCACCTGTGGGGCTCAAAAAGAGCCTGGACCTCCTTTGTCTTCCTTGGAAGCCTGATGGTCCTCTTGACTCCTTCACATTTTTGTCCTTGACACCCTTGGGGTGCTGGAAAGACCCTGAAACCAGTTCTATGCTTCACCATCAGGGCTGTTTTCACTGGGCATATGAATTTCCTAACTATGGTACAATCAACAACAAAAAAAAATGACACAAATTTTGGCACTTTACAAGAAAAAGCACTAAAGCATTTCATGATTTCACCACTGTGCCAATATACAAATATTTAAAAGTGATGAATAAGACCCCCAAAAAATCCTAGCAATGATCAGCTTAAAAAGATATTTTTGTTCCCTTAGGGGTTATATTTGGCTTCTTATAATTTCTCTTGTAGCTTTCAAGTCTTCAGGGCTCCGGACTTGGTTCATATTTCCAAGCTTTTGTTGTTGACAGCCATTCATGTCTGGAAAGGTATTTATTTTTTAACTGAAAACCTGTGATTTGTACACATAACTGCAGAACTCTGAGAGGAGTCATGGATCAACACAAAATATTCTGACACTCAAAGCAGTTGCTGGTGTTGGTAATATGGGTTCATTACCACTGTTCTGGAGGCTTCTTTGAAACTAGCAAGTGTGGTTTTAAGCATGTTAGAAATTCAAGCAGAAAAAAAAACCTTGATAAAAGAAGCCAGTAGCAAATAGCTGGTCTGCTATGACAAAGATGGTTCTTAAACTGTGCAAAGTTTTGTGGGAAATTTTTTTTCATGAGGTGTGTGCTAGTGATGTCTTTGATGCTTGCATCCCTGAGGAGGATATGTACATCTTTTAAAGTGTTCATGGAAATATTCCCTGTGAATTCATGCAAGAATTCACAAAGTTTAGCATCAATTTTCTTTAGCTCTAAGCAACCTCTCAGATGTGTTTCTCTTGCATTCTAAGTATAAAAGGCAGTGGCCACTCAGTGAACCTGGCAGGTGGGGGGGTCTTGGGTATATATTTTTCCACCTTTACAGCAAAATACAAGGGTTGTCTCATGTAAAAGGGACCAAAAAATTGAGACAGATAAGACAAAACCTGTGCAATGTGCAGCAAAGATTCCACTGAGAGGACCCAGTGGCTTAAGAAAGACCCTTGAATGATCAATTCCCTTATGTTGTTCATTGATTTTCTCCTGGTTTTCCCTTATCTTTCCTTTCCTGTTGATATCTCTTTAATTGACTCCTGATTACAGATTACACCAGTTGCAAACTATTATTTGTCAAACAGTGCAGCCAGGCTTCTCTCTGTGGCTCAGAAAAACACATGAAGCTTTTGATAGTTTTAGGAGGTTCAAACTGTAGAGAACATAAGAAGATCTGGTGGTAATTGGCAAAGAAGGAATCTGTATGGAGTCTTCCTCAAGCAACTACCTTGTTTACACTCCCAGGCCTTTATACTGCTAGGAAATCCTGTATCCTGCAAGAATTACAATGCAGTAGAATCTGCAACTGAGTTCAAAATGTGCTACTTGGACTCATTATCAACTTCAGCTCTGTTTGCAATGCTTAGCATATAAATTATTTAAATTAAACAAACTACATAAATTATTCAAGTTTCTTTCCCCCCTCCCCTTATCTTTAACAGGCACTGGAGAAGTTCAGTGCTAGTGGTGTCACACTTCACTGCCAATCAGATAGGAGTGTTAAAGGCATCTCACAATGCTGGCAATGCCTAAATGACCATGAGACTCCTAGGAGGCAGCTGCCAAAAGCAGAATGACAGTGACCCTGGAACAACCCACCGCCAGTGATGGGCAGCATCCTGCTCTGCAGTGTAAGCAAGGAGGGAGTTACAAAGGGAATAGGGGCAATCCAACCTTGTTAAATTCTTTCTGCTTTGCCTTTGGGTGTCTCCAGGGCTTGTGGCTCTTGCTGTGGGGAGCCTGAGGTTGTCATCAGCTATGCTGTGAGCAAATCTAGTGCAATGTTAAGGGCCTTTCCCCTTAGGAGACATTACCTTGACCTGGCTCCCTTATCCCCTGGTGAAGCACTTGCAAGCACCAAAGGAATGGGGCCTTGTTCTCTTCAGCTGCCTCCTTTCCTGACATCTGCTTTTGCATCACCTTCATGGCCAAAGTCCACAGCGTCTAGGATGAAGCTCTGACTTGAAGGCATGTGCAATCTCATGTTTCTTGAGGGCCTCAGCCAGGTCTCTGTTTAGGTGCTTCATGCAGGCAGTCATGGCTCTTGGCTCCAGGAGGGCAATAAATACAGAAACTGCTTTAGAGGGAGGGCTGTCAAGGGCTAGTTTGTAGGCAGCCATCAGAGAGAGGCAACAATAAAGTGTAATTATAATAGGAAACATGAGCAGAGCCCTTAGTTTCAGTGAAACTGTCTGAATTGCTCATTATACACCAGTCTTCTCTTCCCTCTTTTGTTCTTGCTATTTTCTTAATTTCACATTTCAAATATGATTTAAGAAAGCAGCCTCCAGTATGTCCCTTATTTTGCTCTGATTGATTTGTAAATCTGTGAGGACACGGTTGAGTTAGATTTCTGAGAATGTCCAGACGTTGCGATACATCACAACCATGAGGTTTGTGGGGGCCATATTTTAGCTGCAGGAAAACAAATAAATTCTTTTGTTCATCACAGTCTCCATGGACCATCCATGTGATGGTTCAATACAGGTGTAAATAATAGAAGATAAATTCCAAGATATTGATGACTGACTGTTTAGTATTGAGTTAGTGTAGCTAGCAAGGATTGACATCAATCCAGGCTGGAGGGGAGTGAAACAGATAAACTTATAATAAATATATAAATCATTTGAAGAACATAAGGATGGGCATGGCATGATCCTTGTTGAAGTGAGAGAGCAGTACAGGTCATACTGCAGGAGGAGATGATGCAAAGAGCTATCTGCTGAGACATGTGGTAAAGTATCAGAGCATCATTCCCTCTCTGCATGGCTTGATCATCCCTAAAGACCAGGCAGCAGAGCCACAGAGGAGAGGAATGGCCTTTTTGCCACTTCAGAGAATCTGAACCTGCTAGAGAGGAGGCTCAAAGCTCAAATGATGTGAGTGTGATGGAGAGCACACTGCCACCCTTGTGACTGTAAGTCTCATGATACTCAGGGCTTTCCAATTTCCCACAGCTCTTACAAGTATTTGTGCACATAAAAGCCTTTAATTTAAAAAGAGTAAAAGATTACATCCCAATCACAAGTTCTGGAGAACCTGAACTCTTAGAGCACAGAAGAGCAGAAAAAACCAAAACTACTGAGAGAAATAATTGAAAAACAAAGCAGAACAGGAACCATTTTAATCTCTTCTCATGATTCAGGGCAAGCAAGGAGAACATACTCTCCTATCTCATTTTTCAGCAGTTTGGGGTTGCTGAAATACAAGCAGGTGAGAGATATGTTGTATTCATTAAAGATGGATGTGGTGTGCTTCTTTCTTTTTTTGACCACCAAGAGATGACATTCTGTGTGTGGTGATAACTAAGAGGATAAGATGGTGTTTCTATTGGTTTCATGCTTGCCTGTATTGGAGCAGATAGATGTAATCACCCTGGAGATACTGTATTTACTTCTCTTTACTTATTTGCTGTGTTTCTTTTATTTCACTTTAGGGGACTAGGCTGGAATTGACATTTCTTTCTCTTCAGCAGCAGCCTCCTCTCTCAATGCAGAGTCTCTGGGCACTGAGTTAAGCCAGACAGTGGAATGGACCTGCTGTAAATAGTGTTGATAAATTGGGTAGATAACACAGCATGGCCTGGTTTACCCCAGTGCACAGAGTAATAAAAAGGAGCTTCCTCCTTGGAAAGGTCACGGTATTGACAAGGGGAGCGATTGTGGGGATGGCAGTTGTGAGATGCTGTCGCTAAAGTCACTTTTCCACAGGAGATGCTGAAGGCCTTTTCCTCACTGCCCTCACCCCTCACAGTTCTTGATTTAGTGGTGCTGGGAGGTGTGTGAAGATGAGGATCCCTGGTGCCAAAGAGACCTGAGCTGCAAGGCTCGGTTGGATCTCAGTTGGATCTCAGTTGGGTCTCAGCTGGATCTCAGGATCCAGCCAATCCCAAAATGGCCAATTATGCAGGGACTTTTCCAACTTGACCAAAATGGGGTAGACACCCCAGGGCTGGCCTAAGCATCTTCAGATGGTTTTTCGCCACAGCCTGTGGAGCCACAAGGTCTTAGTGAGAAAGATGGTGCCATGGATCAGTCACAACACTGCCAAGCAGTTCAGTGGTTCCATGTGGTAATTTTAAAAAAAGTCTTTTTTTAATCGTGTGCTTACATTTCTCAGTTCATACCCCAGAGAGAACCATAATGGCCAACAGAGGACCCATCTAACAGACATCATTGAAACATAATTTTAGAGACACCAGATCACTTGTGGGTCACAGACACTGAGCAGAACTTGCTCAAGTGTGTCTGGCATGATGGAGATCAGCCAAAGAAATGGCTCCAATAGATAATTAAGAGTCTCAGACCACTCTAGGGAAACCTGCACCTGAAAATCTGGTCCTCAAGAACCCTGCCTGCCCCTTTGAACAGTCAAAGCAAATGTGTGTTCAACAAACCAAAGCAGAGATGATAGAACATAGAATCAGTGGGGTTGACGTGCATCCACAAATAACAGCAAATTGAATAATCTCTAAGGTCTTGCCTAGACTTGTGGTCCTTTTCATGTCACAGCACTTTTAAACAGCTTTCCAATTAACATACCCAATATCAGGACTGGAAATTCAGGTCCAACTAGGTCTCATTAAAAAATAATGCATATAGCCCACCAGCTGAATTCCATGGACCATGCCAATTGGTACTGGGATGTGACTTGATTATGTAATAGCAGCCATTCTGTGTCACATAAAAGGTCCCTGTAGTCCTACAACCTTCCCCAACACTGGCCACCAAAGTATGCTTAAAAAAGCAAAATTGAGAGCAAAGTGCTTGCTACAATTATTTTTGTCCCAGTTACTCTTCCAGCACTCCAGAGCTTATGGGATTCCTAAATCAAACTTGTACATAAAGCACTATGTACATCAATGACAAAGTATACACTAAGTGATGGCATTGCTGCATGGTGGGGAAAAAACATTTGTTCTCCCCAAAGAAGCTAAACAAATATGACAAAGTATTGATTCCATAATTTTATTTTAAGAGTGATGCCCATGGTGTATAAGGAGTGTGTCCACAGTAGAGCGAGTTCCTTAGATCTTTAAGGTGTTTTTCTACCCCAATAGTATTATAATAGATGTGGCTTTCTGAATGGGAGGAGAAATGGTTTTGGCCACTTTCTCTGTCTTTTGACTATTTACTTACTACAAAATTGGCTTAATAGTAATTTCAAACAGCACTCATGGCCTACTCCCAGCTAGGAAACTCTTGTGAGTTCTTTATAAATGAGAATGAGGTTTTGGGGACATTCCTATTTTGCATAAAGAATTGGCCCGCACCGATGACTAGGGTTTGATGTATCATCAATTTGTGTCACTTACTACCATTTCAAATTCAAAGTGACATGGATTTGGAAACCCTGCTAGATGCGGAACTGTGGCGAAAGGGCTGAGTTTGGCCAGGCTGGGAAATTGCAATGACTTGAGAAGGTGACAGTAAACTGGCTCAGGGGAAGCTTAAGCAAGGCCCAAACGGTGACCTATGCAAAGGCTATCTAATGATTTAATACCCCTGTTCCTGGACAGAGGTGCCATGAAGCCCAGAACAGCAATCCTTGCTTTGGCCACGCAGCACAGTCTTCCAGGGAGCCAAGATCAGCTCATTAGACTGCAAGATCTGCACTCCTTGCAAGAAGCTGGTCCCCATCCAGTTTTGAGAGTCTCAGCCAACCTGTGCCATCTGCCTGGGACAGCTCCCCAAACACACAGCAAAGCCTTTCTCAGAGCCCCAGCCACGTGGAGGGAATATTTCAGAGCGCTGGAAACAGTGGTCACTGTCAAGCACAGTAGTTTTTGGCCCCAGTGGCCACTTTGTCACAGATGTTGCTGAGTTCTTTTGTAATTTCCAGGCACTTCTGGAAGGCAAAAATTAATTCAGTAATCACAAAATTAGAAAAGAACTGGAAAACTAAAATTGGTAAGCACTCACCTAATAGTTAATATTCTCCCTCTCCCCTACCTCTGACTGCAAACCTCCCCCCTTTATTGGCAGAATGACCTGGACCTGGGTTCCTGTGAAGTGAAGTTAGTTTGGGTTAGTCTTGCAGGAGTCTCTGGGCTCTCAGTGGTGATGGGAAGTGGGATAATAGGGCCCTCAGCAGCTCACCCTCACCTTAGCTCTGTCCACTGGGCACACATGGGCTAATGCATTCTGCTCCTATTGCTAAGCAAGCTGGGGTTATAAACATGATTTTCATAATTGGGTTTTAACATACATAGAAACCATCCAGCAGCGATGATAGCTTTGCACCAGAAGAGCCTTAAGACAGAGAGCAGCTTCTCTGAAGTGTTAAGAATCCCAGCATATTTATCTTAATAAGTTTTATTACAGCCTGCCAGTTTAAACCTAATGACTAATTTATCGTATAAAATACCAGCAATATATTTTTTGGTTTTGCTAATTAATTATCTCAAACAAAGGTGATATTTATAAAACTGTCCAGAAATGGTATGTGCATTAAAATTGCCTTGCAGCAGGAGATGAAATTATTACTAATATGGGATCAAATTATTACTGTATTGACTTAGTTATTTTATTACCTCATAATGGATTTCTTCATTATTTTCCCTGGGATTGTAGCATTCATGATTGCATTAAAGTGTGTTAATCTATGCAAATATCATTAGGAGCTACTAATAACCATGGCAACTTTCTTCAATTTCAAGGAATGTGGTAAGTACTCCCAACGCATTGTTAGGTTCTGTTAGTGTGATGGGATTAACTCAGCCCCCAAGTCCTTGGGACAGTGGGTGGGCAGCAGATCCCTGTGAGCCTTTCATGCTTTACAGACAGATAAAGTGGAAGGTGGGAATTTGTTCTTCTGCTCCAGAGGTGGCACAATTTTCAGCTCCACCACTGTAACCCTGCCTGATATCAACCAAGTCATCTGTTAGTTTGGAAAAGGGCCGTGTCATAAATTTCCTCTGTATTTCCAGCCCTGCTGTGTATCCTCAAAAACAATAGCCCGCCACATGGCTCCATGTTTTAAAACTGCAGTGGGAATCAGATATTTTCTAAAGGTCAGGTCATGGAGTTGTGGCTTTTCTACATGCAGGACGAGGCAGAAGAAAATAAGGAAGGTGAATTTTCAACACTGGCATAGATTTCGAGTGTTTCTTGTGTGATCTAATGCCTTCACACTGATGTTTCAGAGGTGCTCAATGAACCATTTTTGAGAGGACTGAGATTGCTGCAGAGCTGTGAGTGTGTCTGTCAGTGTTTGTATCGACCACTTCAAAAAAATGCAGACAAATATTAAGCCTTGAATGTTTCCCTTTTCAACACCTCTGAAAACTGAAAGATGCATGCATGAGTAGAATGATAGGTAAGGGAAAATACACAGCTGCTGAATGGTATGACTATTTATCTCCCTCACCTATTAGTCTAATTTCACATCTCCCATACTTAGATAATGAGGTTACAGACACCTTTGTAGTAACGCACACAAAATTAAATAGAGGAAAATCAGGTTAAATTGGATCACAGAGTGACAAGGATGGAATTTCATCTCCTTACCCATATCTGTCTGTCTGACTATCTGTCTCTCTAAATAATCTAGATCCATAGCTTATATGAAAGCAAGACAATCCCAATAGGAACTTTCCAGCAGTGATTTCCAACTGATCAGTGCTACATAATTCCTGCAATATTAGGGCTTACATCGGGCTCTCCTGTCATTTCTGAATGGCACCTGAAGCCTCCTCTTTGATTTGACCTTAGACTGAAATCAGTTTAGGTCCAATTATAAGAGCTAGTGAACTCTGGGTGCCCTTGTTTTGCTCCATCAGCATGTGCACCACAACTGAGAGGACGACAGGCTTTGAAAATGTTAAAGGCTTCAGTTTTTGACACAAAAGCTGCATTCTGAACTATAAACAGGCAAAATGGACTTGAGATGTTGGTGAGCAATCCCACAGCCCCAGGGATTCACAGGAATCCTGTCTTCTCCCTTAAACAGTAACAAGAACCTCCATCCAAAAAATCTCGTTAAAAATAAAAAAATAAAAGACAGCCCGAAAACACTGCTGTGGTGGCAGAGCAAAGTGGTGTTGGATTAGGCATTTGCACCTCTGTAAATGAATTAACAAAATGTGATTGTTTTATGTTTGGCTGTCAATCTGTATTTGGCTCAGAGGGGATAATTTTTACTCAGAATGTGTTAAAAAGTAATTCCGTAGATGGTAGCAGTCTTGGACCCTGTGAAAGTCTCAGCTTTTTTGCATGAGCTGACCTTGTTTTGTTAAATAAAAAGAGACCCAAAACAGCATTCAGGAAGGGAAAAAGCAGGGTGAATCCATGGAAAACAAGCAAATAAAAAAAAAAAGAAACAAAAAAAGCCCCCCCCACAGAACAAAACATAAAACCCTCACCACACTATTTTCTCTCTATTCTTTCTTTCTTTTTCTCTTGTTGGGTTTTTTTTTTTTTTGTTGGTTTTTTTTGGTTTTTTGTTTTTTTTTTTTTTTTTTAACGAGGGCCACTCTTCATTACGAGATGTAAAATAAAGGGGAAAGCAACCCCAGAAGAAATGCAGGCATTAAATTGGACGGATGGGCTGAAGCTGTTATGCATTAATTGCATTTCAGGATCAGCTGGGCCCCCTCTCAGTCTGCTGGGGGGCTGAACAAAGGGCAGTAACAAAGCAGCATTGAGGGTCCTATCGAGGGTCTCTCTGGCTGGTTTCCTTTCACTGCCTTTTGCAGAATACAAGCTCATTTATTCTTTGAGTTTAGACAGATTCTGCCAGGAAAGACTCACTTGCAAAACCACTGAATGAAGCTCCCAGCTTGAGCTGCTCAGGAGTTTTGGGACTGGGAGCACAGGGAGCTGGTCTGCTTGTGTTGTTGAACAGACAAAGGTCCTAACTTGGCAAAATTCTCAGGTCAGCCCTGCTAAGGGATTACAATAGATTTAGGTGTGAGGAGACAGATATTGGAAGGAGGATAAACATCTGCCTGTTGCTACCCAAAACATTAATTTGGAAGGAGAATGGTTCCACCAGAATAGTTTGGCCCTCCTGTGCTCAGCACTCCTTTTAGGCCAGGCAGGGAGTACAATGGTTTAATTTAACTTAAAATGGAGGATGTAAAAGCATATGCTTTGGACAGATGTGGAAGTGGGAAGCAAGGTTTTCTTCTCATGACTTAAATCAGGGGAATTTTGGAGTATCTGGCATTGGTTCTCAATGGCTGATAGCTGCTAATGAAAGGTTTGCTCTCAGTCTGACTGGGTCACTCTAATGTAATTTTGAACTTTAAAAATGTCTGTATTCCAGGGATGATCCCAATTCTGTCATCTTGAGCCCATCTCAAATAGCAGTGAGGGGACATAATTATGTGGTGTAAATCAGGATGGTTTCCCTGATGGTGCTGATTTACACCATCTGAGGACCTGGCTTAGCTCTGTTATGGCAGTGAGCTGCACTGCCTAACCTCCCTGAATTCCCTGCATGGATTCTACACATCACTTAACTTCAGGCAAGACTTCCTCACATTGTCTGAATGCTAATTGCACTTCTGTGCTACAGCTTATATTAAAATTAATATATAATTCCAAAAAAATAGAGATAATTGAACTGACCCAAAATATAACCCCTTTCCTTATTTCTTAAGCACTTGAGTTTTAGCACAAATCTCTTTTACTGCAGGGGCTTATGTTGTGCCGTCAGCAAATGCAAAGAGCAATTAAACATTTAACATGATCACAAGGAAAAGAGGAAAGCTGCTGTTTAAATGCATCAAGGAAAAAAAAAAAGCCTAGGAAAACAGCCTCTTGGGTCTAATATAAGACAGAAAAAAATGCACTATGGTCAGTACAATTCAAGAGCTTTGTTTATTGGGGATCTAGTATATTATTTTTAAAAATAAAATTCTTACTTCGTTGGGCTCCTTAGAAGGAGTTTCAAACAATCCTATGCCACAGAGATGCCAAGTTGAAGCAAACACTTTCTGGAGGGTAGGCAATGTGATTTTCACCTTCTCTTTGTATTCCTTAGTTGGGAGGGTAACCTGGATCTTGGGGAATATCTGCTTCTGGAAAGAGCTTCACTGCATTTCCTCAAAAGAAGAAAAGAAGTAACAGACTTCAAAACTCTGCATCCCTACTGACATTCCTCATTTTTCTGTTTCACACATTTTCCTGCTCTGCTAAAAGCACGTAATCTAACCTATGAGTCATCTTGGTCAGTGCTGCTGCCTATACCCAAAGTATTAATAAGGGGAATTAGTCCTGTTTGTCAGTCTGTCTGTGCATGAGAGATGTGGGATTAAGTCGCTAGATGATATTTGTTTTCCGCAGCTTATAGTGAATGTTTATTCAGTTGCCATAAGGACATCGGGGTCACGCAGTCTGATGTGCAGCTTGAGCAGGCAACTGCAGTGTGCAGCCCCATTCAGAGGGGAGTCGAGTCCCTCTCAGAGAAAGCAGCCCTGATTTGACATTTTGGTTGTCTGAGGGGCCTGCCTTAAAAATGCCCTTGGAGTCTGTTTGCCTGGGACAAAAGGATGCACAGCAACACAGGCTCAAAAAGGCCTCACTCCTGGTCAGGAGTGGATGGGGAGAGCAGATAAGTGATGGGACTCCAGGGCTGCTGTCAACCTGACAGCATCTTGACAAAGATACAGAGGAATTTTGGAGGGGGGGGGGGGGGGTGTGCTAATTTAATAGGCCAAATTTAATAGGATTTGTCAGGTCTTTTCATGGGACGCTACCGTTTTCCTTTAAGTGTTTTTCAGAATAGTCCTCTCGATCCTGGTGGGTGGTTTAGGAAAGGGGGCCAATGCCAGAAAGCCACACAAACAAGTAATGAGGTTGCCCATCAGTTCTGTGGGGCATCAGGATACGAGCTGCTGGGATAATCTTTTTGGAAGAGTCCAACACAAGGAAATTCTGAAATGGGGTGCTGGTCACCAGGTGCCCAGAGCAGATTTTCCCCAGAATTTAAAACAATGGAGAGCAATGATATGAACCCTTTTCCCTACATTTTAGGAGGGCATCTGAATGACAGAAAATGGAATCTATTTCTTCCTCCTCTGAGATTTTTAAGAGTTTAGGATTTAGAGGAATTTTTTTCATAGAAACAGCTTTAAAAGTTTTTAGGTTGAATTCAGAAAAAGTGGGGAAACAACTTAAATATCAACTGCTTTCTGCCTGCAAAAGCATTTTCTTCTCAGCTCTTGGATTAACACCTAGACTCAGGCATGCCTGTGACACAGAGTGGCTCTGTATTTGCCAATCTCAATTTTTTTGGGGATTGCAATATCAGAAACAAAGCAACATTTTCTCTAGTAGATTGTGCCGCTAATACAATAAGGGTCTAATATATTAATGAATAAGGATCTATAATATGCTAATATTTCTGCATCGCATTAATATTCTATTAGACTAATGTATTATTATGCTAATAAGTCTATTAAAAATGCAAAATATAATTATACATTTTGTATGGCTCCACTGTTGAAACCTGATTCCTGCCCTAGACACACTTGTGTGTGTATTTCTAGAAATTGTATTACCTGCTGTGCAAAGTTAGCTTGATCTACACCTGATGTCTTTCATCACGCACCCCAAGCAGCCGAGAGAGGATTTCATAGCCCCAAACCCATTAACAGGTGAAACAGATTAAGTGCTTCAGCAGGTCTGCATTTCAGCTGTGGGAGAGACAGGCTGACAGCCATGCTTTACACACGCCTCACCCTCTCCTGGAATTTACCTTCCTTTTCACTGAGCAGCTGATTGAGAGGGGACCCTCCTCTGGGTGGGTGTGTTGTGGCAGGAGGGACTAACACACCTAAATCCCAGCAAGCCAATCCCCTAGGAAAGGGTGCAGTGTGAGACCCATTGAAAGAGATCCCTTTCTCTATGGTGCTTTCTTTTGCCAAGTTTAGGCTGCTCCCAGTTCAGTGTGCTGTTTATATAGTTTATTCTTAATGCCTAATTTCCCCCGACGCTATCAAAGGAGCCTAATCCACAGGCAGAGAAGGCCGTGACTTCCTCTGGACAGCTAATCCTGAACAACAGGGCACTGTGTGTCTGTTTTTCTTCCTGGTCCCAGCCCTGGCTATGCTTCTGCTCCTCTGTCACTGTTGAAAGAGAATTTTCAGTGTGCCTCCCACTCTCTATAAATATATCCACACTCCTGCTCGCTCCTGAATAATGGCATTTGGAGGAGAGGTCTCCTGCAGATCTTTCTACCACAGCTAAATGTTCACTTGATTGCTTTTAGATGGGTCAATTAAGAATGAAAAGGGAAAGTGAACAGCATGGTTTTGTTTTGTTTTAAAAATGTCATGTTTGCCAAGTTTATTAAGCAGGAGCTTAGAACGAATATTGAATTTTCAAAGACTGGCTCTGATAAAATTTAAAAAAAAAAGTGGAAGGACATGTCCTTCCCCTTGTCCCTGTCAGGATAACTCGCTGCCCTGTATCAATGTCTGCATCTCGTGGCACCAGCCATTTAATGGATGTTACAACAGACATCTTTAATGAAAGAACAGGGCTTCTGTTACCTGTCTGAAGATCTATTCACTTCTTTATTGCCACTGGAAAGAGGCAGAGAATTGAATGGAGAAGGTGTCTGACCAAGAGAAATCCTTTCTAATGGGGAGGAAAGAAACTATATGGGTAGAACTCATGGTCTGGGGAGACTGAGGCTCTCTGTCACTGGAGGCTGGTTAAAAATGGGAGAAATGCATCCATCAGTAAAAACACGCTTGAATGTGGTCCTGCATTGTGCCCATTGAGCTAGGGAGCTTCTCCAGGTTCCTGCCAAACCTTTCCTCTGGCTCTGGCCCTTCTTTCCAAGGCAGCATACCCAAGGCTTTATGAAGACCCTCACAGCTCTCAGGGTTTGTTTGGTACCCAAATAGCAAAGAAGTTGGGATGGCACAGAATTGTCCTTAAGTGCTGAAAGGGAGGAACAGTTTATAAGTGCATCATAAAACTCAGAAGTGTGCTCAATTTCACAAGATTTAAGGCTTCCATAAGGCTTCACACAGCCCACCTGTACAGCACTGTCTTGTGCATGAATAACTTTGTTGTGTGGTGGCTAATTCTTTCACAGTAAGGATCCTGCTGCCATTAACAGTGACTGGACTTCTCTTTTAGAGCAAGAGAAAGAAATCCAGGTTTGTGGAAGTGAAAATCTAAACACTTCATTATTATTTTCTTTGGGTATTCAGTGTGATTTATGTGTACATATATATATGTATGCATGAGTGATAAGGAACATATGTGACTCCCTGACTTAAATTTAGGACACATGGTGAATGAGTAAGGGACTCAACTACACAATATTCAAAATAATTTTATTTTTATTGTAAAAATCATCTGACTACCAAATTTCACTATTTTCAAGGCAGTAGCATAATGATTATGTACTGGGTGAAGATACACAAAGCATGGAATTCCCAGCTCTGGTCTATAAAATAAGAAATTCATACTCACCTCTTTACACTGTCCATGTTTTCAGCTTCTGGTGGTGTTCAAGTCCCACAGCAAATTCCAGTTATGTTATAGTCATTATTACCATTACTATTTTAATCCATGACTCATGCACCACCATTTGCTGTGGATTCTCCAAGATGATGTGAAGTGGTTTCAAACTGCTTCTTCAACTTGAAGTTCAGTGGAACTACACTAATTTGCATGAGCTGAGACTTTAGCCCAAAGTTCCTATTGAAAATGACAGAAAGCTTTTTGCTGGTCTGTCTCTCCCTGGGAAAGATAACGCTTTTCACAGGAAAGCTGTTATTTGGTGTGCTCCCCTTTATGTAACAGCACTGCTGGCAAAGAAAAGAGACCAAAAACATGAGGACACTCACACTCAGAAACAGCTCAGGGTGCTGAAGTGACCAAAACCTCCCCACAGCACAATGCTGGGTTGTTGTCAAACAAATCCACAGAAGGGGGATTTTATCAAAATCTCATCTCCAGTTTCTGCAGATATCTTAAATCTACATTTGTGTGGAACAAGGGTTTAAGTGTAGATTATTACTCCAGCCTTTTGTTTTGCCTGAGTTAATCTGCTTAGCAAAAATCTTCCTGTCCTGCCTCCCACCTATATTTCTGCAACAATACATATGTAAAATATTTATTTTGCTTCTCTTATCACAACCAGAGCAGAAGTTAACCATGTTGTTTGTCTTCTTGTTTAAGTTTGCTATTTTATAGGGTTTTTTGACCTCTAATTGGTCCATCCACAAGGGAAGATAAAAGTACCCCTATGCAGTTCCCCTATAACCTTAGATCTGCTGGATAAGTTCAGGTATTTCAGGGTTGGTATTTATGAAACCATCAGCATCTTTAAGAAGTGTGTGGGCTAAAAAGCAAGAGGGAGGGCTATGTTGCACATCTCTGTGTCAAAGACCAACTCATACGTTCCTGTGTCAGCCTCTGGAATGAGAGTTTGCTGCAGGAATCCTGAGTTGCAGATGCCTGGTAGCTCAATGTCTGTCTGTGAGTGTGTTTTCTCCTCTTGGGTTTGTTTCATATCAGAATAAATGAGGAAAGATTGGCCTGTAAAGGTTATACAGAATGCAATTCCCTTTCTATATAATGCTCCTCCTTTTGACAGAGAGGCTTCTTTTCCCCCTAACAATTTCTGGTTTTCTTTCTCTTGATCTCACTTTTCTGCAGTCTGCATGCAAGCATGTGTGAAAAATCAGGGTGAGAGGATTTGGTCTCTAGGCAAAGAAAACACCAACAAAAGGAAGCATAACAAGCAAATCCCTCTCTCTCCTACTCTCTCTCCACATGGGCCCTTCAAGCCCAGGGTTTCATGCAGGAATGGTTAGTCAGGACCAGGATGGAGGCAAGAGCCCCGGTGGAGAAAAAACACTTGCAATCTTTGAAAGGAAGTAAAGGTGGGGGAAGACCACACCATCAGTGCAACCCCAGTGAAATTTCATCTAGGCCTGTTGTTTTTTAATGAGTTTTTGTTCATCTTTAATTTGACGGGTCTTCCTCCGCAAAGGAGGGCTGAGAGAGCAAGGGAAAGGGGAAACACAACAGTAGGCTAGAGAGTGAAGTCTTTGACAATATTTCTTTTTATATTTGTTTCTTTCCCTCTTAACTGAAAGCTAAAATGTCTTTCTAATAAATTTCTCTGTCCGTTTACTAATGTATTTAGCAGAAGATTGGTTTTGGAAATATCAAATGAAATAAAGAAATCAAGAAAGATTGCAAAGATTTGATACAATGTCCAAAAACTAAATCCACCCTTCCCTTCCCTTCCCTTCCCTTCCCTTCCCTTCCCTTCCCTTCCCGAAACCTTCCCGAAACCTTCCCTTCCCGAAACCTTCCCTTCCCGAAACCTTCCCTTCCCTTCCCGAAACCTTCCCTTCCGGGAACCTTCCTGGAACCTTCCCGGAACCTTCCCGGAACCTTCCCTTCCTTGAGCTAGGAACTTCAGCAACACCAGAAACCTATTTTGATCTTCTGTGTTATAAATCTTGGATCATATCTAACTGGTTAGATCAAGCCATAATAGTATTTAAAGTGAAAAGTCGTGGAGTTTTTGCAGTAAGGAACAGGAATGTCAGGAGCAGGATGAATTTGGCACGGCTTAAATGGGATCTGATCTTTTTGATAAAGAGTGGGGCAAATTTCCACCAAAACATTCATCACAGATTAAGAGTCCTAGAGAAAGTGAGAAACAGGTTTGGTTGTTTTGGTTGATGGGGTTTCACATCTTACTTCCTCTCCCTCTTTCATTCTCTTTCACCCACACACCCACAGGTAGACTTTGAATGTAATATTTTGCACATCTCCTACAACTGCATTACATCCCGCTGGCCATATCTTGACAGGCTGCATCAGTCAATAATGATGTAATATTAAAGGGTAATGACACAGCCATGCAGAGTAATGAGAGAAAGCAATTTCTCTCACTATTTACTCATTTACCAATTGATTGAATTTATCATGTCAAAAACACAGGGATAAGTCCATGAGAGGCTGACATATGTTCCTATTGTGTAGTGGTTTTGCTCAGCTGGCTGACAAAAATGTCTAACTAAACATATTAAGTTAAATTCTGCTCAGGGTGTGAAGACAAAGGAGAAAAAGGAAACAAGCCTGGACATGAACTTGGACTTGGAGAGTGGAAAAGATATTACTAAGAAATAAGGAGATGAAAGAAGGTAAAAAAATGCATTTTGGGTTCATGCAGTAAGCATCAGTCAAGGCATGTGTGCCGTTTCAGCAGAGTAATTAATTAATACAGGTGTGTCTGTTACTATAGACTTTCTCAATACTGCAATTCCATCTTGCAATCCTTCCTTTGAGAGTCTCTACAGGCTCAGAAAACATCTGTGGTTCTCACAAGCTGCCCCTAGAGAAGATTAGGATGGACAAACTTCATTTACAATCAGGCAGAAAGTGAAACCCAGATAAATCCTTAGATTAAGCGGAACAGGACCTGCATTCCCTCCTGGTGGTGAAACAGGGGAGGGGCTTGGATCAGCCACAAGCAAAGCTTGATGACCAGATATGTCCAGGAAAATTACATTTGGAAAAAGCAGGAGGCAGATTTTGTGCACAAGTTGGTAAGGAATTCCTCAGACTTCCAGGAAGCAGAGAGAGTCTTTCAGGAGTGCTGTCATTATTTTGGGTTCTTCCACCAAGAAATTTGAGGCTGATGTGACAGAACCCTTCTGCACCTTCATTGCTTTTGATTTCCATTTGGGGGTATTGATATTCCCTCCTCTGAAAAGCAAACTGGATCTACATTTCCAACACAGCTGCCCATATTTGCAAGGATATTTAGGAAACAGATCCTGCAAATGTTGTATGGCTCTTGGAGAAGCCCATTAGGAAGAAAGGTGTCAAACTCTGAATCTTGCTGATTATCACCTGATGAACTGTTTGTCTTTACTAAACCACAGGCACCCAAGCTGTGGGGAAAAAGGCAAATACACACCATATGGGAAGAGAGTTCATATGTAAGGTGCTGCCCTAAAATACTGTGCTCAAGTAACTGAGCAGGGCTGTGGGAGAAGAATAGGGTGGAGAGAGGAGTTAAAATCCCTGAGACTCCATCAAAGATGGGTATTCACAGGTCCTGGGCCAGGGAGGTTTAGAACTGAGGGCATGAAGAGAAGGATAAGGATGTTGCAAAGTATTTTTTCTTTTTATTTCCTTTCTCTGAGCTGTTTATAGATGTAATCCTACAACTGCAGAGTGTAAATCCTACACAAGCCTGAGTGATTATTGCAGCTGGAGGCTCTGGGTGGTTTTGTAACCTCTCTGCTCCACTTCAGCTGCTGAAAGCCAGGAGGGAAGAGGAGCAAAGGGAGGGAAGTGAGAGGAAGGAGCAGAGCTGGGCTCTAGCAAAAACCTTGATCCAAAAGCCCGTCTATTTTCCCAGCACTTAATGCCTCATGAATGCTGTCCAAAAGGGGGAAGGAGGCACTGGCTTCTGGGCTGCATCAAAAGCAGTGTGACCAGCAGGTAGAGAGAGGTGGTTCTCCCCCTCTGCTCTTGTGAGACTCCACCTGAAGTGCTGAATCCAACTCTGGGACCCTTAACATAGGCAAGACCTGTTAGAGCAGGTCCAGAGAAGGACCACAAAGATGATCAGAGTGCTGGGGCACCTCTGGTATGGAGACAGGCTGAGACATTTGGGGCTTTTCACCCAGGAGAGGAGAAGGATCCAGGGTGACCTTCTAGAACCTTCTGGTAACTGAAGAGTCTAAAAGAGATTAGGAGAGGGACTTTTAAAAGGACATGTACTGAGAGGACAAGAGGTGATGTCTTTAAACGAAAGGACAACAGGTTTTGATTAGACATTAGGAAGAAATTCTTGACTGTGAGTGTATTGAGGCATTGGCACAGGTTGCTCAGAGAAGCTGTGGCTGCCCCATCCATGGAACTGTTCAAGGCCAGGCTGGATGGGGCTCTGAGCATCCTAGGATAGTGGAAGAAGCCTGGCAGGGGGTGTAACAAGATGATTTTTAGTTCTATTCCAACCCAAACCATTCTGTGGTTCTATGCTTTTTCCAAAACTCCTCTCATGATGTCCTCCTGTACTGGGTGTGCAGGAAAATGAAGTGTGATGTGATCCAGCACCAAATGCTGGTACAATGGCCCAGGTTGCTGTCAGCAGGAGCTGGCTGCAGCGTTTATCTCCAGCTGTCCCAGCTCACAAGCATGCCCACCTGGCACACAGCAGCACATTTGCCTGCAGCACGGCTGAGACAGACCAGGCTGAGCCCAGCTTGTGCCTTGCCATGCTGGGACACAGACCAGCCTGTCAGACATAGGAAACCACAGTGAGAAGTCAAATGATTATTTCTGGCCTGATAGTTTCAAGCCTCAATCACACGTATGTTTAAAAACATTTTGTTTCCATTTTACTTTCTTTTTTTTTCCTTCATTGGGAGCCATTAATTATGGAGGAATGTGGCAATCTTTGGGACTTGCTCGCAGAGAGTCCCCAAGGGCTTGACCACACAAGGGCACCTCTGAAGCTCTCTCTGTCTGCTTTGGGGAAGCTTCCAAAGGAAGGCAGGGGATATGTGAGCAGAGGGAGGGCATTTTTCAGTCGGTGGAGTGTGATGATTTCCCCAAGTGATGCAAATGAAGGAGGCAGGAGCAGCACTCTGCCAGCGCTGCCGCATGCGGAGCGTGGCTGTGCCCGTGGAGCTGAGCCAGCCTGGAGAGGAGGGGACGCGGCCACAGTCCCTGCAGTCTCCTCAGCTAAATGGGCTGCTCTTGCCTTGGGACATATCTGTGCAGCACCTAACCAAGTGGGGCTCCTCACGGCGCGCATAATGGAAATAACTTACAATAATAAAGTAAATAGACAGTAAAGCTGTCTTCCGTAATGTTATTCTCCAGGTGAAATGAGATACCAGAAACAAACAAACAGCCTCCAAATGATATTAAAATGTCTTTCACTTTTAATAATTTAAGGGACATACTAGTGAGAAAGATAAGGAAACTTAAAAATACATTATTTTTCAGGCTGATGGTCTTTTCCTCAGACTCTCTCCTGTCTGATCCACTGAGGACTCATTGACATATCCTAGGCTGAAGCAGAACATTATAATAAGTTATTCAGACAAAAAGGTTTCTTCTTTAATTTTATTTACTAAGTTTGCCTTCAGGAAAGCTGGTTTAGCTTTGGGAGTTTTGCCTCTAAAAAATAAATTTCCTTCCTCTCTCCCTCCTTCCATTCTTCATCTCTCTCTCCCATCCCTTCCTTTGCTCATCGCCCCCCTTCCCTCCCACCCCTTCCATCCTTCCATCTCTTTCTCACTCTCTCTCTTTCTCTCATTCTTTTTCCTGTTTCAAAAAGCCCTAGACTGTCTCCTTGAGTGTTAAGGACAAACTGGCAATAATTTATGTTATAGCGTGATATGAAAAAAATTACATTACACTATAAATTATAATATGAAGGGTGAAATGCCAGGAAGGATGCCAAATGCTGGTGGAAATCCCATTAGACAACAGAGTTCTATTGCCTACCACTCCCCACAGAAATCTTAGAAGGTTTGCATGAAACTGTTTGCTGTGAGGGGAGAGAGGCTGGAGGGGGGAGGAAGAAGAAATCCAACACAAAAGATAAAGTACATAATCAGTCAGCTGGAAGTAGGAACTTTTTACTAATGCTCAAAGAGAAAGGTGACTTTTTTAAATAGAAATTTCAAATCTGGCCACCTGGGATTTTGAGGTGCTGCCTCAAGCTGGAGCAGACGCTGTGGGGAGGAGATGTAATGTGTGTTTGTGCAGGGCTCTTATCAGAGAGGCTCTTGGATTTCATCCTCCCAGACAATCCCTGTGGAAGTCCCTTTTTGGGTTCTTTGGGGTTTCAGGTATCCCTGCTCATCGCTGCGGGCCCAGAAACTGCTGGAGGATGTGCCAGGGGCTGCCTGAAACCACAGGCTCTGGCGGCTCTTCTCTGAGAACCGGACTAATCAGGAATGAAATTAAGAAAGGCTCTTGGAAAATGGCATCAAGGAGAGATGAGAGCCCAAATCCCATCTCTAACCTTGTGCTAGACTATTGTTCCTGGAGCCAGGCAGCTGCAGGGGAGGAGAAGATGGATGATTTCATACTTGTGGGTACATATTTGTCTTAACACTCACTACTTCCCAGCACCTGAGAAGATCCAGGGACCCATGGATCATCCTCATCTCTCCATATATTGCCTATCACCCAATTATTATTTAATTTCTAAAAATCTTCACACGCCGTCCATTCCCCTGAATCTCAACCTGTGTCCATCTCTCTCTTAGATATGATGGCACCAAAAAAATACATGTCAGAACAAATGAACTTTTGCAACCTACAGCCTTTGTGCAAAAGGCACAATTTACCCTGGGTAGAATGGTTGGTGAAGCTGTTGTTTTGCTCCTATCTCATGTCTGGTTGAAATAACTGTTTGAATCTGAAACTATCAGTCAAATTTTATAACACTGCAGTGTTAGTGGAGAAAACTAGAGTCCTCTCTAGATGCCAGGTAAGGAAAGAGGATCATTTCATTGTAAAAAATTTTTATGATGAACCAAGAATGAGAAAATGTCTATTTTTCTTTAAAGATAAAAGAAATACTAGACAAAAAAAAAAAAAAAAAAAAAAAGAGAAAATAAAAAGAACCCAAACCCACAGATTATTATTTTACTCTCAAAAAAAAAAAAAAAAGAAACAAAAACCATACCAAACACCCCAATCAATGGAGAGAAAAGCAGCTTTGAGTGCCTTATTGAACTGACCTACAGAAAAAGCTTCAGAGTTTCAAGCCCAAACAAGTCCCTGATAAGATGTGAAATGCAATGGAAAAATCATTTAGAGGAAACAACAGAGAAGCTGATTTTGCTCTAGTTTTACAGGTCGGTTCAATAAAGGTTCCTGAACTCCCTTTTCTGTGTAATTCTAAGGAAGGGTCATTTAATTAATATATTTATCTGAAGGAAGAAATAAAGAAGGGTAAGGGAGAGAGGAAAACAAACTTAAAACAAAGACTGTATTTCACATTGAGCATTGCAGGTTTTGGTTGAGTCTGTCTAGCACATGAGCTCTCTGGGTACCCACAACCCTTTCTTCCACACGGTTGCTCTCTTAGCTTCATCCTTTAATTTGGTGTATAAATTATAACAAAAATTATGGAATCCAGAGAGGAAAAACACATCCCAGCACATTTCTTACTCATGTTTTTCCTTCTTTAGCTCTTTGTGATTCATTTACTGCACTTTCAACCAGCCCTCCTGGTTTTGTGAGATGTTGAAAGACAGCTCAAGCATTTTATTATCTCCCTGCCAGTCTCCAGAAGAGTATCTAGCAGTGCTCAGGGTACCCCCTGCAGTGGGGCTTGTGAGTGTAAAACTGTGGGACTCAGTCCTTGGCTGTGCAGCATCGCTCCCTCGCTGCTCCTCCTTGGCTGTGCATCCTGCCGGGCACGGCACAGCTGTGCAAACCTCAGCGCGGCACGGACCCCTGAGCTGGGAGCGCCTCCACAGCCTCTGGTGGACGCTCCTCAGGCTGAAGCTGTCTCGACAGCCCTTGACAGCTCTATTTCTCATGCAGGCAGGGCTGCTGAGGGGGCAGTGCAGCAAAAGGGTTCATCCATCCCTGTGTTTGAGAAGGTGACTCTGGGCCCATCTCTCAGTGCTCAGCCTAAGGCATTGAATGGGCGAGTTTGATGGCAAAGACCTGGTGTCTGCTGAAGACCCTGCTTAACATGGGCTCTAAAGCCTTTTCATAGCTCTGTAGGTCCAGCCCTGCTTCCAAGAGACAAAAAACTTTACACAGCCTCAAGTACCATGAGGGGGCACCCTGTGAAATGTGCCCTGTGGGCTGCCTAGACCGCTGATTAGGAGCTGTAGTAATACCATAACAGAAAGGAGTTTTGTGCAATTATAGGGCAAAAACACTTCCCAATGCTGTGTGGTCCCTCTGAGAGGTGCTCCCCATCAGAGAGCCATGCTGGGGAAGGTAGAGTGCATCTGGAGCTGGGACTGACATGTCTTTGCATGGAGTTATTGTTGCCATCTGTGTTCCGATAGCTTCTTCCTATAGATGAAAGATGGAGAGAATTTCCCCCTGCCCCCTTCCCAATGACACTTTTGCTAAAAGGGTGTTCTTTCTGTGCAGAGGAAGGAGAAGGGTTAATAGAAAAACTTTTCAAGGTGAGGCAGAGAGCTAAGCCTTCATGCTCTCGAGAAATTGAACTGTGGAGAAGTGTGGGAAAAGGCTTTCTTCCCCCGCCTCACCACAATGCGGTCTGCCTCAAATTAAAAATAAAAACCAAAAAACTGTAAGATTTTTTTTTTCATGTTCTTCCAAATATCACTTCTGCTTGTCACAATATTTATAAAAACCCTCTTGCTATCTCAAGCTGCACAGCCTTTGGCTCAGGTTCCTGCTTATGCAAAACAGGGTCATAAACATGTCACTGTGTATTTGATAAATCCATCTTCCTCTTGTCATTGTCACCAAGAAGCTGAGATGACGGGAGATTACTCCGTCAAATCGCCGTAGAAACGCCTGCAGAGTTTATGAATTTTCATAGGATGTAAGTCCTCTTTAATGGGAAGTGGGGCCCAGTGAAAGCTTGCTGTTTTTGAGGAAAAGTACGCGCATCTGTGTGTCTTCATCGGTGTGTGGGAATGCACTGCACGGCCAAAACTTCACCCACCACACATTGGGAGCTGTGCCAACGCATCCCACTTGAGAACATCATCCAGAGCTTGTGCCCATTTCCTTCTATCTCCTTCTCTTGCTGTGACCCCAATTCACATTTGTATTAAGGCTTCCCTAAGCCATACTGGATGTGTAAAAGAGATGTTAAATAAGTGCAAATGCCATTAGAGGGTATTTACTGGTATAACATATTTCCTGTGAGCATTTTCATTACCACATCTTGACATGCTTGTCTCTGCCTTCGTCTCCTCCTTTTTCTGCAATCTAGTGAAGAAATCAACCCATCTTCAGTGAGAATTGCCTCTGTGTCAGGGTTCAAAGGCCGGCTGGGTTTCTCTTTCTGTAACAAAACTTAAAAGCAAACCCATTTCACAGTTTTCCAGACAGGAAAAATGTCCTTTTGTCACTCCTTTACAAGGATAAAAAAAAAAAAAAATGGCTGACAGTACTGTGGTCAAATTTTAGCAAAATAGGAGAAAAGAGATAAATATGAATATTAACCTTCAGCTATGAAGCTCTGTTGAGGCAGGTGCTGAGCTCTGCTGAGGACATCCTAAGACCTGGTAACACCTTCAGCAGTTCAGTGGGATTTTTTGCAACTTTCCACTGGCATTCATGCTCCTGTAATTAAACAGCTGATGCCCAACGTGGGAAGCTTACAGCTAGGTCTTCTATGTAGACTCTTCTTTGTGAGTTAAATTTTTATTTAAGACCTATAGTAATGTCTCCTGTGATCCTGGGGCATTCTCTCTGCATTAAAGTTGTTTTATCTTCATTTTCCAGCATATCCAAGTAGTTCAGCCTCCTGCTGGGATGTTGTGGCTTAAGCCAGCCAGCAACTCATCCCTATACAGCTGCTCACTCACTCCCTGCCAGTGAGATGGAGGAGAGAATCACAAGAGTAAAAGTGAGAAAACTCAAGAGCTAGGATAGTTTAATAAGTAAAGCAAGCACTGCACACAGAAATAAAGCAGAGCAAGGAATTAATCCAGCATCCCACGGGCAGGCAGGTGGTCCATCTTCTCCCCAAGAACAGGGCTCCCTTGTGCATAATGTTGACTTGGGGAGACAACCACCATCGCTGCAAATGTACCACTTTTCCTTCTTCTCCCAGCTTATAAGAATTAATTTATAAGAATTATCCCTGTGGTCACTGGGGTCAGCTGTCCTGGCTGTGTTCTCTCCCTGCTTCTTGTGCATCCCCAGCCCCTCACTGGTGGGATGGGGTGAGAAGCAGAAAGGGGCTCAGTGCTGTGCAGTGCTCACACATCAATGACCAAAACATCCCTGTATTGGCATTGTCATCTCCAGCACAAAAACCCACAAAACACAGTTGCTATGAGGAAAACTAACACCACCCAACCCTAAACAAGCACATCGTGTGGGAGTACAAAACGCTTTTAAGCCTTTTAAGTGTTGTATCATGGTTGTTGCAGTGCAAACAAAAGCAGAATCCTCCCCAAATAGCTGCCCATGTATGAAACTGCAAAACAAGGAGGACCTCGCTGTTTCTCAGCATCCCAGGGCTTAAGGGGAGACAATAATTCACTTGTGATGCTCATGGCAGCAGTCACTGCAGCGTGTGCAGCCTCAGTGTGTTGGTGCATTTACCCAAACAGGGCGTGAAGCAGCAGCTCTGGCTCAGACTCACCCAAAGTGACCATTATTTATAAATTGTTTGTAACCTCTCTGCCCCATGCACAGCCCTGAGTGTGTGTAATCCCTGCAGTGTCCAGGGGAGATGGGCTGCAGTGGGGTTTTCCTCCAAGCGATCCCACAAGGGCAGGGCCACCCGTGTGCTCTCTGTCAGGAGCTCCAGTGAGCAGATTCCCCATGCAGTGACACCAGGGGATGGTGTTACCTGCACTGGGTCTGGATTTCACCCCTGGGCTTCTGTGACTGGGGCATCTTGCTCACCATCACAGATTTCCTGCAAAATCCAGAAAACTCAATGGCTAAAAGTAAACTCCAGTGGACACATTGGGTGAAATCTCTTCCCTAGTACATCAAGACAGTGTTGTGTACCCATCAAGTGGTTTACAGATCACACAAGCTGAACTCTAGTACCAAATCATTAGTAAGTGGAGCAAAACTTAGAGGAGAAGAATGAGAATCTGACAAAACATTACCAGATACCACAATATATTTTCTAGAAGCATCTGACCACTTCATATTTTTCATTTGTCAAGAGGGCATACAGCATAAGGAAGTCTAATAAAACTAGTAATATAGCCTTGGTCTGGTTATTTAAAAATTCATTTTCTGCTTTACAATGAAGGGATTCTGTCTTATTGTTTTGCAAGCAAACAGCAGCTTATTCTTCTGAAACTCAACATTCTTACTTTTGGAGGATGAAAGAAATTTTCAGAGAATTTACAAGAGAAACCTGTTCATTACATTATAAGTTAAAATTAATTAAAAATTGGATTCTCTAAGAAATGTATCATCTGTCCTCACACTCTTCATCCAAATGATGTCAATAAGAGAATAGTTCAGACTTCAAACTTTCTGTATGGTTGCAGTTAATTGAATTCTTATGCTTGGGGTATTCTTGAAGAAATTAGGAAGTAATTAGGCTATGCTATTAACCATTGTATATAATTGATCTGATGATATAGCCAACAAACAGGCCAAGGTCAACAGCTTATTCAGCTCTTGAGTTTGATGTTTTCTCAGAGGTGATGCTCCATTCCTTCCTCTGTCATGGATTTGCTTGCTGGGGTTCTACTGGCTGTACTGGGAGATACGACTTTTTGGGGGGATTAAATCTACCTTTTGCTGTACAAAACATAACAGGTTGGACAGCTGTGCTTTGGTTGCTTTGTACGGCTTTGCACCTCACTGGGCAGCACTGCTTCATCTCCTCAGCTCTGCCCACAGCAGAGCATCCCACAGTAGAGCATTCCACAGCAGAGCATCCCACAGCTGGGCATCCCACAGCAGGGTGTCCCAAACCCCTCTGGACAGCTCTGGACCAGGTTCCTGCTTGTAGGGTTAATCCAAGCAGGTGATTCCCAATGCATAAACAAAATGTGTGAGTGGAAAGAGACATCCCAGGCCTCCACCTGCCTCTAACACGCCTCACCCAGCCATTAAAAGGGCATCCAAAAAGTAAATGCTAAATTCAGCAGTACAGTTTGGCTCCTTGCATGGCTGTAGCTCTGAGCAGCAGTTACAAATCCAGTTTAACAGGCCAGTGCTCTGACTCCTTGCATTGATTCAGCACACCGGTGGATTTGTTCCTAAAGAATGAAGTCAAAACTCCCTTTGGCTTTGCCAAGGTCTGGCTTTCACCCTGCAGAGCTGCAAATCAATAGAAGCAGTGGAAGGCAGAACTCACTGTAAATGCCTCTGAAGGGGGGGTTTTGGAAAATGCAATTACTCAGAGAAGGAAATAACTAGACAAGCTTTTTTTATTTGCCTTTTTTTTCCCCTCTCTTTTTCCTCTCTTGGTGAAGAGTACTATTGCAGGAATAGTCAAGAAAATGAATTTTGAACATTTATAATTCTTCTGAGCCGAATGCAGGAAATTTACTTACAGACAGAAACACAAAGATGCAGGTGTGTGAAAACCGTATTTTTCAGTCCATTCAGAAATAAGATTATTAGAGAAACACTCTAAAATCTGTTGTAATGTGGAATTAGAAGAATGTGACTCAGTTACTTCATGGTGCCACTGACAGCCAGGCATCAGTGTTAGCAGCATTAGTAGCATGTATAGCACAATACTTGTCTTCAGGGGCCTTAAAAATTAATTGCTATTAGGATTGGGATTGCAGCCCTTTAAGAATATTAATGTAAGGTTTCATAGAAGAATGTTCATAGAAGAATGTATGTGTTCTTATATTCTGGTGCATATATTCTTAACCTTTAAAATAATTTCAGTAGGGATCTTGGCTCCCTGCGTGCTGCTCTGCTTTGCCTTTTTCATTGCAGTGAGCTGCTTTGGCCTTGCTGTTCCTCATCCAGGGGTAGCCCTTCTTTGGTCCATCTGGAAAAGGAAGGAGCACAGGAGATGATTTTCTGCACATGCATCACTCCTTTCCTGTGTTTAAAAGGCAGCTACCTCTGGGGTTAAACACGACAGCATTTTAACAACTTTCAGTCATGAAGGATGGCTTCTGCAAGTCAAACTGATTGAGGGCTATCTGACAAGGGGAAGGGGGAAGCAAACACCATGAATTATAGATGGCAATCTGTCTATTTTACCATTACATACCCACAGTAGGAGCAGATTCATTCCTCTTGCACCTCCCATTGTGCAGTCATCCCCATTGTACATTCATTTCCATTGTTTCTCCCTCCATGTATTGTACATTCAGACCCTGTCTCAACTGTACATTCTGGCCCCGTGGCAGGAGATCCATCCATGGGCTCAGCTGTTTCACAAACAGATCTAATAGCTGTGGTGTGCTCAGATGAGCCTGATGGGTAATAGCAGAGCAGATTGAACTATATTGTCCCAGGAGTTCATATATTTTTATACACTCGTAGGGTACACATCATCTTGCTATGACAATGAGGCTAAGTCAAGCATCTCGGGATGCAATAAAGCAGATTACAATACCGTTCTTTCACTCATTTTCACTACACTTCCCCTCCCACTTTCTTTTAACAATGCCAGGCAACTTTACAGGCAATTCCCAAATCATGGCTTGCTCTATGTTCTCGTTCCCCCTGAAAGATATTTAGCTCTTATTCCTCCTGAAACAGTCTTCCATGGAGATAAAACTAAGAATTTCCTAAATACCAAAGAAAGTTAAGGACATGAATTTCAGCAGAAAAACTCCTAGCAATTCAGGCTTAAAAATGGCAAGGTTAATAATTTTTTTCCCACCCCAAGCTATGTCACATTATTAAGTGAAATAAAGCTGACAAAGGAAGTGATATTCAAATAGCCAGTGTTCTCATTTACTGCATTATTATTACCATACACCTTTCTTGTGCAGACATGCTAGGCAATTAAGAGCCCAATTAGCCCCTCAGACACAGGCAAAGAACTGCCCAGCATCTCACTATGAGCTGTGGATGTTCTTTCAGAGGGTCAAGGTGTGACCCTGGATGGGTTTGAATCACAAACTTAGCCAAAAGCTGGAGAACACTTCTGTCCTCTTCCCAGTCTGTGCCCACATATCCAAATGGCACTGCATTCACACCCTGTCACCTGAGGCTTTGCTCAGCTTTCCCACTTCCAGTTTGGGCAGGGTAACACTCAGTGCCCATGTGCATGAAGCAGGTATATTGGCCCACGCTTTTCCTTGCTGGCTCCCACTGTAGAACCCCTGATCCCAAATATTCCAAATCAGGAGTCAAGCTTTAGAGAAGCACAAAAGTTGCTTAAATTCTTAAAGTGATTTTTAACAGATACATAAGGCATTCTTTGACTGTGCATTGTGTCTGACCTTATATGTTTTTTGGTTTTTTTTTTCATTCCCCCAAGAGCTGAGAGGTGGGGTGAGAGGGAGGTCCAGTGATTAGGGTGCTTCAAAATCTAATGCAAACAGTAAGTATACAACATTCTCTTTATTTCAGGATTCCAGGTGCTAGTGTAAAAAAAATAATTGGCTGGAAGAAGTAACATTCATGATAAGGTAAAATTTACTCACACTAACAGCACACTGTAAAACAGCAAAGTCCAAGAAATCTGCAATCCTTTGTTCACCCAGCCGCTTCAGGACTACAGACCCAAAAGAGCAGAATAAGCAAACTTTTGTCTATAACCATGTAGATATGGCTGATCCTGTCTTCTGGGAAGAAAAATGAGCTCTTTCTGGGTGCCCCCAAGCCCAACAGTTGTGACAGTCTGTGAACTCAATTCCTCTTTGTATTCAGATAGTTCTTCCCACCTTGAAATATCCCACTGAGTGCAGCAAACCATACATAAGGAAACACATCTTCCCAGCACTGACATCCGTCCGTCCCGAGGTAGCCACAAGCATCTGTCTTAATGACCCACAACACCACCAGACAACAAATACCAGAGAGAGCCTCTGAGATGATGGGCTGGTGTAAAATGAGCCAGAGCGGGCTCGGTATAGATTTACACCACTGGAAAGTAGGAGCCAGGGACAGAAAATCATTACTACATGCTTTGGAAAGTAAATGTGTACCTTGGAAGGCCAAATACTGGATTGGAACTGGAGATTAATTGTGGCGTAGATGGGGCGTTAGGAAATGTATCGTAAGGTACAACCGTCCTTAATGATATTGACTCCTCTCACAAGGGTGCTGTGAAGCTTTGTGAGGTTGTATCAGCAAGGGGTTCAGAGATGCTCCACAAGCAGGAGTAGTGGGAATGCAACCCAGAAAGGACACAGCCTTCTTCTTCAGGGCCGTAGTAACAAAGGGAGAAAAAAATAAATCATAGTAGGATGGAGAAATAGGGTAGTTTGACAAGATGGCTGTGATTTGCTCTTTCTTTTCTACCTTCTCTTTACTCCACCATGCATTTTCTGCTTCTGGACTCAATGGGACAAACACAGAATGAACGTGTGTATGAATTCCGCTGTTATATCTTTCTTTTCCTCCCTTTATTAAAAGGAGGTCTTTGTGTTTATGGTAAAACATATATAAAATCTATAGCTAGAAATAAAAGCATATCCAGATTCAGGAGAGCTCAGGGTCAATGCCGAGCCAGAGCTTAGCAAATTTACTTCTGAGAAGTTTTACCAAAATCTTATATATCTGTCTCTAAAGTGACAAAAATTTCCCAACATCAGATTTTGTGAGACTTTTATGGGATACAGGGCAAGTGGATACAAACAGGCCAGTGCTCCTTTGCTTGTCCCCAATTCAGGCCACATTTGTAACACTCACTGTAGACTTGGAGTGCTGCTTTTATCCCAAACACCAGTCAATAAAGTCAAATTTGTCAATAAAGCCAATAGAGTCAATAAAGAAGCCAAATTGAAGATTTGAGACAGATAAATGTAAATACTTTTCAATATAATTTCCCTGTACTTCCTCTCCTTTCAGTGAGCCCTATCCACAGGTTATTACAGTTTATTTCATTAGCGATAAGAGATGCATTGGTGTTTGGGGGGCAGGGGGAAGGAAATAAAACAGAATAAAAAAACAGCAACAAAAATCTTGGTTTTTTTAGTGGAAAATTCAGTAAATGTTCAAAATTTGCATTCCCTAGTCCCTTGCTCCTGACACAGTTATGCCAGACCTGGATGCCAGTCCTTGGTCAGAATCTGCCTTCATAACACTCTGCATATCAGTCTTATGACCCTATTTCTGCACCTCACCAGCCTCCCTGTAACCAGGCTAAGTGTATCCTACTGACATCGAGATATTTAGGCTCCTTGTATACATTGGACATGGATTTGCATTCAGTCTGATGTGCCTGAGATGGATGCGCTGGCTGCGCTGCTTCAATATTCTCCTCTAATTGCTAATGTTTCAGTTCCAACACAGAAGCGCTGGTTATGCTATTTTATTTTCTTTTTTTTTTTAAGCCATCTGACTTAGTTTCCTAGATGAGATATGACAGGCAGGGATTGCATCATGGCTCTGCAAGTGCTCATTCTCTCACTCACTGTGCTGCTGGGTGTTTAGTTGGGCTGGAACAGAGGCAGCACCAAAAACACCCAAGCCCCACAGTTCCTCTGAGGAAAGAACCCAGCTTTTTCCAAATCCATTTCCAGGCATCCAATAAGAAGCCACACAGTGCACGTTAACCAGGTTTTGGGAAGGAGGGAAGATACAGCAAAGGAATAGGAAAGTGAACTGTGAGATACAGGAGAGCCACATCAGGCTGTTAGCAGGAAAGATACTGTTATCTTTAAACTTTCATGTCTCACTGTCCTGTTATCATTACCACATGATTGCAATCTTAAAACATATATCTACTCTAGCAAATTAAACCAGCCAAGGCCCATTTTCTGGCCCACAGGACATGAGACATAGTACAGCTTTTATCCAGTTATCTAAACTCCCACCCAGAACAGAGAGAGTGAAACAGGCATCCCTGGAAAGGATGCCTGGCTCATAGCAATCTGTATGGCCCCAGCACAGTGTCTGGCTCTGTGCCTTCTTTTGGTTAAGCTGACAGACAGAAAGGACTGGACAGACAAAGTCCAGTACCAAGCCTTTGTGCCAATTTCAAAATTTGGGAAAGGAGAAAAAGCGCATTTAACTACCTTTAACATCTGCAAACTCCACTCCAACTCCAACCCTGGTATTTAGCTGTAAACTCAAGAAAACGCCAAACTTCATATGAGAACAGTTCCAAGAGAATGAAATTGTTATGGAAAGGATCGTGTTGTGCTTCAATTTTGATTATTAAAAGAAGAGAAGAATCTAACTCATATCCGGATAGAGATTTGAAGTCCCTACCTGGGGGTACCTTGGGCTTTGTGTTTCTTCCTGTTCTAAAGAACTGAGAGCAAATGGGATTGCAGCCCAGAAATATGCATATCTAGTGAAGATCAGAAATGTTTGATCCTGAAAAATATCTCTTTTATCAAAATCACCCTGTAAAAAAAAAGCCACTGTATGTGAACATCACGCTGTGTCCTGCTTCTGTGCAGGAGAGTGTTTCAAAAAGGGCAGATGCCTGCAAATCTGTCAATGGGCAGAAAAGAATGAATGGTAGTGAGGGGCTGAGGTAAGAGTAAATTCAGAACAAGGGAAAATATTATCATGGTGAGAGCAGTTCAGGCAGTGGACTAATGTGTGAGGGAATGGAAGAATCACTTGGCTGGACAAGACAGAAGATTTTCAGCTGGGGCTGGTCATCATGTCAGCACAAATCCTGCCACTGAGGGGAAGTGAGGTGCTCAGGTGAGCAGCACCTGACCCTGCAAGCCCTGGACTCTACCCCAGCCACTCCCAGGTGCCAGATTTTTGCACCCTTGTGAAGCTGTCCACTTCCAAAAAAAAAAAAAAAAAAAAAAGGGCAGAATTTACTACAAGGAGAAAAAAATGGAGCCCGAGTGCCATTCATAGGATGTGTGGCAGCATTCTGTAATACATCAGTCCCACTTATAACATAATAGCTGTATAACTCATACAAGGCTCTGGCTCATGTGAGGCATGGAGGTCTACATTCCACAGGGGAGGAATAAGCAATGCAGTTACACACCCTGTAGCTGGGTAAGATTACAACACAAGCAGCAAGCTTTCCAGGCCTTAAATGCTGGAGGGAAGGACAAGGCATAGGAACAGCTTGATCCCTGATTTTTATGAGAGTTAGAGCATTTTCACTGCAGAACTGCAGCAATTCTCTGCAAGTCTCTCTGTGCATGTGTGTGTGGCCAGCAGTAATTCTTAGATGTCTTAGCAGTGAAAGTAAGGAATGAATTGGTGATGGGAATTAAATTTGAATTCTTATGTTCTCAAGAGGTGATGTCATCAGTGTCAGAGAAGGGAGAGGTGAAATGAGACACAATCTCAGATGAGGAAAATTGCTACAGCTCAGATGAAGTAAAGGGAGCTCTGCTCCTTTATACTAGCTGAGTATATATTAGTGAACAAAAATATGAGGAAAACTTTATTGCTGCAGACCGTGTTTCTTTAAGGAATTCAGAGCTCTGGACCTGCAGTATGACAGGTCTTTTGCAACTCTCAATTCACATGGTCAGGCAGAGCAGGGTGGCAAACTTCAGATCACCCACAAAGTATATATAATAAGAATCCAGTCCTTGATTTTTTAATTTTTTTTTCTGTAAGACCTGAATTCAAAGCTTTGGTCTTCCACTTTGGCAGGTGACGAACATCACAAGAAGTTACAAATGAACCTTTAAAATGCTTCAACCTTCCAGCAAAAGCAACCTTTGCCTTGGAGACTCAGTATCAGACTTCAATAATTCATGCATTTTAAGCCCAGTAGAGACTGTGTGACAATCTGAGCTACACTGCTACATATAACAGGCCTTCAGACTCCTCTGAATTATTTCCATTTCAAGTCCAAGAGCTATTTTCAAAGTAAAATACATATTTCAGAAAAATACCCAATCCCATTTTAAAATAGCTAGTGAGAGGTTATATTCTATAGTCCTTGGTAAAGGTTTCTAATAGCTAATTACTCTAAAAAGGGGCAACTTCTTTCTTCTTTACATCTCAGACTTTGTCTTCTAGGATTTGGTGCTTTCTACCTCCCCATCTGCTAAAATAAAGGGCCCTGTATTCCCATATTTCTAGTCCACAGACAGTGATTAAATAAATGCTTAATTTTAATTTTCTGGGGCTAACTGGTACCTTTAGTCTCTCCCGATAAAACTGGATTATGACAGATGTATGTAAAACTGAGTGTCTCAGGGAAGATGAACAGAGAATAGTTATTCACTGCCTCTCCCAGTGTAACAGCTGGGGGACATCGAAAAAAATTAACAGCTAGCATGTTTAAAATGAAATCAGAGAAATTCATTTTTAATGGGATCCAGTCATGTGGTCTAAACCTTTTCTGCAGGACATATAAATAGTCCCAAAAAGTCACTAGTTGTGTTCTCCTTGCCCCTGTTCCTGCCAGTTACACATCACTGTTGCATGTGCCTCCATTTTTCCATAGGTTCAGTTGTGTTGTGGGTCAGGCCCAAGCCTCAAATTGGGAAATGCTTAAATAATAGATAATGAAAAAAAAAATGGGTAAGTATCTTTAACAGGATTAGTTCTAGCATTTTCCAAATGTTCAAAGTAGCACAAATATCAGTGGAAAGAGGCTCCTTTCCATGCTCAAAATTTCATGGCTCAGGTCCAGCCCCCAAGATCTGAGTAGAGGTTCCACCAGTGGGTGGGAAGTCTGAGGTACTGAGTAGGAAGTGAGAATTATGTGCCTTCATGGACATGAGCTGCAGAGCCTGTCCACGAAGATAATGCTCATGAATTTCCTTCTGCAGCACAAGGCTGCCCCTGAGGATCCCCACAGGCAGACAGGATCTGTGCTCAGGGAAGCAGGTATGAATGCACCTGCATTGCAGCTGGCCAGAGTCAACTGGCACAAGAGGAGAAGAATTACTCTCATCACTCTCCATTCCCAGCCTGGATCATCAGGAGGGTGGAGTAGAGCAACAGAGGTTAAAAACTAGAATGCCTACACTGGAATTAAGCCATAAGGTCTGACTGGACAGAGAGAGGAAGAGGGGGGGTATGGATAATTGCACCCATAGGGCAATTAGAGTTACAAGGAGCAGTGGAGCTACACTTCAGTCCCAAGAGTGTGATTAATTGGCACTAACAACCCCTCTGGAGTTGCCTTATTGCTATTATGAAGACAAGTCTTTATTTTTTATTTTATTACTTTTTATTTATAAATGAAATATTTAAGTGTATGACTTTGATCGCCAGGATCTGCTAGTTAGTGCCGGCTTCAGCCACAAGGTGCCAAGATTAAAGATTCATCAAAGGCAAAGGATTAACCCACCCTGCTGGAATGCCAAGTAGCTAGTCAGGAAGAGGATGCTGCATTAAAGCCTTGAGAAGTCCCTCTTTGCTTAGCTTGTTCTCTAGGGCTGTGAATTTGGAATCTCCCCCTTTCCTCAGTCCCTGCTTAGCTCATATGCCCTTCTATACCTGTGAATTGCCTAGGAGGAAGAGGACAATACCAACATTAAAAAATGCAAATATTTTGCTAACATGGAGTAATCTCCTTTTAAAAAGAGGTGGTTGTAAAGGTTGCATCTCTAATGTCTAGGGTTGGGACCCAACCTCTTCTGTCTCCGTGTCTTGTGGAGAAAGGGCTTAGATGAATCTGTGACTGGTGGTCTTTTCAAAAGCAGCCAGAAAGGAGACAGCAAAAACACCATCATGTCTCTTTAGGCAGAATCACCACACATCCACATTTTCCCCTAGAGACTTTCTTTCTTTCTTTGTTTCTGTGTAGAGATTGAGTCTGAACTACTGTACGTTTGTCTGAGATTTCTGTGTGCTTTTTTTTTTTTGGACACGTTCTCTGATATGGTCACACTGATTGTGGATCAATGCTGAAGTGAACAGCAAAATTCCACAGTTGTACAGAAGTCCATGACAGAGGAATGGCCATCTCTTTAGCAATCTAAATCTATTTTAAATGCTTCTTCCTATCTTAGGACTGATGGTCTTGAGGACATTCATTTACATGCCAAGACTAATGAAATACACTGGTAATTTTTTAGTCCTTCTGCTTATACTCAGATATATTAAACACTGATAGAAGAGTATGTTCTGTGACTTTTGGAAGTCCAAACAATTTTCAGGGTTTTAAGCTGCAAATTTGAAATTATTCTCCCTCTTTTAAATATCCAACTGCTAAGTCTGAGCAAGCACTAAATTGTTCCTACACCCCCCTGCCCAAGGAGGGGCCACTGGAAAGCAGAGCTGTGTAAGCATCCACTCCCTTGCAAGAGGGATCTGCAAACCAGTAAGTTCACTGTTCATTTAATGGGATCTGTCAACAGATGAAAAAAATGGGGGAGGAGAGAATCTGCCTTGGACATACACAAGTTCATCCCAATAATCTTGGTCTGTCTGAATGGTGCCTGTCCTCCTGCACTGCTGGGTCTCCTTCCAGGAGAGGATAAATACATCTACTTCTTCTTTCTCACATGACAGTTCTCTCTTCTTTTCTTTTCTTTTCTTTTTCTTTTCTTTTCTTTTCTTTTCTTTTCTTTTCTTTTCTTTTCTTTTCTTTTCTTTTCTTTTCTTTTCTTTTCTTTTCTTTTCTTTTCTTTTCTTTTCTTTTCTTTTCTTTCTTTTCTTTTCTTTTCCTTTCTTTTCTCCTCTCCTCTCCTCTCCTCTCCTCTCCTCTCCTCTCCTCTCCTCTCCTCTCCTCTCCTCTCCTCTCCTCTCCTCTCCTCTCCTCTCCTCTCCTCTCCTCTCCTCTCCTCTCCTCTCCTCTCCTCTCCTCTCCTCTCCTCTCCTCTCCTCTCCTCTCCTCTCCTCTCCTCTCCTCTCCTCTCCTCTCCTCTCCTCTCCTCTCCTCTCCTCTCCTCTCCTCTCCTCTCCTCTCCTCTCCTCTCCTCTCCTCTCCTCTCATTTTCTCTGTTTTTTGCTGCCAAAATGAAGTAATTGGTAGGCTTTGGGAAGACTTAAAAATTTTCAGGCATCTGGTTAGATAAGGTTTCCTTCTCTGTTGCGCTTCCCATCTCTCTTCTGTGATGTAGCTAAGGAGCCCAGCAATCTGCTTTCCCTGCCAGATACCATCATTCAATTGGAAATACTATTGTTTTCTTTAGGCAGATGGTTAGATCCTTTGATCCCTTCACTAAACTCATTAGAAAACCTGGCCTCAGATCAAACCTTGAAAAGAAGAAAAATTCAGAGGGAAAAATAAATACCATGGTGATGAAGGTGGTGTGTAAGATGCTGGATAGAACTTATTTTCTCTCTGCCTTTGAACCAGGGCTTTTTACTCTCTGAAGTCTACCACTGCTTCTAATACTAATCAGACCACACTGGTCCTTGTACATATTCACACACACATATACACGTGTTCATGTGAATGTTGATGTGTGTAGAAGTAACCAAAGGCATCTCCACTTGTTTCAGTCCATATGTGGGCTATAAGAGCCACGTGGGACTGGCTGCGCTGGACCCAGTGCTCCTCTGGCACACCTTGCTGCGTGCTGATAAGGGCTCTGCTGTATTTTTCATTTTGAAAATAAAGGGTATTTTCAGTGATTTGGGCTGTAAGATGCAGGATGAACAGCAGCCAAGTGACAGCTGACATGGCCTCTGTTCTTATCAGCCCGAGTCCAATCCCTCCACACCTGGCAGTGCAGAGTGGGCACAAGGACAGTGCCCAGCCAGGAGTTATCAGAACAGCTCCGTGCCCCTCCCTTGTGTGGGGACAGATTTATTGTGATGTGCAGGCAAAAGGGGCCTGGTGTGTACTTGAGAGAGGAGAATGGAAACAGGGGAAGTCCAGCAGCACAGTCCTCTCTTCCTTGTGTCTCTTGGAGCACACATCCAAGGATTCCCCATAAAACAGGACCACTGAGGGTGACAGTGATGCCCAGCAGCAGAAAGGGACTCAGAGAGGTCAAAGCAGGAGATGTGGCAACACAGCTGACTTTGAACACAGCCATTGGCACAAAGTGAAGTGGGTTTGTACAACTTTGGGATTTGAGCAGTGTGAGAGGAGTGATCTCCACACCTTCTCATTTCTACTGAAGTACGGAGAGAAATATGAAGGAATTTCCTCAGATCCCCTAAAAGCAAACAAAACCACCCCTCCCAGAAGCAGTCAGTGGCTGTCTCTGTGGGACTCCATCTCCCAGGCTGAATTAAAGGGCGCTGGACACCCACAGATCCCATCAGTGGGGGCACAGGCTCATTGTCCAAAATGCCAACACAGTGGATCTTCTCTGTAGCACAGGACTAGAGTCAAATACTGTGACTGGACTTTTTTTTATTTTATTTTTAATGGATTGCATAATTTTATGACTGTCAAGATTAACAAATAATTTGCAATGAATAATTTATCCAACTGATTTTGATTCTTTTGCAGCTTACTGAATATCCATGAGCAGACCTCAATTTCAGCTGGCTTATTTATTGTTTGAATTTATTTGACATGTTCCCCTTTCTTTTTTTTTTTTTTTCAAAAACACTATCAACTAATCAGACACAGCTCCTGAAAAAGTTTGATAGTCTGCATTGAAAGTAGTTGTAGCAGTCATGAATCAGGGAGTGGACAGTACAATGTGTAGAGATTTCACTTCAGAAATTTGGATTTAATTCTCAGACCTTTCACAGACTTCCAATGTGACCTTGATAAAGAAAGTTGGGAACAATGTTTCTACTAAAAAGCTGTCCCTAAGTGGATGATCCAAGGGAGAGGGAGGAACACAAGAATGACCATATTGCAAGCACATCAGTCTTGCCTGATGCTCTACCATTGACAATGGCCAGGACTATGTGTCTAAAACAAAATGTAAAATCAGGGCAAGCAGGCAGTGACTCTCCCCTAAAGCGTTTATCCCACCTCCTTCAATTTGTAGTACAAAAGATCACTGACACAAAGGTGATGTTCTCCTTTTTGGGACCTCTTGATGTATTTTAGTTTCACATTAGGGGCATGAACACATGGTGGGGGAGGACACAGATTGCTGGTATAAACTGTGTCTTATTCTGTCACAGGCTACCTGGGTTACCTTGATCCAGCAAATTAAGATGAGATTTATTTACCTCACCTAACAGCGTCTATTGAAAAGAAAGCTCTCACTGTGAGCTACCCTGCTAGCTAAAGATGGGGATGTGTTCATGTACCATGGCCAGGGGACCACCACAAACCCATGAGAGTGGTTGGTGACTATCTGGGAGCTCCAGGGTGCAGGCAGAGGTCTGCTCATTACAACAGGGAAGATGCTCCCCTCCTCCAGAGATTCTGATTATCCTTGTGCCAGGGGTACACAACAAGTGGAGCAAACAAGCAAGGCAAGATAACTGAACAATACTGGGAGGGAACTGAATCCAGGATTATGTCTGGCTTTGCCCATGAGAGGCAGCAGTGTTTTGAAGGCACTGGAGCAAAAGGTAGATTTTAATTCAGGTTCTTTCCATACACAGACTCTCTGCTGAGATGAAGGAGGTATTTTAATCCTCTGGGAGCAGAGCTATCAAATTGACTGGATGGCTCCCTCTGTCACAAACGGCATATTTTATGCAATGTACCCACACTCTGCTTGGTTATGGTAAATCAGCTTTTCCTTCTGTGATGTTGTGTGCTGTTTTGCATAGTTGGGTGGAGGGGAGGAGGGAGGAATGACCCAGGTGGACAGAGATGTAAAATGCTTTCTTGTCCAGGAGACAGAAAGAACTGCTTGTGAACAGGTGGGACTGAATCGCGCTCGGTGTCAAATGTCTACACTGGCTGTTCAGGGCGGCCCTGAGAGCTGGAGACCAGGAATCACCCTCTGTGCAGATAATGAGCCTGCAGGAATGGCCCAAGGTGTGTCAAGTACACTCCACTCCCACTGCACAAGACCTCACTTGCCCAGGGACTCCTGGTGGGCCAGCATGTCACCAGGCAGGCCCAAACAAACTCTCCACAGGCAGGCAGGCAGCGGGAGCTGGAGTGTGCCATGTTTCGTGCTGCTCCAGATGGTGCCCTTTCAGAGTAATGTAGATGTAGCCACAGAGGTCCCGCCGAGAGACAGCCCTCTCCTGCCAGGCAGCTGCACATGAGATCAGCAGTGCTTTCCAAAAAGATCCTGCACTGCCCAGTCTGTCCTTGCTCCATTTGGGAGGGCTTGCCATGGACCCTGTGCCTGGGAGCAGGATCAGGGCAGCACAGGGTGCCTTGAGAGAGAAAATGGCCTCATAACCCTCAAAACATGGGATCCTCTCATGAAGGGGTCTGCTTTCACAAGGTTGCTCCTCCTCTCTGTGAAAGGAGGAGGAAAATAGCAGATTTTATTCCTGTCTTGGGGCAGAAGGCTCGAGGGGTTCTTGAGGAGTGAATGCCAAGGTGGTAGTGCTGGCCATTGCTCTTTCTGCCCTTCTCCACGGGGACAAGGGAAGCTCTGCACTAGAGCCACAGTGAAACTCTCCAGTCCGAGTCTTGTTTCCAGACCCACAGCAGCCTCAGCTGAGATCACAGATGCCAAACTCACCAAGCTTTCTTCTGTCTTACCTCATCTTTCTGGACTCCCTTTTAACTCAACAGACTCCAGCCCAATCCAAGCTGGGAAATGCAAATCAAACCCATTTGACTTACATCGTTATTTCTTTACAGATTAAGTGAAAGTTCCTGTAGTGACCATAGGAAAGAGACATTTCATTTACATATTGTTCTGTTTCCAAATTATTCAGGAATGTCTTTTCTTTTTTGGACAACTAATGGGACAAATCCGGATATAATGCCAGTCTTCTACTGTGCAACTATAGAAAGCTCTCCTAAAACCTCAATCAAAACCATCTTCAATCTTATAAACTTGGCAATTACTTTCCACAGGCTTTTTATGCTCACAATGTTTCTACAGATAAAATTCATATACAGTAGATAGGAACCCCACAGTCTTTACAGAAAGATACATTGTCAAGAGCAAAACTCGCTATAAGCATTTATCAGGTTCCATATTAAGATGAATGGACTTTACTCAAAGTGAAAAGAACTTCTATGAAGAGTCCTTTCTTTATATTTCACAGCAAACAGGAGTTTGCATACAAGGCCTGACATTAGGATCACAACACCTTAGGGCATCTCAGGGGTTCTCAGCACCTCCCTCTACACCGTTCTCCTCCCTGGACCATATCAGGTCTCCCTGTTTATCCTTCTTCTTATGTTTTTCTGTCTCTAAGGAGTATAGCTATGTTAAGTGACCCAATCATCCCTCCAGAACCATCCCTCCATTTCTTCCAGGCTGGTGTATTTGTTTTGGAGGTTGCCTTGATTTAGGTGAAAATGTTTGCGGCCTGAATCCATCAGCTACTCAGAGCTGCTCAAATTACTTTCAAAAAGTAATTTGTCACTGATTCCCACATCCAAAAACTTATTGTCAATCTCATGTTCTTGGTGACCGTCTCACTAAAAGATAGTCACGTATCCAAAATTAGAACCTGGCTGCTGGGAGCTCTGGGGAAATAAACCTGAGGTGCAAATGAAAGAGAGGTGTTTAGCGACAAATATAGTTTGGTTTCCAGTGCTCTCTTTGATAGCTTGCTAGAAACCACTCTCCAAACTTTCTGGCCCTTCAGCAGCACTTTTAAGCGAGTTATGCAAGTGACATCCTGTGGGATTTCTCTCCCCGCTGCTCTCAGATTAAAGACATGGTCCCAGCTGCCCATGAACAATGTCCAGGAGACAGCAGATACCGTGGCACCAGACAGAGGGATGATCATTTGTCTGTAACAGGGCTCAAGGGCATTTTCTGCCATTCCAGTTAGGACAAAGTTCATCTTCCTTGCCTTAGGTGTCCCAAAAGCCAGATATCTAATTTGGGCTAGGCATACCAGGACTTTTTTATAATGAATACACCTCCAGAGGTAATTTCATTGCAGCCAAAGAAAAATTTGTAAGAAATGCCAGATGAATTGCTCCCAGGATGTGTTTATATATCAGATGTGTTTATATATTTAAAAAACCAACCAAACAAACAAAAAAGAAACAAAATCAAAAAACCAAAAAACTTAGGACCTTAGGATGGGCTTAGAAATCCACCTTTTAGACATTCTCATCTAGAGAAGATGGATCCCACACTCTGTTGGGAAATTCTATTGTCCAAATGAAAGCAGTTCAAGGAAAAATGTTGCTTGCAACATCTTTCCCAGTGCAAAGGACTGGAAATTATCCCAATTTCTTTTTACAGTGTTGAAATATGTCTGTATATGTTTGAATTTGCTTTGATTGTTGAAGGAAGCACTGACTATTGCACTACAAATGTGTTAGAAATGTGTGAAATGCAGACAAAGCTGTAGGGAAGCAGAGAAGAAAGGGTTATCATAAAAAGGGCAAAATATGTAAAATGTTAATATCATAGCACATCATTGTGATGTTCACATGGTTAGTGAGAGGGAAAGTCTGGTGAGCCTGAGCTAAGAAGAAGTTCTTCCTTGTTCTTCAGATTTGTTCTTAGAAGAGCAGTTTAGCAAAGAAAATGCACCTTGACCCCAATTCAGTAAAAGGAAAAATATTAGGAATTCCTAAAACTTACCTCGTTCCTAATTTTCCTGTTTTTCTTTGAAAATTACCTGTGTTCATACATGGAAGCAGACAAACTGCCTTATAGGACACTTCTGGCGAAAGAGCTGAGGTGAGCACAGATAGATGATATGTATTACGCTTTCCACAAGTGATACAAATTTTCAATTAAAGCAGGGTCTTTTTGACAGCATAAGATTAAGATGTTTTTCTCAAAATCACATTTATTTTCTGGAGGAAGGGAAATGTCTCTCTGACAACATTGAGGCACTTGGCTGGGAAAAAAACTCCTCCATTAAAAGGCTGGATTTTGATTGAAAAAACATGAGTGAAAATGGCAGAAACATGTACACGGAGTCTGAGCTGAGGGAATTGCAGCAGCAAACTGCAGAGCTGAAGCAATGCAAACCCAATGTCCCTCATTTATGCTTAGCTTGTCACGCTGACATGCTGGAGGTATTTAAATATATCACAGGGGCCAGTATGGAGGGGGGAAATGCTTTTCCTTCTTCTTTCATCTCAAAACCCAATAGGTCATTACTGGTCATTCTGACTTCAGTGCTGGAAGGAGGCAAAACAAAATCCTTGTTCAAGGGAAGTGCCCAGATCTCTCTGCCACAGCCAAAATCCAGCTCTGTGTGCCCTCCCAGCAAGGATCTTCCTTGTCATGTAAAAAGCACAGGCTCTTAATCCATCCATGGCATTTACACTGCCACATCCAACCATGGCAGGGATCAGTCACTGATAGTGCTGATCTGCCTAATCTCTCTGACAGTGCAGTCAGATGAGTCAGTCCCAAAAATTAGTTTGGTTCTCATTGACAGTGAAGCAGTGAAATTTGCAGGGTGAAAAGAGTGTGGGTTGAAAAGCAGAGCAGATTTGGCCATTGAGGAATCATCCAGGTTGCCATAGGCTTTCTTCTCTTTAGAATGTGATGAAGGTTTTTAGCTTTGTCCCATGTACTGAGCCAAACTTACTGTTTAATTTGCCCCAGAGAAAGCCCCTCTCCCTGCAGCCTTAATTCCAGGGCTGCCCATTTCTGCAGCTAGCTCATGTTCAACAGGCAAACAAGGAGCTATAGAATTTGGGAGGGAACCAAAGCAGCTTTGAGGCTAAGCAGGATATATGTGAGTCAACTCAAAGAGCAGTAGGAAACTGTACCACATACTGACCCCTTAAAAATGTTCCCATAGCCAAAGCTGTCCTTGGTTTTCTTCTTATTTCTGATCAGAAAAAAAACCACTTTTCTTCAGAAAGGGCTGTTTTGCCAGCTTCAAAGAAAGTCACCCTTCCTTGGGGCTGTCCCTTACTTGCACAGTGAAAGAAACACACATTTGTGTTTCCAAAAAATGTGGAAGTATGTACAGATATGTACCTTGCACAGTATCATCTCCCCTGAATAGGAAGAAGCCTAAGATTGGCCTTGTTCCAAATCATGTTGAACACGCCACCTGGAAGGAACAGAGACATCTGGAAAATCATTCCACAATCTCTGAGGAAATTACAGGAGAAATACTGGATGATTGGAAGAACAGCCCTTTGTGGGATTCTTACTTTATCAGCCAATTTCACTTGGATTTTTTTTTCATAAGTAGCATATGTTCAGAACTTTAATAAGAAATCTTTGAGTTCTGGGGATTTATTTATTTGTTTATTTAATTTTCAACGTAGACAAAAAAAGTTTTAGAAATTTCAGAGGTGGCAGGGCAGAGAGTGAGGGGAAAAAACCCCAAAAACCAAACCAAACAAAAAAAAAATAGTAAGAAATATCTGATAATTCACACTTTAGGGTGCAATAGTGGGAACGTTCCTTCCCTTGCCCGGAATGTGATGCAGATTAAATGAGCCCACAGGAAGTCTTAGCATGCCTGGTCTGCAGATGGAAGAATCATTGGTTAGCTCTTCCCAAAGTCCTCCAGCAGACAAGCAGAATTGTTTAAAGAAACAGCAGAGTTATGTCTGGTAAGAATGAAGGTCTAGGTAAAGCTGAGATTCTGTATGCCCATGCAAAACATTGACTGCAGTCTTGCCTGGGTCTGGGGGAATGAGGGGAATGGAGAACCTCCACATGAGCTGCTCTTCTCACCCATGTGCAATGCCTCTGATGCAGAGCTGCTCTATCCTCACATTTGCAATCCCCCTTTAGATATGTGGCTTTTATACAATAAAGAAATCAAACAAGAGAGAGAGAGATAGAGCACACATCCCACCAAAATTCACACAATGCTCACCTACTTAAATCACTTAGGAACTTTATCCTGAATATCTCAAATGGAGTTAGGTATCCTCTCTGTTAAAAATATTGCTAAAGATAGATGTGCTAACCCTTCTCAGTTTAGTTAAATGTGGGGAATTGCTTGGTATTTACTTTAAATGCTCCCTGGAGATAACAGGCGAACTGTACTCTTCCCATTGCTATTGAGAGGTGAATGGCAGAGAAAGCTTTAGCTGAGGTCATGTAGATATTTGGGGAAACCAAGCCATATAAAGTATAAGAAAATCACAGGCATCTCCACTTGAGCCTTACATCCATTCTGCACTTAGCAGAAATACAATTTGAGCATTGTGTTTATGCAGCTCACCTCAAGATTTAACTGAAATTCCAGCATCTGCTGTTTCTGATTGACTCACAGTGTTGTTCTTGTTTGCCTATACTTGCTCCAGTAACATGAATAAATTTCTCACATGAAGTTCATACAATAAATCCACATCTGCAACTGAAATCACACTCAGGGGTGAGGAGTCTAGATCTTTCCATTGGTAATAGAAAGAGTTTCATGGTTCAATTTAGCTTTACTCCAAATTTTTAGGTACTTGCTGCCAGGTGAAATGAATTTCAGAGATTCTCATCCAACAAGTTTGGATTTCTCTTTAAAACCAATGAGAATAAGGGAAACACTCCCTCTAGGGTCTACATCTAACCCCTCAGCAAAATCAAGCTTACATTTCCATCTTCAGGTTGTCCATCACTTACACAACCACCTTCTCAAACCTTAACCATGTCCATGGCACAGCTAAGGAGCCATAGCCACCCCCAGAACTTTCAGGGGATGCATTTTGTACCTGCAGCAAGCACAGGCACCTGCTCCAAGAGAAGAGCGAATCCCTTGCTCTGCATCTCTGCTCACTGCCTGTCACATTCCTTGCAAAGTCTGAAACCTGGGAGAGCAGTCTGTAGGCTGGGAGAAATGTTAATCCCTTTGTGCCATCCAGCTGCTGACACACAGTCTTGGAGAGGGTAGTCTGCCCTGCAGAGTTAGGGAATGGTGTCACAGAGGCAGGACCAAGTACTTTGGACAAGTAAAACACACTGAGCTCCTAACTCTGTTATAAAATCCAAGAGAAGTATGGGAAAGGAAGAACACACCCAAAGGAACTCTTCCTCTTTGCTCAGGGACCCCTCCAGTGCCTGGGGTGTGAGCCCATTTAAGATAACATCAGCACACTCCTATTGACAAAGCTCTCTTCTACCTTCCCTCTTCCTTGACTTTATCATTCAGTTCTTGTGAAATAATGTGAAAGCATCTGATATCTCTTTCTATTTAATTTGTAAATACACTCCCAAAGGGCTGGCAGAGCACATATATCAGTCCTTCCTTCCAAAGGGAAGGAATGCAGGTTTCTGTTCTCACAGGAGATGTCCTCATCCTTGCAGGACCCTGGTCACAGCACATCAGCTGGAAAGATGTTTAAAAACAGATTTGGGTGATTTCTGTGCATGTCTGGTGTGTGGAGATGGTCGAGGGGCAGTGGGGAGCTGTAGGCATGCCTCAGATGCCCCCTGCATAGCTGGACAGAGAGGATAGCAGACACCTACCTCCATGGGGCTCAAATGTGTGATGTCAGTATTTGGCTCAACAAGCTGCTATGTTTTCTATGAAGTACAGTCATATCTATCTCGTAGCATTATTAATAAGAAAAAACCCCACCCTTTCTGTTCATATTACCTTTCATGCTAAAGGTCTGGAGTACACAAGCACTTGCTCAGATGTATTAGCTAAAGCAAGGAGGGTCTTTGCATTCCCTTTGCCATATTATTACTTCAGATAGTCCTTGGACTGAAGCTCAGTCATTTACAGAGTCCTTGAGACCACAAACTTGTCACCAGCTTATGTGGCCGTTCTGCCCCACAGCAGGCTTTGGAGGAGTCAAGGCTTCACCCATGATTGTTATCATTACTATAAATTATCTTTTTATTGCACACTGAAACCCTCAGGCTCCAAGCACCTACAAAATCATGTTTCTTTCAGCAGCAGGTGCAGGCTTTCAGTTCCTGAACGCCCTTGTATGGCTGAGAAGACAGCTGAGACAGCCATCTGGAGACTCAGGAAGCAGCGTACCTGGTTCTCCAGCTCCTCAGCCCTCTCACTGTCTCCATTCCTGACAGAAACAAGTCTTTCCTCTGCCTGGCAGCACACAGACTTTGTGGGTGACATGCCTTGTTCTGCTCAGTACATTCCCTGCCAGAAATCCAGAGGCAGCATCTTACACATACACACATACACACACACACACACACACACACACACACACACACACACACACACTGCACTGGCCACAAATGGAGCCAGAAGTTAGGTTTCTCACACTTTAAACAAGTAAACACTTGCTAAATGTTCTTCTTTCTTTGGAAATTGGTATAGACTGATAGTCATTTATCTCTTGATCACTTTTGCTGGCTATAATTGTATTTAATTAAGGGTAACAAGTGCCCATGGGACATTTTAAAAGAACCATGTTAATCCCCTATTGACAGCACTTTAACATGTTTCATGTCATCTTGCTGGTTTTGGTGTGCTCTAGGATTAACCTTCATTCCTCAATCCTAGCACAAAGCAGGTGATTGAGGCATGGAGGAATGGGAAAATTGCCCAAGCTAGACCAGCAAAAAGGTGGCTGAGCTAGTTTTAAAAGTCAGGAGATCAAACTTGGTCCAGCACTTTGGTTCCCTAAGATCTCACATGTTTCTTTCAGTCTGTAACCTGCTTGGCAAAAAAAAAAAAAAACCAAAGCCCAGCTTGGGTAGGAGGAAGCTCTCGAGGCAGCAGTGTATTTGCTCCCCTCTCCCTCCTTGCACCTGGAAAGCATATTGCAATAAATAGGCAGAGACAATCAGTACTTTCATAGACAGGCCTCCATACCAACAGGGATTTCATCCTCGCCTGCTTCTCTAGATTGGGCTGATTGGCAAAGGCGGGTAAATCCCTACCCTTTGTTTAACAAGATGGGAAAATGATGGAAAGCAAGAAACACCCACAGCCCTCCCAGGTACGAATGCTCAGTCTGATTCAAGCCCTTTCAAGTGGTTTTGTCTCCAGCGATTTGCACTTTCCTGCCTCCCAGCCCTTCCCCACATTCCCATTCCCTCTCCCAACTCTGCCTTGCCAAGTTCTTCCACACCGCTGTTATTATTTGTGAAGCGTGAGGAGAGTTATGACAAGGGAGGGATGTCATTAAACCACGCCGGGAGGAGATGTCAGCCGCCATGCAAACATCTTCCTGACACTCCACTTTCAAACGATTTCAGAAACTGCACTCAGATGATTTCAGGTTGGGTAGGCCTGTCAGCTTGGATGGACGACACGCGTTGCTTTGGTGCCGCAGACAGCTCCGGAGCCTCTCAGCCGGCTGCTGCGCACTGGCGTACACACAGCCCCGTCCCCACACACACAGCTGCACATCATTATTTTTATGCCACTCCAAGACAGACATCCTTGAATGCCGCTGGAAGCGTCAAACTTTCACTGCCAGGGAAAGCTTTAACATTTAGAGGGTTCTTGTGTAATGCAAATGAACCAGAAAGGTAGGAAGGCATCCCAAATGCCACTCAATGCATTTATAAAAAGATAAGGTGACTTTGTCCTACCCTACCATATCACTTCATTACCAAGTGTCAGCAAAGAGCCTGGCAGCTCGATTGGTTGATGAAATCACATGACCCAAGTGTTATCTTGCAAAAACACATGAAATTACTAAGCTTGAACAGCAAAGAAGTATAAATAACCCCACAGTTTATTCCCATCAACCAAAAAAGACTATGTATCTCTTTATTTCCTCTCATTTTTTTCCTCCCGTTGGGGGAAGAAAAAGAAATTCCCCATCTAATTTATAATTCAAGATATTTTTCTATCTAATATATTTATATTACTTTCTTCAATATCTAATTGAAGTGCTTTGTTTATGCATTATTCATTTGATCTTTGTTTTCCATCCTTATTGTTAACTTCCAATGCAATTTTAATGGGCTCATGGTCAGAGATCAGGGTGGCAGACTCTTTGATGCCATGTTAACTCACTGACAAAAGGGCAGGAAGAAAATGGGAGTTAGGAAGACATTAAAGCCATCATTTCTGATCCAGATCTGAGCTGTACCTTGCTGGTACGTGCCTAATTTTCACAGGGGCAAATTTCCTGGCTTTGCTGTGGTGGTCACTTAGGGTTCTGGGTGTCACACTACCAGCAAGCAAGAAGAAAAATGTAATTGCTTGAGCTTCTGCAGAAGTGGGACATTAGCCAGTGCCTGCTGAGGTCTGTGGAAATCAAGTGTTGTGCTGCTCTTCAACCTTCCAACGTCTCTGCTGAATCGCTCACACCAGTAAACAAAGGTGAAGATGATGGATGTGGCATGTTAGACAGGAAAATGGGTTGGTGTTCAAGATTTTCTAGTACCTAAGGTGGTGCTGGAGAACCAGGGATGCACACTAGACTCGAGCAACACGCTTCCCTGGAGTCTGTGACTCAACCATAGGACAGCACAGTCTGCCTTGTGCCTGAGCAGGTACCAGGTATGGCCTTTTAATTCAAGACATTGGGGTTTCAGATGGGTCTTGAATTTCTCCCAGGCATAAATTTTGTTATGCAGTCACTCATTGAACTCACAGTTAAGCCGTCTTCCACAAGCAAAAATGCACATTTCTCTTTCAGCTGAAATATTGCAGCCCAACCCCACTGAGATGAGAAACAGTCAGGTTTACCGCTCACTCCAGCCAAAAGCTTACTTTCATTTTTACTCTTTTCTTCTCAGCTTTGATCTCAACAAAGACATTTTGCAGCAGACAAAGAGTTAACCACAGTGTAGGAAGTATAATTCAGCCTAGGAAAATAATGTGTGGGTATTCTTGGCATTTCTGGATATCAGCACAGCTGTAGCACCATCTCACCCATGAACAAATATTCTTGGCCAGGACAGGGGCTCTCACAGAACATTAAAGGGCTTCTGTAGGAAGGAGCACATGCAGCAAACAATGCTAACCTGGGTTTACAACTGCTGCCCACTGAAAGTTGGCATGGACAGGTAGTGGAAGTATTAAGTGATAGAAGACATAGAGCATTGAAAGTGACAGGCAGCAGATGTAAATAGAGGCAATTTTGTGCAATAACCCACCAAACTCCATTTTAATGAACTTAGCTCTGCAGTCTCCACAAGACGAGACATTACCAGACAAGGGAGAGCAAGAGGGAGGTCCAAAAATAGTGTCAGGAAGACAGAGGCAGCTAAAAAGTTGCAGCAGCAATCCCGCAGAGAGCAGACTCCCCTGGGATTGAGCCCGCCAGGCAGCCTCAGTTTGCACCCGCGACGGGAACGGCGGGGACACCAAGGAGGAATCTGTACTCACAGGGTGACTGTGACGGAAGGAAAGACGTGAGGAGTAAATTATGTTTTGCACATTCCAACAAGAAACCTGGCAGCGGATGGTGGAAATAAGGGAGATTTGTAGGACTGATGTTTGTCTGGGACCAGTCTGCCTTTGACTTCCTTCTTTCCTTTGTTTTGCACATTTATTCCCCTTGAATTAACTCGTGGAAGAGGAACAGATGCCGTTAGGATTGAAAACAGCGTTTTCAGTAGCTTGAAACTAGCGCCTGAATGGAGGATGTCAGCATTTCCTCTGAATTGTACAAATCAGTGGCATTGTAACAGGGCTATTGTTTATAGATGATTTTTTTTATTAGAGATTCTTAAGGTCAGTTGCTGACAAATGTTTTTCAGAAAAATTGGGGACCATTTAGGAATTCTCTCCCATCTAATGATACATCATTTTCAAAAGTTGGAAATATTATCTGCCAGGTGTTCTGGATTTTCATGCTGAAATGAATCTCAATGTTTTCTGGAGCAAAAATTCCTGAGTTTGATTTCCTTTCCCTCATGTTTGACTGACAACCATTGACACACTGTTGTGAATGAAGTGTTGCTGTCTATTTGAACTCAATGGCCTCAGACGTTCCTCTAGATGATTCATATTATTCAAATGATCAGAAATCTATAAATCTCAGAATGGAAAAGTGCAGAAATGGCATCTTCATTATTCTTTGGGTTCTTTTTTCTCATCAAGGATGTAAGAGACAGTTTCTCATATGTAGTTGCTGTTTCAGATTCAACATTCTCATCCTCAAGGTTTGAAATTCTTTCACATTAGTCTTTGCATGTAGTTACTAGAGATGACCATCCCAGTTAGAAAATATTTTTGCACAAAACGCAGCAAATGCAAATAAAATATCCTCATGTAAACTCTTGCTAGCTACTTTAGAACCATGCTGGCAAGTTTATTTCTGAACACAAGAAAGAAGCACAGTATAGCTGATGGGCTTACCGTAGGGGAAAAAGCAAACAAAATGAAAACGTCAGTGAAAATATTACCCTTCTCTGTAGAAAATGTAATTTTAACTCATCTTCTATCTGTCGTAAAATCAACTCCTTTAATAAGGCCACATTCTTCCAAAACCTAGACAGCACTGGAAATTAAATTTCCAATCTCAAAATAGTTTTGATGGGGAATCTTTAACCTGCCCAGAAACAGTAAGTGTGGTTACTGGGACAGTTACAGTTGTCCCAGTCAAATTCCCTGGTTGTGCTTGGTCATCCTTAAAAGCTGTTAATGGCAATGCAAAACAGTCCTATGCTTGACTGTGCAAAAATGTAAAAATCACCAGAGGCTCCATGTGTCAACCAAAAAGGGATTTCCTCCCTTTCCCTATGGATCTGGTCCTTTCTCAGGGTTCAAAAGAATTTGAATATACGGTGGGGAAATATCTTTCTAACATGAGAGAAGGGATAAGGGGTGGGGGGGACAAAAAGAGACAGAAAAGGGAAAGAAAATTCTACTTGATTAGCTTCTTAGCATCAGTTGGATGTGACAACTCTTTGAATATGGATGAAGTCTACAAGAGGGATCATCTGCCAGCAGTAGTTGTTACCAAGGAAGTAAGTGATGCTGGAGGTCGGAGGGCACCTGTCTCGCCAGCTAATGAAAGAATTGTGGGAGACAGAGCTTTTCTATCTGATTAGTATAAGGGCTGTAATTCCTGTCCTGCCCACCCCCACACCTTCTCTGCTCTCTCTTTTAAAATTATTCTGAGGCTATTGTTGTTATTGTAAGTGGGATGTGAAAGAGACTGTCCTAGGAAGAGCTTTGCCTCTCTTTAAGTGATATTTTGGCCAACAGCTTTTGCCAATCTCATCATCCCACACATATTCTGGAAGGGAAAAGCAACTCTTTTCTTTAATCTCTGCCAGACTTTTTTTCCCAATCATGCTGGGAGCTGAAAGTCACCCTTGATTTTCAAGGGGTAAAAATGCAGTGGTTGGAAGGGACTGATTAAGCAGGAATGTATATATGGCTGTAGGAGTGTTAGAAGAAATAACAGGAATGCTTTGTCTGCAAGGACAACAAAGGAAAGAAAAAGATTTCTAATAATTACTATTATTATTGCTTTAACCCACTTTTCTCACCCAATTTACTGCGGAGATAACCTAAATAATCATATAGCTAGTAATCCTTTTAGGTGTCCTGGGAACTCCTTCCTCACCCTTCCAAAAACCCCACAGCACGAACAGACCTTTAGGCAGGGCCATGGACACAGACCAAAAACTGACAATTTGAGGATAAAGTCTGATTTGAAAGCAGATTTAAGCATGCAGCATTGTACACTTACCAGTGCATTACAAGCACAAGGAGGAAGAATATAATAAAAAAGATGCAGTAAAGAAAACAGACCTGGGAGTTTTAGGGATCACTCTGTGCTTTCCAAGGCAAGGCATAAACCAGAGCCTTATTATTCCCGGACAGAAGGTCCCTCTGGTTATCTCAATCTCTGTCACTGTCTGGCTCACATTTTCCCTTATGTGCAAATTTGTTACAGAAGCTCATCAGGGCTTAAATCAGTAAGTTTCGGGACAGCTTTGGTGGTTTTCAAGATGAAATAATTTGGCCCATGCATTACACCAACAGATCAAAGATTTTGCTTGACCTCTGTAAAGCAGTACTAGTCTGATCCTCCTATTTATTTACCAAGTAAATGCCACTCAGTGAATTTAAGATGTTGTCAGAGAGTATGAATCTACACACAGGTCTTACATAGCCAGGATTAGGTTTCACAGAGTTTAATTAATGCTGAGGATAAGACATTTTCCCTTCCACTAGCAGAGGAAAGAGAGAGGGAGTCTGGAACTTCTTCATTGTTGAGCTATCACTCAAAAACTTTGCTACACCATCAATCGATACCGTGCAATTGGGAAAAGATGGATATAGCAAGGCAGGTACTCCCATGAAACACCCAAACATGGATAGTTATACAAGGCTGCAGTGAAAGGCACATCTACACCAAGGCACTGTGATTGAAGTGTCCTGCTTCAGATCACTGTGAAAAGCCCAGAAAAATGCCTAAAAACTCCTTGCCCTTACCAAGGTCCTCCAAAAGTTTTTCCCTGCTGCTCTGCTGAGGGCTGATATAAGTTAATTTTCAGGTGTAATATCTTATTGGCTCACACTTTCAAAGATATTTACTAGCAGAATTCACTAACAGAATTCACACTCCATTGATGTGAAAGCCTTAACTTGCCACCTGATTAAAAAAAATAAAACTGGGTCATGATTACAGATTGCATTTTAAAGTGGAATTTATCTTGAATATGTACATATATACATATACATATACATGTATATATATGTAGTTTACCTCTTTTGAGTGTGTTTTCTTCTCTAAGTATGTATGATAGGAAGAAGGGAAGTAATTTATATCTCACTCCTCATTTTTCTATGCATTTTAAAGTCTTGATAATATTAAAAGAATGAAGATGAGTTCAGCAGAGATGGGACACAGCTAATAGTGTTTCCTTTACAGAGTGGGTATCTGCAATTTCAAATAAATCGTGCACTATTGTGCACATTTGGTGCCTCTCTGCCCATAGGCATTCAATCTGAAATTAGAAGTATTTACTTTCATGTGCTGTTGCACAGCCAGCTTTAGGGAAACCATGGCCCTGTTAGGTTCTGCATAATCCTGTTAGCATCCTGAACAGCTTTAAGGAACAAACTCTCTTTTAAACTAGTTGATCAGGTTTAATGTTCCCTAAATTTACCCACATCTAAGACATCTAATTAAAATGCAGATCTTTCCAAGGATCCTTCCAAATCAGTCAAGACTTGAAATATAGAACATGGAGAGAAAAGTGCTTTTTTAGGGGAAGAGTGATTTGGCTGAAAGCAGATTACTATATTATGAGGAGAGCTGTGCCCTCAACTTTGCAGAGCAGAACCCTGTAAATGACAAAAGACAGAAAAGGGTGATTATCTCAGAGGCATGCCTTGTAGTAAACACATTTCTGCAAATGCATCCCACCCTTTCAAACACAATACTCTAAATCTGCACATTATTGAAATCAATATTTAGTTGTCTTTTCAGACACAGTGAAAATGCTATTCCAGATTACAAGTGAGGAAGGATTTTGTACAAATACTTTATTAACTGGGGAATGGAAATATATGCATGCTCCTATCAAATAATAAGATACCACAATCAGTTTGCTTGATTGAAAATGTGAAAAATTTTGCTGATGAGGTATTTTTTAAACAAAGCTATTTCTTTTCATTTTTCTCAATTTCCTTTATTAATCTACTTGCTTTAAATGAAAAGGGAACAAAGCAACAAAATGAAAAGTTGTTACCTTTTGGGTAGGAGAGACACTCTCATAAACTGTACTTTTTTTTTTTATGTGCATTTTGGGCAGTAAACAGTATTCAGACACATTTCAGTCCGCATGAATGACTGCCAGCACCTACCCACAGACCTGGGGAGGAGCTGCCCAGGGCAGTCATTGAGGGGAGGGAAGGTCAGGGGTGTGAGAGGTCTGGGAAGTCAGGATCAAACAGATAAATTAGATACTATATTTAGATTGGATATTAGGAAAAATGTCTTCATTGAAAGCATGATCAGGCATTGGAAAAACCAGCCCAGGGCAGTGGTACAATACCATCCTTGGAAGTGTTCAAAAGGTGTGTGGATGTGGCCTCTGGGGGACACGGCTTGGTGGTGATGAGTTAACAGCTGGACTGGATAATCTGAGAGGTCTTCTCCAACCTAAATAATTCTATGAACCTGTATGGATCCTACGTTCATTTATGTAGCTGTAAATTAAAGGAAAAGCCACTCCCTGGGCAGTTTTATCTTTCACTTTCCTTCCCCACACAAAGATGCGGCCTGCGCAGCAGATGGGACGAGTGATCCATCCTGTCAGGCCCAGCGCCTGCAGCAGTGGGCTGTGCCTGGTGTGTGTGGAGCCCTCCCTCCTGGCAGCACCTGGCCCAATGCACAGTGCTCGACAAAAAGGACAAATTTCTCCTCAGGCCCTGCAGCACCGACCTGGTGTACTATTGACACGCACAAAGACAAATGCTCTGTCCAAGCCCAGGGCTGCTGCAGGTCATCTTGGCACCTGCAGAGTCAAGACAGCCCCTGAGGGGATGTCTGGGTACAGCACATGCATGAAGTCAGGGAGTTCCAGGAACAAAAGGCATCTGTGGGGACTGAAACAGGAAGGGCCTGCAGCAGAGCACAGCCCAGGCCCAGGACATCTCCCTCCACCACGGCCTGGTCATCATTCATAGCAGGAGAGCTTGACATGGAGGATGAGCCTAATTGATTTAGATTGTCTAAGGCACTATCTCTCTGGTTTGTATTTTTGGATGATTGAAATATCTGGGTACTGCCAGTCATTTCCAGCAAATGAACCCCCAGCTGTCTCTATGCACTTACCTATTTTGAAGAGAAAAGAGCCAGGGACCTATGTAGGCATCAGACAAAGAACCAGAGAGGGAAAGGAGCTGGGCCATGTGCTCAGTTCTCAGAACCCTCAGAATATCTTGGATATTCATTATTAAAGCCTTGTTAGGAACCCCTCGATCTCGTGAGGAATGGGAGCAGCTGGGGAAAGTTTGAAGAAGACAGAACCATAGAATCTTCTGAGTTGGATGGGACCCACGAGGATCATGGAGTCCATGGATCATGGATCCATGTCCCTCCAGTCATGGATCCTCTGTCCCTACAGAGGAAAGAGGTTAGAGATTCAGATCTGCTAGGTGAGGAAATAGGGTGAATGTATTAGGAAATGTTCCCTTGGTCATTTTATCAGACACTTAAATTAATGGGGTTTTCTGAAAAAAAATTTAAAAGGTGTTTAAAAAAATAATAAAATAAAAGAAAGGAAAGCTCACCATTCAGCAGTTCAGCTCCGGATCTCTATAACACTTTCAAATGAAGGCATTACCACAGAGCACATTTTATTCCCAGAGACACTCTTGAGCTTGAGCAGAGGGGATTTGCATCTGTAAAAAGGACGGAGAGAAGGAGACAGCAAGGCTTAGCCTTTGTATACATTGCCAGAGCTGGAGGAGGGGAAAGCCCAAGGAAGGGGGTGTTTGACCCTCACCTGAGTAGCAAAGAAATTGGAGACAAAAACATTTTACTCCAACAGGCCCACCTCTGTTTCGTTCCCCCAATTCTAGCTGAGGAATCAGAGCTTCAATCTCCTGTTGTCAGGGGCTAATACATAAATAAATAAAGGCCCAGATAAGATAACAGCCACAACAACAACAAAACATGTAGCAGCATCAGGGGCAGGAAGGATCAGCATCTGCTTTAATTAAAAATCTGCCTTCATTGATTTTTTTTTAAAGGAACACATTTGTAGGGATATGAAGATAATGCTTCCGCTCCATCTTAGTTCAATGAGTGGTGTACGTCCGCTGTTAGCTACAAATAAGCCTTTGATCATTTTACTGCTCTCTGTAAAAAAATAACTTTCCCATGTATTTTCTTTTTTCCTTTAAATTGGGAGCTTAAAGAGGGGAGTGGCAATAGACAGATCTACTTGGGAAACCTCCGAATGAGGGTGGGGGAGAGTGCAAAGAGAGGAGAAATGAGAGTAAATACACAAATCTGCATCTAGCAAGGAGGGATCAGGTTGCCAGAGCCCAGGGGCTGAAGCAACCAACTGTACCAGCCTCAGCTCAGAAAACCCAAAATACTCTGCCTGCTGTTCCAAGCTGCCTACACTCCTCTCCAAACATAACGGTTAGAAGCATGTTGATGTATTAAAATTGCAGGAAAGCATGGCCAAATTTAACTGGAGTGCTTCATTGTGCTCACCCTCAGAGGAAAACTGAGGGATGAGGGAGGAGGCAGTGTGGGAAATGATGGTCCTCATGGGGGTGGGACATGGAGGATAGAGTTCTCTCCTTGCCAGAGATGGCACTTGGCAGTGCAGAACCAAGCACATGAAGATGGAAGTGGGTGGCAGAGAGCTGCCCTCCTTCCCAGGGAGAGAGCCTTGGTGGATGCAGTGTGGGTCCCACCTCTGCTGACAACCTGAACAGTATTTATATGGAAATCACTCATGTTTCCCGCTGTAAAATGAGCTTACGACCACTTTGCCTGCCTCCCAGGGCTTCCTGAGGGTAAGCAGATTAAAGGTTTGGGAGCATGTGGGCACCACAGCAGTGGGGAGCAGAGGCCAGCGTGGCACAGCCGGGGCCTGGGGGGATGCAGGGCTGATTTTAGCCACCAGAGCTGGGTCCTACTGCCTTCACGTGTCACACAAGTGTGAGAAGCCATCGCAGGTGGTGGCAATAAGGCAAAGTAGGCTCACTGCCTGGTCAACAAGGGATTTGAATGCAGCTTCTATCCACCTCCCTCCTCTTACCCCAGCAGCAGCAGCAGCTGGTTTAGCATGATGGGGCTCTCTGCTGCTCTGTGAAAAATCCCTTTCCATCTTCCTGATGGCATCAGCGACCCCTCCTAAGGCTGGCCATGCTCCCATATGGTGAGGGGAGGCCAGAAACAAAACCAGCTTTTCCTAAAGGGCTGAGGAGTCTGGAGCTGGCCTTGGTGAGAAGGCAGGGAGGGGACAGGAGGCAGGAGGAGACAATGTTGGGCATCTCTGTTGGGGATTGTGGGGTGGCACAATCTGCTCCAAGATCCCAGCATCTAGGTAGATCCCTTTTGTCTGTAGGTGTCTTTTTGCACGGTCTCTGAGAGGTATTTCTCGTGGTTGCTTCTCATCCTGACCGTCAGACCATGACTTCCCAAGGGTTTGGGAGGCACAGGGGGTAGAATGTGGTGTGTCACCAAAAAGCTGCACCTTCTTACCTTTAAATTTTGTGCCTCAGAGCTCAGTTTCTTCCAGTGCTTGCTGCCAAGGAGAAGAGCAGGAAGGGTTTTCTGTCCCCTAGGGGCACCATGGCATGGGACACACATGACAGGGTCAGATCACTGGATCTTGCTCCTGCGTGGGCTCACCTCTGCTGGCTCTGCACATCCCAGTCACGGGCAGCAGTGACAGAGTGAGAGGGTCCCTGCATGTGCGTGTGTACCCACTGCACTAATACATATGTATGTGTATTTTTACATATCAGTTCTATAGGGCTCAGCAACATCAAAAGGAACCTGGATAATCAGAGCAGAAGATATAAAAGATCAAACAGAATATCTTTTAAACAGATCTGAGAAGCTTAATTTTCATCCAATGTTACTGCAGGAGCTTTTCCTTCTTTTTTTTTCTCCCTCTCTCCATTTTTTTCCCACTTCCATGAGTTTCTTTGATCTGTTTTGATGTCTTTTTCAGCTCCTCTTTCAAAAAAACTCTTTTAAAACCTTTTTTTTTTTTTTTGCTTTTCCTTTCCCCGAAAGTCATGGAGGTTTCTAAGAGTAAGAAACTAGCTACATGCAGCATCTCCCCTCACACTTCCCTCCCCACAATGCACATGCACTCCACAGTCCCTGTTCTGCTCAGAAACATCTGACTCCAGGGCAGAGGGATGAAATTAAAACTGCACTGAGTGAAATGTTATTTCCTTCATGTCAAGGGTTTTCAACTCGGTCACTTTTGAGTCTTGTTCAGGGTTTGAATTGGACTACATTTGTGGCAAAAGCTGCTCCCTCAGTTGTATGTCTAGCAAAAGGCCAACTTCACAGAGAGAAACCCAGCAGTCTTCATTTCAGACCTGTGCTATCAGTTCACATTGACAAGGATGTGAGTGTAGGGTCAGGTCACCAGAGTTTTCCCTTTCATTTCCTTAAGGCCTGGACAAACTTACTTAACTTTTCAGCCTGACTACTGAAGAAATTACTAACTTCTATAGCAAACCTACTATGCCTATAGACAACAAGGAAAAATTAAATTTCACCCATGGATAAAAGCCACCTAAGAAGAAATTCTCTCTTCACAGCTCTATGGCACATTTTTCACTCTGGTTAGGGGTACACCTCCTCTTAGTTCTCCCAGGTGGTTTGAGCTCTGGTATCCCTTCAACACCCTGCAATATCAAGGTCCCACACACAGCATTGCCCCATGCCATGCTCAGATGTAGCAGCTCAATCTTGGCATGGCATCCCAGCAGTTCTCCACAGGTCACCTGGCCATGTTTGGGGCAGCTGATGCTCCCCATATGCTCCCAACAGCCCCAACTCTCCCAGCTGCCTATGCCATTCCTGGCTTTGCTCCTCTTTCTGTAGCAGACACACTTTCAAAAAGCCCTTCTCCAGTGAAAGGAGCACTCACCAGCTCTTCAGAGCATGCTCTCCACAGCAGGCGCCAAGCACAGGCAAGAGCTAAACAATATCAGCTGAGTGAAGTCAGGTGAATATATGTGGCAAGGCACTGCAGGGGATGGTTGTCTGCTGGGCACAGGGCAGATAAAGCCAAAACTCTTTTCACGCTAGCCTTAAGCAGGCTGCAAGCGACTTCTCAGGATGCCAAGGCTCACATTCCTGCATTAAGGCTCTCCCTCCCTCAACAGCTAGTGCCAGAGCAGTAGGAGTGCTGGCCCTGTTCTTCTAATTAATATGATTTCGATCTCTCAGAGTGTCCTCAGAGCCCAGATAAAATGTAGAAAGTGTAAATACTGTACAGAGACACACAGACTCACAAGACTGCCTCGTCTTTCAAGCCGAGTTAGCCTTTCTTGCAACAAGCAGATGAGCTCAGAGGAACAGAAAAAAAAGCCTGAGCTATTGCAGCAGAAGTTTTGTGTGAAACCAAAATTGCCCTGCAGATTGGAAATCTATTTTCAGTCATTCCAGTTCCTTCCAAAATACTAATAATAATAATAATTGAAGTTCTGAGGCTTTTCAAGTAATTTTTATCCACCAGCCTCCTCTGAAGTACAAAGCCAGCTCATGCCTGTCAGGCCAGCTGGGCTGAGCTCAATCCGAGACACAGGGTGCCAGAAATTTAATCCTGAATTTCCCAAATCTAATCGAAATGGCACAAGCCGTGATTAATAATTCACTACTTTATTACTGATACGATGCCTCGGACTATCACAGCGTCTGAATAATTGATTTGCCAAGAGGGGCGACATGTCCTTTCCTAAAGCAGAGAAAGTTTGACCAGAGAGTTGCTGTGTAAAGCTGGCTAAATATTTTTAAATAGTTTGAGACTAGATCTCTGACATTCACTTGCTGTCTAAGGACAAGCTGGGAAGAGGCAGACAGGAAGTTTTATTCCATCCTCTACAGCACAGATCAGTCTGTACACAGTCAAGAAGCAAAGGGATAGAAAGGCTAGAAAGAACTGGAAGGGAAGGAAATTAAGTTATCAGAAGAAATAATCCTTATCCTGCAAAGTATGCATAGTATGAATATTAGCTGCCTTTAGATTTGATCCATTAGGTTGGTGTCTCCTTTCTTTCACACTGGCCCCTCTTTTGATGAATGATGGCTCAAATCCATTGAGTCTAAGGGAAGGTGAATGTCCACAGAAGAGCTGAGCAAATTTGGTGTAGCTCAGCCATACTTTGTATTTTCTCATCATGGAAGGCTGACTAAATTCTGGCTGACAGTCCTGCTGTACCTTAGGATTAATGGCAAATTTGGGCTAGAAATGGTGTTTCAGTGTTCTCCAGAGCTGACAGCACCATATCTGGGCCTTGAAAACACCTAGAGTCAGTATTTCAGTTTGAACAGTAAACAAAATTTCCTTGTCCCATCAAAACAGGACCCCAATTTTCCCATTTGTAAAATAGAAATAGTCACCACTGGTGCGCTGTTTTCCACATATTCCTGTGGATGGACAAGAACTTGGAGTACTTGAAACCATTGCTAGCATCTCGACTGGTGTGGGATGATAACAGTACCATGCAAGTAGAGTTATGAAGAATCAGAGAGAAAACTCTGGTCCTGCATTTAGAAAACAATATTATATGAACTCTTTATCTCTTGCCATATATGCAAGGTGACAGGTCTACCAGAAAGCAATCCCATCTACCTACAGTTTTGTCGAAATTTTCAGAGCAAATGGCAGCCTCTGGCACTTTCAGGGAGCAAAACACAACAAAACAAAACATTTTAACTGCTAGCTGAAAAAGCAATCCTTTTCTCTGCTCAACTTTATTTTGATACAGAATTTTGTACTTATAAAACAAGTCACCTGCTGAGCTAGTGCCAAAGGGGTTAACATAAGTGGGGCTGCTTTCTCCCCCTCTCCACTTTGCCTTTGGTAGTTAAATCGAAAGCAAGTGGTGCTGCCTTATTACTATCATTGTGCTGAGATATTGCATTAAAGGAGTTTAGGGTTTCAAATTGAATGTCAAATATAATATCACAGTGGAAACTTGAAGTGCACAGCTGAGCTGCTCAGCTCCAGAGGGTTAACGCCGCCTGCCCAAGAGCACTGCCAGCCACTGATCTCCATTTCAGCCCACTGAGCCATCTTCAGATGCTCACCACGACTTGCAGGCAGGAGAAGGGGGCCCTGATGGACGTCAGGCAGCTGCAAATGGAGAGAAACAGAGTTCACTGTAACGAATTGATTGCTGGGGAATTGATTGGAGTTCTGTATTGCCTCAGCTGTAGCAGCTGATCATAACTAATCAACCCTTTGTCACTTCAGACTGGAGCAGCATCATGCTTGGGCCAGGGATGGGGAGAATGCTGTTCATTTTCCTTGGTAGAAAAGTTCCTTGTTGGAAAAAGACCGTGGCCATTGCCATAAGATTTTTCTACCTCAGTGCTTAGAAGCTGAATAGTTCAGCTTTTGAGTAATTTTCTAGGTGCATAGACAATCTTGCTAATGTTCTCCTCTAGTTCTTATATTATTTTTTTTCTATTTTCTTGGTCTGATCTATCCTTTTTCTGCAGGTAACATTAATGAAGTATGCTGTATGATGGAAAAAATGCATACAGGCTTAATACTGGAAACATGTTTTTTATCCTCTTGTTAATGTGAACTAAAGTGTATTAAATCAAATCACTGAGAAAAGTAGATTAGACCTATTCACAGCTTGGAGGAATCCATACGTAGCCCGGAGAACAAATTCCCATTGAAGAAAATTTTTATTCAGTGCAATGAGTTGTCACAGTAATGAGTTCTTGGGGTAAATACTTTACTCTGGTACCTTTTCTTAAGTGGTTGGAGGACTGCCAGTGTTGTTCATCTTTCCAGCCTCACTGATATCACTGCAGTTATGTCCTCCTTATACCAAAATTAGAGTTGTTTAGAAAACTGATCTCACACTGCAAAATTGTGCTGTGAAAATTTTGGACTTAAGAGTGAGATAATCTCAGACTTAACCTATGCTTTCAGTCTGCTGAAAAACTTTGAAAGTGCCCTGAAAGTCTTGTTCATCATCTTTCTGCATGATTGGTTTGAGGATCAAGAAAACTCTCTTCTTACCCTCCTTCTCTCTCTGTTTTCCTTATAAACCCTCCCTGAGCATAGCCCAGGTATGACTAAAAGGTGCTTCACTTTCTGATTCCCTAAGGGACTGTGTCCTGGGATGTCAGGCCAAATTTCAAACTGGCATCTGAGACTTCCCAGAGGGACTGGTTCACCATTTAAGGTGGGCAAGAGCTCATTAGCTACTTCTTCTGATAGCTGGGACAGGTAATGCAGGGCACACCCCACCTACTGCATCACTCCAGTGAATGAAAAGGCAGCAAAAACACCTGCTGTGCCTGTGCATAAATTGCAGAGAGGAAAAGGGAGGCTGCATCTCTCCAAATTCACTGTTCAGCAAAGTTACATGTGTCCATGCACATGGACACTCTGCTCTGAGGGGAACTCTGACACATGCTGGACTTATATGTATGTAATTTCACACACAATTTTAGGACAGGCTTCAAGTTACCTGTGTGTGTGTCATCAGTGCTTTGCTGGACAAGAATAAATCAAGCCAGGGTCCCTTTTTTTTTTTTTTTTTTTTTAGAAGAAGCATTGCTAATTACCAAAGAGTACTTTTGCACTTGGCATCATCTTTTGATTATAAAAAATATCTACAAGCAATTACAAAAATAAAGTCCACGAATTGTGGTATATGCACTGTTGACTCACTGCAAATGAAAGGATAATTTTGTCAATGTAAATGTCTGAAAGAGATAAACCATTCCCAAAGCAGGTGGAAATGTATATAGAGCTATAAAGCAAGTCTGCTGAGAGTGAGAACACCTCATGTAGGAAAGCCTTGGATCAACTCCACAAGTGTGATACAGCTTCTTCACTTTCATTACTCAACATCCTAGGAGTACAATGAAGAAAGATGGTTACTCTAGTTGATGCTGCATCTTTGTGCTTGTTTACTGTGTTGCACATTGTCTTGTAAAAGATTAAAAAGAAAAGAAACTTAAAAACCTGTGGGGTTAAGTTAGAATTTTATAGCCCTGTTGGGAAATAACATGGCAGGAGCAGCAGGCTCATCCTACTGATGCATTATATTTTGTGACAAACTCTGGTGCATGCAGAACATCCATCAATCATTGAGATAATTTTCCATCTCATCAATTATGCAAATTAAACCAGAAAAACTATGTTCAAATAATGCTACAGGCCTGACATAAACCCAAGAAAGCAAGGCAGCTTGGAGCGAAGGCTGAAATCCTACCTTCCCTCTGCCCTGCCATGCACTGGCTGTTCAGGAGACAGGCTGTGCATGACCGCCATGGCAAAGCAGTCTTTTTGTTCCTGCCAGGAGCTTTAGCACCAGCAAACCATGCCATGGTTGCTAACAGGAGCCTGAGGGACAGACCTTTGTATTCCTTTGGCTGATATTCAATATCCATTCCTTCCAGACTGGTTAGGGCCAGGACCTAGCTAAGTTGGTTGTGAGGATGTTCCATGGCTCTGAGTACTGTGATACTGATGGACAGGCTGAGCTGTGAGCCACTCACTGGGTATGTGAAGTCAGAGGGTGGAGGGACAAGTCTCAGTTCTCAGTGGCTGACTTCATCTCCCATCTCCCAAAGAAGTGCCAGCACAAAGAAACTCTTCCTGTGCCGCTCACATGGCTTAATCCTACTTTTCTAGTTTTTCTCTATAATGACGTGACTTAATGAACAGAGCCACACCTGGAGAGAGAAATCCATCCCCTCTGAAAGAGAGACACAGGGGCTCACATGGGTGGCAGGCACTGCCCACGTGAAGATATTGCCATTCTCCCAGCAGATCTCCCTCAAAGGCAGAGCAGGATAGTGCGAGTTGAATACCTCAGAGCTCAAAGCTCAAAGTGACAAGAATGACAGTGGATAAGTCATTTGTTAGCTTTTCAGGGCTTTGGAGCAATCTTGCAATCAAAACTGCTGTCTTCTCATTGATGCCGTGTTGTCACCATGAAGCCTTGAGGAACTACAAACATCAGTGTGGATAATGTAACACAACTGCTAAGTCATGGAATAAGAAAAACTCTCCAATATGCCGGTTATTTATTACTATTATTATTGCTATATATTAATAATAATAACAACAACAACCTGCACGGTGCTGGGCTTCATCTTCTCTTTTGTTTACCTCAAAATCAAGGCAGTGATTCCTTTGACTGAGTACGTATCTGCAGGGTACACATCTGTACCAGAGCACATCTCTCTTGGGTGCCTCTACAGTGAACAGAGATATGGTCAGTGGAGTATGAATAAGGTTTATTTCAGCTCAAAGTCCCCATCATGCAGTCACAAGAACTTTATCCTGCATAGTACGGAATGTATTGATGAAATTTCAGTTCCTGTCAGGGCATCTGGGCACACCTACACTTTAAAACCTGCTGTTAGCTGGGATCCATTTCATGATTGTTCCAGGTCTGAAGCATCTAGCTTTAAACAGTCCCAGAGACACATAGAGAAGGCAAGTCAGTGATTGTGGGATCCCTTTTGTTTCTGAAGCACTCTGCTCTTGTAACTTTCTTCCAGCTTCTACAGGACTTACTACTTTTCATCAACAATAGAGTGATGCCTTCTCAGCTGGTATATAGAGTAGTTTTGCTGCAAGAGGAGTCAGGTAAAAATGTACAGAGAAGCAAATGCTTGCCAATCAAAAAGAAAAGATTTGGAGAGAGACAAATGCTTGCCAGTCAAAAAGAAAAGATTTGGAGAGAGAAGGGAAAAAACAATGTAGTTCCCTTGCTGAAGGACAAAATGCTTTTTAATTCCAAATGCCCGCATCAAAAGACAAAAAAACTCATTAAAAAAAAAAAAAAGCCTACTCTATCTATCTAGCTAGCTATCTACCAGAAAACTTGGGAAAAAATACAGACAATCAAAAAAATTACTTTTATCAGTGCACCCACACCACAGAACATTTTTTCTCTCCAAATTATTACTAGTGAAGCTGTTTGGTAGGTTTTTTCCCTCCTGCACCTCCATTTCTGATCACAAATGCATTGCTTGTACTCCCTGTTGGTTACACTCCACATTTGTTATGTGACCACCAGCTCTTAAATGTAAGTGAAGAACTATACTCCACTGATTTGTGTCAGTGAAGCTATGTTTGGGAGATAATTGTTCACTGGGTTTATTTATTACAGTCACTCTCACAGGATCTGCATCACAGTATGGTCACAGCATGTCTCTGGAAATAAAGCAAAATGAATTGTATAAATAAATCGGGTACATTAACTCAACATGAGCTTTGCAGGAGCAATATAGTCAATAGAACATACTAGTAAAAGTGACAGGACATTATATATTCAATGACACATGCTAACGAAGGTAACAAGAAGCACTTATTCCATGAAGCATACAAATATCAAGTAGAGACAGAGGAAGTTTGAGTCACATCCAATTAAAACAGCTCATTTCTGGCAGGTCAGCTGCACTTGACAGATGTCCTCATATACAGCAGCACCTTGCAATGATCTTTGTACCCAGCCCAACTCATCTCTCATTAGCGAGACATTTCATTATCAGTCTGTGGGACCATCCTCTCAGCGTTGCTGGTTTCTGTCTGCCCAGCAGAAATGCTGTCGAAGCCAAGAGCTTCCTGTAGGTGACTTTCTAGATAGAGAGGGAACTTGGCACTCAGTAAAACCCACCTACTCGAGAGGCACCTGAGGCACTTGCAGCCACATTCGCTGAATGCCACTCATTGCACTCTTTTCTGACTTTTTTTTCTACAAGACTTAAGATAAATAATTTTTTTTAACCTATTTTTCCCCCTTCTCCCTCCTTCCCCTACTCTACCTCATGAAAACCTCTAGCAGGATTCTGATATCTCATTTTCTTTGTGGAGAGTATCAGCTGACACAGGATCTTCTCTGCTGACAGGAGAGCATGGGAATAGGGATAGGAAGATATTAGGTATGTTCAGTTTCTTTTGCTGGGAAAAAACCCCTCTCCTTTACATAACTCTATCTAGTTATGTAAACAGTTTCCACAGGATAAAAAGGGGAACGTCTCAAGCATATGTCTGTCATATAGAAGTACATATTACCTTTGTGGTCAAAAATTCAAACATACTTAGGTCGTTCTTTGCATCTACAGGACTTATTCAGAGAATTCAGTTCTGGGAGAGCTGCCAGTGACCACAGCAGCACCCCCCCCCCCCCCCAATCCACAGCAAATTAAATAAGAAAAGAGCCGATTTGTGCATTGGTTTTGCCAGAATGCTGCAGGGTCCTTGTAGTTTAGCTAGTAGACCATAAAAAATACTTAGCGATTCTTTCATTCTTTTTCTTCATACTCAGCTTGCTTCTCTCAGCCACAGGTTTTAATTAGACAAAAACTTTGCTTTGACTGTTTTAAGGCCATGAAAATTTTGTAGAACTAGAACAGAAGTGATTATTGACTCTCTGAAGGAATGGTTGGCTGTAGAGTAAAGGATCTACGTGGGCATGCATGGACTAATGTAGTAGGCATAACTCAGATGGAAATAAAAGCATCAGAAGCATCCTGCTGCAGCTCTAGCCTACCAGGAAAAAGCATAATTTTATGTTATTTAAAAAAAATACTATTTATATAATATATATTTATATATATATAATATATATGTGTAGTATGATTTACTGTTGCTATTTCCCACTCCTTCCCTTTTCTTGTACCTATCATTTCTTTTAAGAAGTGGTTAACACTTGATCCTCAAGCTGATGAGCAAAGACATGATTTCAAGGATTACATTTCCATTGTTACTCAATGTGTACCATGGTATTAAGCTATGGGGAATCTTTATCCCTTTAGTGAATGAATGGTTCAGTGACATACTTTTTAGGTAGCTACCCACGAATGAAAGTCTTCATTTGGCATCTTCTTACCTACAACACTCTTCCCTCACTCATCCACTTTGTCCAAGGCCAGATGCACCTGCCTATGAGCACACCAGTCAGGGAGAAAGTTGATTCTTGTTTCTTTGTCCTCTGAAACAAACGATACCCACACCACCACACATCCCTTAGCTAATGAAAGCCTTCCCTGAGCCACTGCTGTGGGTGAAATCGACCTGTGATTTATATTCATTAACATCATGAACATTACTGTGAAATTTTTCACCCTGGCAGTGTCTTTTTCAAGCAATAAAAAATGAATGACTTCCACCAAAAACTCTTCTGTCACAGCAACAGGAAAGTCATTTTCTGAAAATGTGGTTACTTTGCCTCAGCTTGGAGCAGAAGTCAATGGGTGCAGCTCTCTAGATTTATAAACATTTCTTAAAATTAATTTATCTGTGAAGTCTAACATCTTCAATGTAGTTGTACCTGTCAGATACAAATGATTCAGCTATGCAAGATGAAATCCCAATATGTCGATAAGATCTACTGTAGAAACAGGTTATTTTTCTTTCCCCTTTTTCCAATATTAGATAATGAAGTCTCCATCCAGATACAAAGAAACAAAAGAAACCACATAATATAACCAAGAACATTCAAATGCAATATTTAATAGTAGTCTGACCAATGGGGTGAGAAAGTCTTATGAAAGCAATGCTGATTTTCAGTATCTCAGCTCTACACATTTTTGCAGACACCCATAAAAATCCTCATTGTCCTGGTAATGTTTGTATCTCTCTGGCCTGAACTGAGAACTGAGATAGGTTCACCATGGGGTTCTGTCCCTTTGTGACACTTTTCACTTGTTTGGGGTTTTTTTTGCTATTTGGGTTTCTTTCTCTTCTTTTTTTTTTTTTCTTTTTTCACAGTACAGCTGTGGTAACTGGAGGACTATAGCACATATGATTTGCTCTTACAGAGCTTTTTTATTAATTCACAGCAGCAAAGTTAAGATCTCATATTCCGATTTGTAGGAGGTAATCTTCAGAAATGAAATTTGCTGAACGTTCATTTTGTATCCCTCTTATGTCAGATGCAAGAGGGAGATGGAGCACCTTGTATCCACTCCTGTAAGAGCCTAAGATTAGAAGGAAAAGATACTGCTCATATTTCCATTTCATTTTCATTTGGTACAGGCTTTGAGGTCAGTTTGTCTTCAGTCATTCTATAAACACATAGGCAGGGAACAACACACAGTAAAAAGATTTTGAAAAAGCTGCCCCCAGATTTTAGCATCTCCATGGTAAATATGTGGCATATGTAGAACAAAGGTGCAGGTGTGACATTACTCACTGGATAGATTGTCCTCTTCTGGGGGCCAAAACAAAAGGGGTGTAACTGAACAGACAAAATAGAGAAAGGCACTGCAAAAGTTTTCAAGGAAAAGTACTTATCATTTCAAGCAGAGAAGGCATGACAACTTTTTATCAATGGGAGGAGGAAAATTAAAGATATGGCACTCTTGCGATTGCCAGAAAAATTGCAATTAGGAGAAGGCTGAAAATTAAGAAAGCCTCAGAGTGTGCAAACTATAAGATTCTCTTTTGATAGTGGAAGTATGGTCCTTCCAGTGAAGTGGCAGAGGCTCTTCTGATTATGTTGCCTAATTTGAAATTGGATTGGACAAAGTAGCTAATTTCCCGTAACAACAAGCTGTGCTGAAACTTAGGTGAGGGAAGTTACTCTAATGGGCTTTGGGAACAGAAGGAGGGAAGAGTCTACTGTGATGATCAAAGAGTTCTGGTTTGGGCATCACTGTGCAGCAAATTGTTCATTAAAACAGTAACTACTTCTGTCTAATTATTAAACTTGAACGTTTCTGAGCACCAAGAAAAATTCCTGTCAGCAGCATTAGCCTACCTCTGTCCTTCACATTTTTCACCCCAACCACCTGCAATGGAGAGTGAACTTTGATCTCAGAACCTACATGATCCATCTAAAAGTAGCCCTTCCTGCTCAACCTCAGCCCTAGCACAGTCATGTCCTGTCTGAGGAAAGTCAGGTGCCCTTACCAGCCCAGCACTTAATGTGCAAATAATGAGAAAAGTGAGGGAAAAACACATGGCTAGTAAAACAGGAGCAATAGTAATAATGTTAATCACTTTATTTATAGATTATGATTTTAAGATCAAAAAGTACATTATAAACATTCAACGTTAAAGTTGCACAGGCTTTGATAGCCTATGTTCTCAGGATTTGCATTCTGAACTGCTTATTACTAACACTATTAGTGATATTGTTTTGCATTAGAGCAGCAAATAAAGATCTTAATCAGGGCCTGGAGGCCTCTTTCACTGCATCACACAAACATAGATGCTTAAAACAATGACTAATTTCAGACCTACAGCTTTACAGAGTTTGGGTGGGATTTATCTCACCTTTCACTACCTAAAAGCTGGGATCACAAGGTTGCAAAATGAGCATGAGTGTCCTGTTAGCAGCTGACAAGGTGTTTTCCTGTCAGCCACAACTTCCTGGGCTCCTAAAAGGAAATAAGAATGTAGATTAAGGATATCCAGGGACTGAGATAACGTGCTGTTAAGGGTCTTTGAGTGTTGTAATTCCTTGAAATGCAGCAGTCTGATTTGTGTGTGTGTGTGTATTTAAAATGGTTTGTGTGTCCATCTGCAAACAGAGAGAAATGTATATACAGATAGATGGATATTTTATATTATTCATTCCTATACTACCATTCCTTAATGGATTTGCTTCTTTTGAAACTATCCCTGACTAGCATATCAATCCATATTATGTAGACATCATTGAAACAGGCATAACAAGGGGCAATGACTTGAATCCTAAAAAAGGAAACATTGAGTTTAGACATTAGTTAAAAAAAATCTTAATGATAAGGCCAATTAGGCACCAGAATGAGACACTGGAGGTGTTTTCAGAGGAGGTTAAAAAAAGGACTTCCATCAGGGGTGAGGAAGAAAACTATACTTGTAAGAGAAGTGTTTCAGACAGATTAGCCAGACAGACAGGCAGGTTTGTGTATGTGCACAAGTACATATATATATGTAACATGCACAAACATCATTGTGCATTTAGTGTATGTTTATGTGTTTACACACATATGCACAGATCTGTATGAATGATGGCCCTTACATGAATTGGCCCACTGAATATTTGTAAAAGATGACCTATAAAATCAAGTAAAGCAGAAAGTTTTATTGGTCTGCTAATCTGACTGTTCTGGAGCTTTTTAAAACTTGATAAAAAGCAAAGTTTATGGACTTGGTATGAAGTGGGGTGAAGCAGCTCTTGGTTCCCCATCCATGATATCTCCAGTGGTTTTTGGTGTCTGTAAGGGCAGTCTTAGTCTGCATCTACCAAGCAGCCAAGTTTGACCTTCAGTGGTCATCCACATCAGTGCTGCAAATCATCTCTGACACAGTCCTCTGTTATTTGATTCACCAGCCCACTTTCTCTTTTTGTTTGCCTCTCCAAAAATGTGGGTCCCTTCTGTTCTCTTCTCCGTTTCCTCTTTCTGGGATAGAGAAAAATATAGACAGAGAAGTATTTTCTCTCCAATTTAGGAGTACTCATTGTATGAGTAGCTAAGGAAGAGTGATGAAGCACACCACTCTATCTGACTTTACAGTAAAAAGCAAGTCTCATACTGATTTTAGGTATCTGTGAAAATCACCACCCATTGGGCCCAAGCTTCATTTTAGGAAACAGTTTTGCAATCTTGGCCTGCTTAGTGATAACAAGATGAGTAAAATAATTGTTGTGAGGCGTCAATGAGATGCTTTTGTGCACCTGCCTCAGCACAACTTCCATCTGAAAATACCCAAATGGAGCCCACTACAATTCCATCTGCTCCCAGCTCAGCTTCAAGGCTCAGGTTGAGTAAATCTTCCCTGGCCTAGACAAGCCTACATGCACGTGCTTCACTTCAGGGCTAGAGTAAATCCAAGGAATAGCAAGCAAAGCTGGTCACAAAAAGCAAAAAAGTTGTTTGCCCCAGAAATTTGTGTCAGAGCCAGAGCTAATTCCAAACCTCCCAAGTCCCAAATATTGCCATAAGTGCTGAAAAGCACATGTAAAGCTACAGGAAAGGTTTGTGCTGTTTGATCAATACTGAGTATGTCCAAAAATCCCACTCTGTGATAGCACAGGGGGAAGGAGGAGGAAGAAAGTCCTGCTTACTCTAAATCAATCCCTTTCCCTGAAAATTACATGGACTGTGTAGATCTTCATGGCTTTCCTAGACATCTCTCCCAAACAGCCAGCCTTTCCATGCCAGGGAAATCTGATGCCCAGCACTGCTTCACTCTGATTTCCTTAAAAAAAGAGAGTGAAAAAAAATATCTGGATGGCAGCCTCTGGCAGCCAGCTCTTCATATTTCTTTCACTTACTCTTTCCATCTCTCTTCTTTTTATTTCTTTTGGACTGTAAGTTTCATTCCAGCTGGAATGGACCAAAATATACCTGTTGAATATTCACAATTGTGGAAGAAAAAGACATGCAGAAATAAAGACACACCTTCGGGCTCTGCCAAGCTAAACAGGGGGTGTTTGTGTGCGTGTATGTACAGAGAAAACAAGCATAAACATGTGCCTATGTCCACAGGTGCCATTTAATTCTCCAAAGCAGAAAAAAATATACTCCAAATTTCACTTCCTTTTCATGGGGAATAGCCAAGCTGAGAGCAGCCAGCCCCAGCACACTGGTGTCCACCACCAACATATTTGATGAGCAGTAAAAGAGTGTCTCCTCTGCACCATTTTCCACCAGTTTACGTGCACTGAACTCCCCTACTCAGGCAGCCTGAGAACGTGGGAGATCCTTGTGTCCTTAACTGCTACATTTGTCTAATTTCCCAGACAATGTGATGGAAAATATCCTTTTAGAGACTATGAAATGCCTATGAAATATGCATCCTTCCTTGCAGGATTTCTATGGGCTGGTGTAGATCAGCAGCAATGTTCCAGATTTACACCTTAACAGCACATGGTCCTGTCATGAGAAATGAAATTCAAATGGTGTATGGGTAGTGCAGGAAGCCTTAGAAAGGATGGATTTGGTCAGATTGACAGGTTTGTCTGTGACTGCTTACCTGTAATACCTGGACAAAAATTTATTTCAGAGGGAATCTGTGGGATTCATTTCATCACCACATTTTCTATAATTCCCTGACAGGAGCTAGACAGTTCTAAGTATTTATGAGTAAAGGTGATGGAGACAAGTGATTTTGGGGCAGTGTAAAAGCTGGGAGCAGAGGTCTGATACAGCTTTCTGTGGGGACACCAGAGCATGGCTTCCTCCTAAAAACAACCCTTCTGCCCAGCTTGCAGGACATGACTTCTGCTGCAGCCACTCTCTATCCCACAGAAAATCAGATTTGGCATGAAACTTTTGTTTTTCCTTCTCTGAAAACCACATAGTGAAAAACTCACAAGAAACCTCAGTCAAAGCTGCAGAATTGCCCAGTGCTTCACTACGTAGACAGTGGCTCACCTCACCGCCTTTCTTTTCAGCACAAAGAGAGATTTCTCAGTCACTTAAATCCAAAATAACCTAAAAGATTTTTTTCTTCCCCTCCCCACTGATTTGGGTTTATGTGGACCCAAAAGAGAAGCGCTTCTCTCTGACAGAGCTTTGCACTAATTAATTGCACCCCACTGCCCAACTGCAGTTCTTCTTCAGGGGCAGACCTGCTTTCCATAAGGGAGATTAATAGGCAAACCCGGCCTCAACTGGGCTCTTTACTTTGGCTTCCTTTCCTTCTGTCATTAATGCTATTTTCTGTAATAGATGTTTTGAGTTATTTGGGAACTTGGTAAATTAGATTCATTTATAGTGTGATTTAAAATAACTAAGTAAATGTGCTGAGCACTGCTTAAGAAAGACTGTGTCTTCGCAATCTATGACAGGGATAAGGTCTGTGAAACTCAGCTGAGCTTATGTCTTAGTTAATGGCAGAGCTGGGGTTTCTAGATACCGATTTCTTCAAATAATGATTATGATATCCTATATTTGCCTAGTCCTTTCCACTCTAGCATTCCCCATAGCATATCCCAAATGTCTTGTCAACCCCCAAAGCACAGATTCTTTATTCTTATTCAGCTAAATCTTTCTCTTCTGCCATGGGCTTTTGCTTGAGTTAAGACTTCAAGCCATGCTCCTATGTACACTCTACTTTTGCTTTATATGGTACTGAGAGGCAATTTTCTGTGGGATGTAATACATCACCTGCTCCAGCAATGGAAAGCCACATATCTGCCCAGGGCTCTGCTCTCCAGCTGCTGTAAGTCAATGGAGATGCTCCACTGGGCAGCAGAGGAATCCCTTAAACACAATGCTAGAAACAAGGCAGGGAATCTTTACAGCCTGCACAGTAAGGGCTTTTTGTGTTACTTTCTTCTCTCCTGTCCAACAAGCCACCTGCCTAGCAGACCTGCCAAAAGGCCTGGGGGGGATTTATGTAATTCAATTTGGACAATATCTTCCACCTTGGCTTCAGTTGCTGGGAAAACTTTCACAGTTTTGATTAATATTCTCCTCTCTCAAAAGCTTGTCTTCCAAGCAGACATTGCAGAAATATTCTTGCAGAAGTTCTTGAAATGGTAAGCTTGTCTTGCTTTTTTTGATCAGCCTGAAAGAGTGTCAGTATTTCCCTTTCCCTCAGCCACTCTAAGACCCTCTGTTTAAGGGCAAGTGTCCTCGAAGGAGAGAATGCAAAGCCCAGGAAGACTGATGAGCAGCCCTGGGTTGTTTGCAGAGCAGTGTCAGGCATCAATAGGCTCTGCAAGGGGGAGCAGGCAAGAGCAGTGCCAAAAGACACCTGTTCCCTATATGTCTCCAGTGTCTCACACCTCTCTCTCCTTCTTTCACTCACCTCTCATTAAAACCCTTTTTTTTTTTTTAACACAAATTAATTGCTACTGCAGAGACCACTGATAGAGATAGTTGACCCCTGTGAGCAAATCAGCTTCACTGAGGTGGAGAGGGTGAAAAAAAATAAAAGCCTCAAAAGAGTGATCTTTCACAGTGCATTTTAGCAGGACAGCTGCTTTTTGGCACATCCTGTCACACCCAGGCCCTGCACCAAATTGGAAAGAAGGGCAGGCTGTACTTTATCCACATCTGCACAGTGAACTGGCACGGATGTGACACTGTGGGTGGAAGAACAAAATTAAATTCAGTTTCTTGTCTTCCTCTGGCTATCCTCACTCTTACAGAAAAGGAAACCTTGTGACAGGCCCAACAGAAAATCTTCCTCACCTCTTTATTCAGGTGTTAGGATGGGCATCCTCTTCTGGAAAGATCCCCCCTAAAGGTCCTGCCCTTTGGCCAAATAAGAAATGTCATTTTGTCTGTCCTGCCCCTGGTTTCCTAAGGGCCAACAGAGCTACAAACACTTCCTGCTGCCATGTCACCTCAAATTGTCACCCTTCTCATCCCAGAAATGCAAATCATGCAAGCCCAAGTGCTGACCTGTCATTCCCCTGATGTACTGGGGAGCAAATGATATGGACATCTGCATCCTTGGCTGCTGCCACCTCCGCCACAGTCTCCTGCAGAGGAAATAAAGCCCACAGATATCTTGTTTATAGCCTTCCTTTTAGTCCTCCTTTCATCCTGCAGCTTGGGTGCGTCTGGAGCCTCTCAGAAGCTCTGTGGTTACTAACTGAACTGAGAAAACTTCAGAGGGAATAAAAAGAGTTGTGCAGGTTTTCAGGAGTCTCTCCACACCTTAACTCACCCCTCCCACTGTGCCTTGCACAGATGTAGCTTTGCACAGACAACCAAGCAGTTTAGGCTCAGATACAAAATTTAGAGCATTTTGGAGGTATAAGAAACCAGTAGAGGAACTTAAATACACAGAAAGGTGTACCTTTGTGTGAAAAAACTAGCTCAGAGCTAATGAAATAATACTTCAGAATGCCTGTGCTTCCCTTAGGTTTCCTTCATGCTGCTGAGAATATGCAACATATTAGTTATGTTCTCATTAGTGTAGCTCTGAGATATGTTTGTGTTCTCCATTTAGCTCTTGTCTTTTTTATCAGGTTTTCTGTATCTCCACACTCACTCTGAGCAGGGCCAAACTCCTCATTGCTGGGCAGGAACGAGGGAGAAGGATTTCAACTGCCTTTTGTAGGAACACAGCCATCCTCATCAGGAGTCCCCATGGGGTAGAGGACAAAAGAATTGGGTACATACTCCTTGAATACTTTGCTTTCATGTGCCCTTTGCCATGTGCTGATGGGGTACCATCTCCATGGCTTTGGAAGCTGGAGTTAGGAGAAAAGTGTAACAAGAAGATGTATGCTGAAAGCTAAGGAATTTTTTTTTCAGTATTCTTTTTTTTTTGTTTTTCTTTTTGAAATGAAGGTTGGGTTGGAAATACAGCAATGTTTGTTTCTAATTCAAGGCCCAACAGAAGTGCCAGAGTCTAGTTTCTCCAAGACATAGCCTGACACTTCTGATCTGTTTACATCTCATCAGCAGAGTGGTGTTAAATCCAGCCAAGGCAGAACAAGGAGTGCTCCAGGGGGAGAAATATTGCTACTGTAGAAATCAGAGTTGGTCAATGACTGCACAGCACTTCCCTAGCACCCTTCTCCAGAACACTTCTGAGTTGTAAAACAGAAGTCCTAGGTAGTGCTTTAAGGAGTCATTTTTTTCATATTCTTTATGAGCTTATACTCCAGCTTGGGTTATTGTGTTATTGTGTTTTGCCAATTGTATGTGCAATGGTATTGAATAATTTTCTTTATTTTCCTGCAAAAACATAGAGAACTACAATGCCTCTTTGTGTATCCCCTGATGCCTTGCCATGGAAGCACCTCATTTTGCAAGAGGTAGTAAAACAGCTCCTCTGAGTAAGAAGCTACAGGAAGGAAAAGAAAAGAAGGAAAGAAAAGTAAGGGAATGCCTCAATGCATGTAGTTTGTGAGCACAGCCATGAGGAAGTCTTGCACCTCAGAAACCCTGCAAGCTTCATCCATGTAAAGAATAAGTGCATCTGTCTCCACTAAAAAAAAATAAAAAAATTGAGGTTTGGGAGTTTATTCCTGCTCAAAAAGTAGTCAGTAACACCTCCATGCAGGCAGCCTGCATGCCACCCAGGACACAGCACAATGCTAAAAATATGAGGAAAGAGCCAGCACTGGAGGTGTGCAGGGCAGGGTGGCCCATTTCCTTCCTCTTCCAAGCTCTTGGCATTCTCATCCATGCCATCCTCAGTTTGCCTGCTGTTATCCTCAGACCAGCCCCTGAGAGTGTTCCAGTTTTCCCTGCATAGTTAAAAAACACAACAAACATTGGGAAATAATGCCCAAGAGTTGAGTTCCTCTTAATGCAGGAGTGGCAGGAGGATTGTCCCAGCCTTCTGAGTACTGAGAAAAAAACCCCCCACTATGAAGCCTAAACTTCTTTCTTTCCACCATCAAGGTGGCAAATGCAAGGTCTAAGCATTTATTTATCAAAATCACTGTAGATATTTTCTTCACTTGGAGGCTCAGTACTTTAGGCTGAAATCATCCATCACAACTAGGGAAAGGGAAAAAAAGGCTTTTCACCTTCATGGATCCCACCCACCCCCCCCCCCTTCATCTCACCTTATTCGTGCTTAAATGGGTAGAAATTCATCTTTTTCTCCAAAGATCCAGCTGGCTGCAACACACTCTGTGCTTAAACAAGCTGCCTACGTTGGAAGCATTTTTCAGGGTCTCTCTCTCTGTCTACCCCTCCCCAGCTCCCTGGGCCCTGATTGACATCTCATCCCATTTTTATATTTGACATCTCAGAAAAAAACAAAACCAAACAAAAGGAAAAAAATAATAAAAACCTAGCTTAAAATAATAGACCCTATTTAGGAAAGCAAAGCAACTTTTCTCAAAGGAAAAACAGGCTTCTCACCAGGAGGTGTTCACACTCTCCAGTAAATGCTCTTTGCTACCAGCCTTGGTAAGGGGGATTGTGAGTGTGTGTGTGTGTGTGTGTGTGTGTGTGTGTGTGTGTGTGTGTGTGTGTGTGTTACCCTTGCACACAACGGTGTGTATGTTTGCATCTTGTGCAATGTTTGATTCTGCCTTTCCTGAAAGCTGACATGGAGAAGCAAACACACAGAAGCAAGTCCAGTGGCTGGCCCCTCCGTGGCTCTGAGAGTGGGGTGTCTGTCCTGTGGCAGCACCTTTGATAAAGCTGCCAGCAGCTCCTCCTGCAGTGCCCATTAATGCACCCGTGTCATTAAAGCAAAAGGTTTTGGGACAGTTCACCCCAAATACACTCAGGTTGTGTGCCAAACCCACTTTGAACTGGAAAACATGAGTTTTTCTCACTTCACTTCAGACAGAGAGTGAGCAGAAACCTCTGAGGGATGTAAGTTTATACTGACAAGACTGATGGTGTGATGGGACCACTGAGGCTTCAGATGTCTCTGTGGGGAGGGTGAGGCAGAGAAATGCCACTGTTTTTACTTCAACAGCCATGAAACAGAGCCTGTAGACTTGATTGGTTATGAAAGGTGATTGCATCCACATTTATTGCACTAGGAGGGAAATTATTGCTCAGCAAGGGAAAAAGTGAAAAAAAAAAAGGATTGGCATCCTTCTCCGAGGGAACATGGGATGTGCGTTCAGAAATGAGGACATGGCAAAGGATTTCTATTCCAACCTTTTCCCCTGTGTGCTTATGTTTTGGGGGGTTAGTCAGCTTGGGCTGAGATTGCCTTCCTTGTGTTTGCATAGATCCTGCAGAAAGGAGTCCTGAAAGCCTTATAGCTCTCACAACAAATAAATTCTTCTTTATGGATCTGAGACCACTCTGGTTTTTAAAACTTTGAATGGAGCAGAAAGATTTTGATCCCACAGATCCACATAAACAGTTGTATAACTCTTCTGCCATTCCCAACCCATTACTCATAAAAGAGGTGCTGGGGTTGGAATAGTGATATTGAGACATGCTGGCCTTTCTCATGCTGAGAGAAGCTCCCTGTGTCATCCCTTCCTTCCTTTGTGGTGCAGCACTGGGTCTGATGAGCTATTAACATGTCAGCAGACACACACAAATCAGACTGTCTGAATCAAATGGCATTACCCTCCAAGACAGGACAAAGCAACAACAAATGCATCGTCTCTGTCTTTGATCTCAGATGATTACAAACAATGAAGCTTCCAACTTTGTGGGAAGCAGTTTTCCCTGCTCCAGTGAAACAGCTCAGTGCCTGATTCCTTGGCACAGCCTAGAGCCTATAACCATAAGCGTGTGGCTGTTACAGATAACATGGCACTTCTGGGAAAGCTGCAATAGTTTACACATTTTCCAGAGCCAAATTCCAATTTGAAAGGTCCATTATGCCTATCTACACACCCATTCAGCCTCACACAACCCAAGCAACTGGGTACAAAATCCCTCCTTGCGTCCTTCCCTAAACACTTGGTTATGGTGTGGCAGAATATTGCCACAACTCCTGCAGAAGCACTTGAGTTTTGAGGCCAGAGTGATTAATCCTCAAACAGGGCATCCACTGTATAGACAGCAAAGCAGCCTACAATTTTTTTGATAAGACACCTTCTCTGCTTCTTCTCCTTCCTTCAGTGCAATTCTGTAGGAATTCAGGAGATCCCAGGTGCCCAGATGGGGGGCATCCCAAGAGCCAGAGCTACCTTTGCCAACAAGGATGGGCTGACTTTCCCAACAAGGAGAAGAGGTGGAACCTCAGACAGCCATCTACTAATAATTGTCAAATGTGTATCTTTTAATGGAGTATTTCAGGGGATTTTACACTTTTCTTTGAGGCATTGTTCTCTGCAGGATATGTAATAATACTGGATCAGAAAGGCTGAAAGTCTTTGTGGTTTACATCTCTCTCCTTATTTCAGCTAAAATTATATGAATCCCCTGAACACTAGAGAGTATTCCCTAGAATGAGTCTTTCTCTTTTTTAAAAAAAATTATTTATTTATTTATTTATTTATTTGCATTTCAGGTCAACCCAAAACGTACTTTTTGTATGAAATATACACATGTAGTTAATGTGGTGGTTATTTAAGCAATTTGTTCTCTTACAGAATTCAGGTCAAATTTTATTTAATATAACTTTGAAACAAGAAGTCATCAACTCTTGGGCTTTGGTACAGATCAAATATTTGCTCCAAGGGCAATATTTTCAATATTAGGGTTTTTAAATGCTCCTTGATCCAAAATCGCACTATTTTAATTTTGACACAAAACTCTCCTCCCCATGGAATGTAGTAATGGACCAAAAAAAGCCCCACAAATTCTCAGCCAGCCATGTGCCATATGTCCTAGGGTTTGCTTATCTTACTAATTTGCATATCTCGCATATCTTACTCTTACTGTAGGATGATTACTGGGAGGCAATCGGGTCCAACTCCGGGATGTTCTCAGGCTCAGATTTCCTCCCACATTTGAACATTCTGATAAACCATGCCCACTGAGGTGTGCTGGCTATTCCGCATGAAGGTCTGAAGATACATTCGCAGCAATCATGGTGAATGCTTCACAATAACTCAGTTTAATAACCCAATATTAGGGTGTAATTTTCGGTTGCTGTAATTCTCCGCGTAGCCTTTAAGAGCGAAAATTTTCCACCTATTCAAATCAGCTGAAGATCTTGAGCCTGAATCTGGTTTAACTGCTTGGTCATTAAATTAGGAGCTTTCCAACCGCGATGCGATTGTGTATGCAGTGCTAATGCCTATTCACTCATATAGGCCACACGAGATCACTGACTTCAAAAGGCTCCTCATGCAAACAGCACTGTGAAACGCCCAAATTGCTCTCTGTAATTCTTCAAACTGAGAGCAAGTGTCTTTGTTAAGTCCACGAGGAAGTGCACGAAAATCCTATTTGCTGACGTGCGGAGGCTTTGTAAGGCAGAGCCCCCAGCCTGAAATCGCTTGATTTGTGGATCCTTGCGATTAAGTTGAACTGAATGACATGCAAAGCTGGCAATTGAGATAAAGAATCACTCTAGGCTAAGGAAGGGAGGCAGCTAAAATCTGAAAACAAAGGATGTTAATCTCACGCTCATCATCTTTAAACAGGGCACGTTAAAGGAGCAGGTAAGGCTCAGCCGATGCCTTCAGATTACCGGACGGGGATGTTGTCTTTTGTCTTGGCAAACCTCATTTTGCTCTAGCTGCTGACAATTCTTCCCCCTTTGCTTTCCTCCCCCACTTCCATCCCCTCAGGCGGAACATCTCATCCCAGTGGAGCCTGTGTCTCGCTCAGGCAGGAGAGAAATCCTATTCCACATCACGGAAAGTTCCCTCGCATCCCCCAGGAGCGCGGTTCCTTTGTCCCCCTGTCCCTTTGCCTGCCTGGGCCCAGGCAGGGGGGGGTCCTGCCCAGACAGCATTCTGCAGACAAACATGACACCTTGCTGTAGGACGTGTGGCTCCTCTGTCTGTCAAAACACGGGGACAGCCGCACAAAAACAAAGATATTTTTCCAAAGTAGATGTGCGCAGCCTGGAGCTGAATCCCACTCCCAGAGTTAGGTGAGACACTTATTTCTGACAGCCAAAGACCCAAAACTGTGCAGGTTTGCGCTTCAGCATCCCTACCCCAGGGCCCGCGATCTAAGGGTCTAGAACTTCGTGTAGTTTGTCACAGGTGGTCCCCAAGGCGTCTGTGGACAACAAGTATTGTCCTTGTGCAAATTAACGCCATGGTAGGGTCTGGCAGCATCCAGCCACAGCAGGATAATCGGCAAAGGGAGATGCATTTAAACAGTATTGGAAACATTAGAAACATTCCAGCACTGCAGGTTAAAAACTGCTCCGAGATTGCAAGTTCGGCATTTTAGGGATCAGTGGGAGATTTCTCTGGAGATTAAGAGCAATTGAAAAGATCGACTTCCTCTCTATAGAGAAGTTCTAATAAGGCTGAAAATAAAATGCTGTCTCCCTCAGCCTTCCTGGCAGAGGAGCTCCAACGCGCCCCCCTGTTGTTTCAATAATTCAAACTTCAGCTTTAGCCAGCCAAATAGGCCTGAAATTCACCTGTGAAAGTTCATGAGGCTAAGTGGGATTCGGAACAAACTCCTCTTGTTTCCAAACTCATGTATAATGCAGCGAGGAACTTTGCTCAAAGCTGAGCTTTGGCTCCCTGTTATATTTACGATGCTCCACAATAAAGAGCAGGAGGCAAAAGGATAACACCACGTCAGGGGCAGTGGAGTGGGAGGGGAAGGAAAGAGCCCAGCCACCAATGCAAGATAAGCTGACATTCATCTGTAGCTGGGCAGCACCTGAATCTGCCTCTTCTCCCTTGTCAGCCCAAGATTGTGGCATTTCCCAGATACAGAGGAGAGATCTGTGTCCCTCAGCAGAGAACAAAACAGACAAGGCAGGCACGAAAGGAGAGAGGAGGGTTGTTCCATTAGCCAGATGTGAGGAAACTGAAGCTGAGCACAAAGCATGGCAAGCCTATCACTCTTGCTCCCACAGACACAAAGGCGTGTCCAAGTCAAGCTGTCCATCCATCAGTGCTGTCTGTCTGTCTGTCTGTCTGCCTGCAGGAGCATCCTTGTGCCCACAGAGCACCATGGCCAGAGGGTGTTGGGCAGGCAGTGCCACTGCATCCCTTGCAAAGTGAAAATCTAAGCTTCAGCAGGGTTGGTTTCAACAAGAGTTGCTCAGATAGTACAATGTCTACCGCTAGGGTTTTCTTCCACCACTCTGGTTTTCTTTCACCACCCTGGTTTTCTTCCACCACCTTGGTTTTCTTTCACCACTCTGGTTTTCTTTCACCAGAGTGGTTTTCTTCCACAAACCTGTGCAGTGAACTGCAAGCAGGTCCCTTCTAAATTCACTTCCCTGATGGCTCACCCTGTTTGTATTAAAATCCTATCCACAGACTGCAAATAGATTTCTATATAAACCTATAGATGCTGCCCATAGACAGAATAGACATATTAGTTTTAGGTAGCTGGTATTAAGTAAACTAAATCCATGACAGGGTATTAGAAATCAGCTTTTTACATCTACTTCAATAATCATTGTTTCACTGAGGAAATACATACAGTGATTATATCTAATCACGAATTCCAGTGCTGATCTGAGATCTTTTCTCTTTCCTTCCTTCCCTTCTTTCTTTAATTACCTCACTAATGTGGTAAGATGTTTATTGTTGTTGTTTTTTTCATTTCAAGTACTTGATTTTTTTGCAGTTTTCTGGGACTGGAGTAACTGAAGTGCAATGTGATTCATTTGAAAGAGTAAATATTTAACTACTAAATGGCACCTTGTTTTTTCCAGATCCCCATGTTCTTTCTAGCTCTATTCATACTATAAATAGGAGCTGGAGTGTATCCAAAGGAGGGCAATGAAGTTGGTGAAGGATCTGGAGTACAAGTCTGATAAGGAGCAGCTCAGGGAGCTGTGGGTGTTTAGTTTGGGGAAAAAGAGGCTCAAGGAAGACCTTGACAACCCCCTAAAAGGAGAGTGTACCCAGGTGGGAATTGGTCTCCTCCTCCAGACAACAAGAGACAGGTTAAGAGGAAATGGGCTCAAGTTGCTCCAAGGGAGGTTTAGATTGGCTATTAGGAAAAAAAAAGGGTGCCCAGGCATTGGAACAGGCTGCCAAAAGCATGGTGGAACCACTATCCCTGGAAATGTTTTTAAAAAAGGTGGATATGGTGCTTAGAAACAGGGTTTCATGGTGACTTTGCAGTGCTGGATTAATGGTTAGACTCCATGATCTTAGAGGTTTTTTCCAACCTTAACAATCCTATGATATTCATCTTGCAAGTATGAAATGACATTAAAAGAAGATAAATATAATAAAATTGTCTCTGAAAATGTTAGACAATACCAATTGTCTAACCAAATGAGGCCAACCCAGGCAAATTTAATTCTTCTCAGTTATATTTCTATTTCATTATTTCACTACTCACTTCTTGATTCGATAATTACATTGTGTTTTTTGAGAGAGCTACTAAAACTGAGAGTGCAAAAGCCAAAGCTGGAGTGAACCAGCTGGCTGTGTTCACTCAAGAGCACAGGCATCTTAGATTGTGATGGACACCCTTTCCCAAATTAAACAGAATTTACTCTAAAATCACACTCCTATTGGTACCTTGAAGGCTGTGGTATATCAGTGCAGCAACCTCTGCTATTCTAGGGACCATGATCAGCTGGGTGGGCTTTGGGTCAAGTTTGCCTCCTTTGCACGAGGCTGTCAGCTGCTGCTTTGGCTGGGAGTTTTAAATGTTGACCCTACCTACAGCTTTGCTAAGTGTATCAGAGAATGAGAACAAAGAATTATACTTCAAAGTATACAGGTGCTATGAGCTGAGGACATTCTGTGGAGTTAATTTTGGTGTAAACTTGTGAGAAGCAGCAATGTTGCATTTATGTTTCTTGATGAAACTCTTTTTCCTGCAACATTTGCTGCATTACAGTTAATGGAATTTATGAGAACAGCTTGTGATTCTCCAAAACTACCTGGTGCGGTCATTTCAGCCAGCACAATGTGAATTATGCAATAAGCCATCACTTTAATTAAAACAAATTGCATTTACTGTATCAGTCCATAGTATAAATCATTCCCTAGGGTCCCTCTTCAAGGTCTGTGCTTGGCCTACTCTTGAGAAATGTTGACAGCAGCCTCTATTACCAAAATATTTTTGAGCATTTTGTTCTAATATTCTTCTTCAGGATTTTGAGCTCACTGCCTTAATATAAAAAGCAAGTTTTATCCAAGAAAGCAGGGCAGAAATAATGTGTAAAAGCTGAATATCTCATTTTCCCTTTCTCTTCTGGTCTGCAGCGTGCACTTTAGTAGACAGTGGCAGTGGATTATGAAGTTTATTAATTGAAATAATGATAATAATAAAAGCCAAAAAAGGAAAGATGCAGATTAATTGTTTTCATCCAAAGTTAGGAGTCACATGGGATTCCTCACACTCTCAACTATAATTAGAATGAACAACAAGACAACCAGATTATTAGTCCTTTGTGTATCTCCAGTTTAATAAAGAGAATGACCATTGGGTATTTGTATTCATTTGAGCTCAATGCAGCTTAAAATGCAGTGCTAAATACAGCATGTCATACTGCAGGATGAAGTAACTCACATTATAAGGAGAAAACATTATCTTTTTTGTGACCTCTGATTAAGGGGGCAAGGGGTTTTGCTTCATTCAGTTTGGATCAGGCATGCTGAGACCGTGCAGAACTACCTAATGTTTAAGTGAGTGTTTCCTTGAGAGTTTGTTCAGGTTTCCTTGCTTTGCAAATTAAAATAAAGTGGTTAAGTTCTTTTCTCGAAAGGAGTATAGTTAAAGAGTTCCCTGAATTAGAATTTTAGACTCAGTGGTGATTTCTGCATTTAGCCATATGAGAGAGAGGCTATTGCAATTGTGAAGGAGATGTTAAGACAGTCCTGAACAGGTTAAAATGCACAGGGGGGTCCTAACAGAAGGCTAATGCAAATTTAAAAATTTCAAGCAAGACTTTGCCGCCCCTTTTGCAGGAGTTGCTTGACTCTTGTTCATTTGGTGGATCTTGTAGGTGGAGCTGCTAGAATTTATGAGAAAGGTGAACCATTTGTATATAACACCAGTTACTTTGAAATTGCTGAAACCTCATGATGAACAACTGGGTCATTGAACATAAAACAAGACCCTAGAGCCTGACTGGAAAGCCATTAAAGCAATGGAAAGGGACCCACTGGCTGGGGCCAACACTGAAGCAGATCCACAGAGAATAATTCAAACCAAATCTGTCTTCATATTTATTTTCTTCTTGATATACACCTAAAAGAAGCCCAGGTAGATTTGCAGCAGCCTTAATATCTACCTGTTTGTTGTGAAGATTATCTCACATCATTATATTATCTCACATTATACATCAAAGCAGGTATCCATCTCCTCCAGCAGCCTCATCCTGTTGTTGTTCAGGTCTTCAGATGAAAGCCTCTGTCACACAAACATATCCCAAGAACAGATTTAAACATTGAGAAGGAAAGAAGACAATACCCATTTTCTTTCCCTCAAAAGAAAAGTAGACGCATTTAGAAGCAGCATATGCCCAGACTGTTACTCCTGTTCTTCAGCCAAAATAAAGTCTGAAAGTAATTGGCATCAATAAGCATTATCAAGGACCATCTGGAACACACATGTAGTGAAAAGTGAGCAAATACCTTCAGAGCAGTGGATAAATACCTTAGTTGCATATCTTATATATTTGTTGTATGGAAAAGACCATTTAGCTTGTGAATTCAAAAGGCATTTATTGATGCTGTAGTAAAGGCCCACTGCACAAAGCTCAGGAAGCTCAAACTGCTGAAGCCAGCAGAAAAGGTCCTTCAACCTCCAATAAACATAAGTACATTTTCCATCTCTTACTATTAGGCTTGCACTGCATCTGAGTGGTTTACAATTTCTCATTGTTTTTAATTTTTTCTTGGTGCCTAAATTTAATGATAATAAAGTGGTGTCTCACGGACCCTGTGGTCACCAATTTTTTTGTGTTACAGGATGTTCAAAGTGCATGCCTACATTTTCTTTTTAATGATCAAAAATAGTTTTGGTTTGGTTGGTTTGTTTGTTTTGTTTTTTTTTTTCCTGAAGTTATGACAGCTCCAAAAGAGCTGTGGAGATTATCTTCCAACTTTCTAAATAAATTCACTGCTGGCCTGTTAATAAGAAAGCGTAAGAAAATTTCAACCCTCAAAGGTAATTTTGGGGGAAAGTTATAAACCACTGAAAACAGCAGCTTATAATGAAAGTGTCATCTCAACCATAAAAGGTACCTCAGTGCTCGGAGCAGGCACCGTAAAACATGATTGAAAGGGAGTTCAGAGGTATTGCTAATGGCCCCGGCATAAGGAGGGTGGCTGTAAAAGATGAAAAGATGCACGGCTGAAACTGCCCACCACAAGCCTTTGAAGAGCACCTGACTACCCAGGCATGCCAGAGACAGCGATTGCTGATGGACCTGGTCATGCAAATCTGCTTAGACAGAGACACCTTCAAACACCTCATGCTTGTGCTTCCCCTGAAAGTGATGCAATTGCTCAGCAGAGACACAGCCTGCATCCCCAGGCACATCCTGGGTGGCATTTGGAGGGAGGGGATGGCCAACAGTGAGGCAGGACTGCGGCACTCAGCCTCTAGGTCTGGAGGAATAACATGACCTGTGGCTGTAGAATTCCAGTGTCTCATCAATCCACTCTCTGGGTTTCAACATCTTTTTTCAGTTTTCATGAAACTGTGTCATTTTGGTTGGAATGAAAGTCTGGAGAACATGCAGGAGTCTAGCCTCCTGCTCTCAGCAGGAAAACTTCAAAGTTAGTTTTGAAGTAGTTCTGCTGTTACTATTTAAGCCAGGTGATTTAAAGTGTAATTATTATGTGCAAAACTTCTGCAGGCTGAAAGTCATTTCATGGACTTTCAGGGTTCACGTTTGGCCATGCTTATTTTGCAACGTGGTCCTTATGATATCTTTAGTGAAAAGGGTGCTGGTCTGTGCTGAGATTCAGTCAGGAGGACTGTTTGGTTAAATTTATCCTACCCTTCAGGGAGCATATTCTGAGTAGGAGCTATATTTTGAATATCTGTAGGTCAAGGTTATACATGACCATGACTATGCATTTTATTTAGGTCATTTCAAAAAATGGATTGTAAGGCAAAACTGTGTTGAAGGCTATGTGGTAGAATTATTTTCTTTTTTAATCACTGGTCAGCAGATGAAATAATAACAATAAGGAGAGCTGTGCCTTGGGGGAAACTCACTTCAATGCTGCTTTCTGCCTGAGACTCATCTGTTTCTCATTCTCACTAACTCCATGCCAGACATATGAAAAAACAATGCATGCGTCTAAAAGTCTGTGTCATGGGCTGACCCGGGCTGGACACCAGGTGCTAACCAAGCCACTCCATCATTCCAGTCCTCAGCTGGGCACAGGAGAGAAAAAATACCACCAACAATACCACCAAAAATACCAGCAAGCTCCTGGGTCAGATAGGGATGGCTAGAGATCACTCGCCCATTACAAGCACAGGCAAAACAGACTAAACTCAGGGAAATTTATTTAATTTATTACCAATCAAATCAGAGGAGGGCAATGCAAAATGAAAATCATATCTTAAAATAACTTCACCCCACCCCTCCTTTCTTCCTGGCCTTCGCTTCACTCCTTATTTCTGACTGAGGTCAGTTCACTGCCCCTTATCACAGAATGCAGCCCTGCAACTCCCCACTGCCTTGCTACTCAAACCAAATACAGCCTGACTTTGCAAAACCCTTCCTGTATACAAGCTGCCCCAACTTGAAAATGCAGAGAATTTTCTAAAGTCTTCAAGTGTTGACAAGTATATTTCTGAATATGTTCCCAAATATTATCTGAGGATCAAAGCTCCAGACATTTTCTTGGTGTTTATTAGCAATTTCAAGGACTCAGAAAATATAAGTCAGACCTAAAGATGTCGTGAGGTTTTACTCGTTTAATAATAGAGTTTAGGTTCCTTTATTTGTCTCCTGCTGAGCCTTTAGCTTGAACTTGGGTCACTTTCAAACTTTGGTATGCTCCTGAGGTCTAGAAAACCAGGGATTTATTGAACAAGAAAGAAAAAAAGACCTCAAGTGTGCACATGACAGCAGAGGGCAAGGCCTCAAACAGCTTGAGATTGCTGTAAAAATCCTGATGGGTTTCTAAGCCCTATCATTGTCGCAAGCCTCTAGCAGGCTCTACTCTTGTAGCCAGTTAGGTTCCTCATGGGAGGCTGCAGAGCACGCAGCCTTTCCCCAGGGCCAGGAGGTGAGTGTCTCAGGCAAGATGTTAGCTTGACTTTTTTTAGAACAATTTCATATGGATCCTTCAAAGACAAAAAGAAATAGAATAGCCAAATGTAATTCTCTTTATTTTTCAGATTATTTTTTAGCTTACCCTTGCTCCTCAACTTTTTGGTTATCATCTCTTTCTCTTCCTCCCTGCTCTGGGCAAGGATGACGCCTGATACTGAAGGTGATCTATTGTATTTCCCTCCAGCCTAGTGAGGGAGATAGAGGAGCAGGGCCAGGAGAAGACTCTTGTTCAGTAACCTCTGAAAAGCAGTGGAAATGGTTTTATTCCTTAGGTCACAGTGTGCATTCACCCTGCTGGGTGCTTCTGTGAGACTGTCCAGGACACAGGGATACCCTAAAACTGAGTATTCCAGGTGTGAGCATGACCATCAAGGAGTGCTCAGGCATCATCTTTTGCTCTCCCACCTATTTCCCTCCTCCTGCAGCTGCAGGAGGTGCTTGGGGGCCAAATCAGCTTCTGCCCAGTTCCACACCAGGAGTTCTGGTGCTGGGAAACGATAATTGGGAAATGCTCCTTTCCTGCAGCCCTGGGAGACTCTGCTCCACTGCTGAGAGGTCACCTCCTGTCCAGCCCCAGGACTCAGCTGTTCACAGAGCTGACCTGATCACCACCATGCTCCTGCCTGCACCAAGTGACCCTCAGGGACCAGGGGAGGGTGACATGAGAACCACTCTGCCTCCCCAAACTCTCTTTCTCTCAGCAGTGCCCTTCACCCCTTGGTGTTGTTCTCATGTCCTTCTGCTGGGAGAACAGGATTTTGTGAGTATGTAACTCTTTACAGAATCATTAGGGTTAGAAAGAAAACCTCTGAGTAATTGAGTCAAACAATTAACCCAGCACCACCATGTTCACCATTAAACCATGTCCCCAAATGCCACATCCACACACCTTCTGAACACTTCTAGGGATGGTGATTCCATCATTGCCCTGGACAGCCTGTTTGAATGCCTGACCACCACTTCAGTGAAGAATTTTTCCAACATCCAATCTAGACCTCCCCTGGTGCAGCTTCAGCCTGATTCCCTCCTGCCCTGTCACTTGTAATCTGGGAGAGGAGGCTGGTGCCCACTCAGCAGCACTCTCCTGCCAGGGAGTTGTAGAGAGTGAGAACATCCCCCTCTGAGCCTCCTTCTCTCCAGGCTGGGCCCCCCTGCCCCCAGCTCCCTTTAGATGCTTATCAGACCCCTCACTAACTCTATTCCTGTCTCTGAATACACCCCACCACCTCAAAGTCTTTCTTGTCATGAGGGGCCCAAAGCTGAGGCCAGCGTGACCAGTGTGATGGGAGGGGTGGTGATACACTCTGGGCACACTCTGTGCTCTCCCCACCAGACGAGGAGGGCAGCAGGACACTGACTGCTGATACCTGGGGATACGCAGGAGAAACAGGCAGCTCAGTGCAACTCTTTTTTTCTCCGTGTTAAGGCTCAAAAGGAAACCCACACGTCCTTCTTGAAAACCTCCTCTGCAAGCCCACGTGTCTCTCTAATTGAAACAGGGCAGGGTCTGACACCATAGGAGTCCACAGCTGCTATTTCTATTGTGCATGTCTGAGTCAAGGTGAAGAGAAAAGTCAGCAAAATATCCCACAGGGTGAATCCTCCATGTGCCAAGAAAGCTGACTCCACATTAAAGGTGAGAGCCAGAGCTTGCAAAGCAGTGATGGCTTGGGAAGACAGAGGCCTTGATTCCTTCCGGCAGCCTCCAAGTGTTATTCCCATTAACACTGGCACTAGCCATCACCCTGAATACCCCATGCACCAAAAGACGAGTGAAAGTGAGCAGGAGGGAGGGAGGTGATAAAGTTGTCAGGCTGTAGGCTCTGGCCTCCAAGGGCTGGCAGAGGCTGTGTCATTTAGAGATACATCCCAAGGATGTGTTTTAAGGGTAGATTGGAGATGCTCTGGGTAAGGGTGGGTTTGTTGATCTTGCAGAGGCTTCATCTTTGGTCATCCTTCAGCTTATAGTGCTGGAAAATCAGGGTTTTGCTTTTTTCTTCTCTTTTATCTTCATTACCAGGGGAAGAAAAGCTCTATGTGGCACAAAAAAAAACCCCAAAAAAACTGAGATGGCAAACCACTCATGTTACCTTCCCGCAGGTGACAAATTCCAGCACTTGGGGAGTTGCAAACCCTGTTGCAAACCCTGTGGCTCACAAGGCACCTGCTCTGACTGCATCCAGGGTCAAAAGCACTTTCAGACCCCCACCAGCAATCAAAATTTGCCTTAAAGAGCACAGCACACAGTCCGTGCCATGGGGAGACAGGAGAGAGCATCACTTCTGCTCTGGATCTCTGCTTTGGTGTTGAAAGAGCAGCACTCAGATAAAACACAGAGCTGCAGACAGAATGGTTTCTTTCTGCCATGAACAAGTCTGAATGCCACAGAGAAATCAAAAGTATCCTTGTTACTGAAGATCCAGCATCTTTTCAGAGCAGTGCAGCCTTTCTGCAGAAACTTTAGCAATTGATGCAGAATCCACAAGTGAGTCATTCCTCATTCCCTCTCTTTTCTCCTCTTCCTCCCATCTTGGCACCAAAGTGCACTAAGAAAACAAGACGTCAGGAAGATGTCTTCTGGATCATTGCTGCAGCATCTCATCTGCCTTCAGGCTCTGGTGTCAAGTAGTGATCAGCTTCTTCCCTCCAGCCCTGAAGTAGCAGTTTTCAGACATGACCTTCCACCCCTTCACAGCTCCCTGTGTCTCTGTAATGTCCCGAGGTCAGCCCCTCACTGCCTCCACAAGGAGACCTGTTCTGGAGATCCCTGCCTCACACCAGCCCCACCTCGTGTCCCTGTCACCTCCCATCATGTTTCCAAACTGAAGGGGATACCAGGAGTTTAGACGGTGTCCTCCACCGTGACATGGGCTCATCATTTCACTATTTGTTGGGGAATGGCAGCTGTGCACTGCTCGTGGAAAGGTAGCCTTGACTGACTAGCTAAAAATTGGAGGTGACCTAGCTGTACAACTTACTGGTCAGGAACAATGTGACAAACTTCATCTTTCTTCACTGCCAGGCTCTAAGGTTAGAGAGGGCCACTACCTGTCATAGTGGGGAGGAGAGAGACAGCTCTATGGATGTGTCTGTGCAGGGGGAAGAGGAGGGGTATGCTCTTATTCTTTCTTTCCTCCTTCATTATATTGATTTTCAGTGGCTTGAATGCTTGGAATGCAATACGGGAGCAATTCCCTTCTATGCTGGCTAGTAAACATTGCCTGTAACTTTATTCTGGGTCAGGAAAGTCAGCACTTAAAATTAAAAGTGGTTCCAGAAGAGGAAAGCCATATTTTAGGAAATTCCAGCTGGGGGTTCCTTGTTACTGTACTTCATTTTAAAATCCAGTGTCGTGTCATGTCGTGTCATATGTGCCTTTAAAAAAGCATTTAACTGATATATATTCTCATCTGCTCTTTACTTCTTTACTTGCAATATTTCAAGCAGAAAATATTTTTTAAAAATTAGTTCCCTGGCTCTCTGAATTTACAGCAGAGGCCACAGACTATAAAGTGGAAGGAGTTGAAATTAAGCCCAGGGGAGAGAGAAGTGCACTAGAGAGAAAGTCTCATATGCCAGGTGCTTAAACACATGCATAGTTTAAGTCCTGCGCCATCTCACCAAAGTCAGTGGAGCTGCTTTTGTGTTTAAGACTAACCTGCCTTAAGTTCTGGGACATAATCTCTAAAAGAATGTGTATAATGCTGGGGTACAGGCTGTTGTGCCCATAAACTGCTCCAGGTCTAAGGTACAAGCAGATGTGGAAGTTCCTGTTCCTTTTTTTCCTGTGCAAAGCTTCTGTGCTCAGGTCTTGGAAAGCCAAAAGGTTTCCCCAAGGCAGGAAAACAAATGTCCTGAACAGTCAGATTGAGGAATGAGTGCCCTCGCTGACATGTGGCTCCCAGATGTGAATCCAAGATGGGATCTGTGTTCTTAGGATGAGTGTTTTTGCTAGAGAAGTTCCTCTCAGCAGAGGCTCATTTCTTGAGTCCTGGGAATTTTCCCTGGAAAGCTTCCTTCTCATGGATCAGGCACTCAGAGCAAGTGTTTCACATGTAAAACTGAAAAACATGGTGCACTACTTTTTAGTTGGGTAGACAGGCAATTTACAGAGCTCTGCTCCTGGTGCTGTAAAAGCAGGGAGCTGTTGGAAAACACCCAGTGTAGGAAGCAGGACCAGTGGTGTGGAGTGCTACCCTTTGGAATGCCGCGTGCTTCACCTGCACAAGCGCCCCCAGTGCCCTATTTGAATTTTGTCCTTCTGCAAGAGCCCCTGCAGATCCCCTGCCCACTCTGCTGCATGTCCACGGGCCCACAGCAGGGCTGTCACCACTCTGTCAGGTCTCGGGCATGTCTGAGGCTGGAAAGCCCGCTGGGGACATGAAGGAAGCCTGGGCAGTTCATGAGATGGCAGGAGGCAAAGTACACCCACCCGGCCCTGAGCTCTGAGGCTCGGTCTCCCTTGCTCCCCACTTGACATGTACAAACAGTGACAAGGCCTGTCACCTGCTACCTGGTGCGACCATTCCACAAGCTGGGAAAGCCAGACATGCTGCTAACAACTCCAGCTTCCCAAAAAAATGCCCCAGAGACTTCTGACTAGCAACTGCCTTGACTCAGGCCAAACGCATTCGTGTTAGGAAACCTCCACAGCTGGCTCCCTGGGAGAAACAGCCTCGATGAAAGGACAGCAGCAAGGCAAGCAGACAAAGGGAGAGACATGGCACTGGTGTTTCACCCCACCTCTCCTCCTTGTCCCTTCTCTTCCCATGAGAGGAGAAACCCCTGGCTGAAACATCTCAACTCTGGGAGTGACATAAGCTGCTGCAATTCTTTGCATCATCCCTGTCTATGACTCCCTGCTCAACAATTTTCATGCTTTCCCCTGGTCAGTCTCCTAAGCACAACAAGGACTGACAGAAACACAGATATCAGCACAAGATGATCATCTAAGCACCTTCCTGGGGTCTCCATTTCCTGCAGCTTCACTGGTTTTGGTACCCAAATTGCTATTTCCTGGTGGTAAATCACAATCTGGATTTTAGGGGCTAGAAAAAGTTGGTTGCTGTATTCTGAGGAGACAAAATGTGTAGACTTGCAAATCCTTGCCATCAGCAAAAAACCTCCTAAATTTCCTAGATTTCCAAACAACTCTCGCAAAGCATCTACTTTCAAGATGCATTTTTCCGGATGCTGCTGTTATTCAAGTCTCCATCTAAGCAGTCATGCAACAAGCATCACTTTCAAACAATAGTCTATTGACTACTTGCTTCATTAACAATGGGGCTATTCCCTAGAGATGTTTTTTATTATTATTATTATTTTTATGTCTTATGATTTGGTCATTAATGGGTACACTTGCATTTCATTTCATTGTGACTGACTTTCCTGCAAGGAATTCTCAGCACAGTCCAAGAACCTCCATGAATAAATGTTTACTGTCAGGAGATATGAGTGTGTTGCAGGGCTCAATGGATGTTTTCATCCTGATGATGCAGCAGTAAATCAATTAAAAACATGATTGATTGTAAAATTGTGGCTAACTTGCTTTTGCTTTGGGATTTCACATGACCTAAGTTAGTCAGTATAAATCTAACAATATATTAGTCATGCAGTGATCATCTTGCTGGTATCCACAGTGAGGACTGCTGTGCACACAGCTAAGGCAAGAGCAAGGGCTAAACCTGGCCCCTGGCATATCCTGCAGCTCTACTCCTGCACAGAGCACAGAACCTTGTCCCACTCGTGATTTAACTCCTTTTGGCAACATTTGACTAGAATTCCCTTCACCAGAGGATAAAATAAATCAAAAGGGCTCTTGAAAGGGCTCTCTACACAGATATGTTCATTCAGATTAGGGTATAGTGTACATTTAGCAAAGAATAGCTATTCTTAATTAATTCCCCGTCTAGTTGCTTTTTTCCAGTCAGACTACTGTAGCCCAAATTAGATTAATCGGCTTTGGATATTCTTGCTAACAATCACTTTCTCTTATTAAGAATTATTAATATTAGTTCTTAGAAACTGATGATTCTGGAATAACTCAACACATTTAGTTATATCCCAAAATCTCCAGTGGCATACAATGGCCAGTATGCTCTCACTTGAGCAGAAGTCCCCACACTCCCCTCTTAAAGCTTTTGCCAAGAGCACTGGGATGTGTCTGCTGATCAGAGGGAAAAGTTTCTGTTCTAAAATCAGTTTAGAAATCTTCTGTCTTAATCTTCTGCAGTAAAGCAATAAACCTCTTGGTAACAAGACCAAATCCAGAAGCAACCATTCAGCACATAGTGCTGCAAGGGAAATGTGAACCAGAGAGACTGAAAAAGACATGAGCTCAGGACAAAAATCACATTTCTGTCTCCCACATACCCATCCAGGGCTTATCCAAACCCCAGAAATGCTGATTTGGGCTCTGAGTGCAGGCCAGGGGATCTGCTGCCTCTCCATGTGCAAAAGTCTGCAGAGAGGGGCAGAGGAACAATCTGCATGACTGTGTGCTCGAAGAGAGATTTACAGAGACAGTGTGCATTAATCTAGATAATTTATACAGTGCCACAAATACCAACAGCAACGGGCACCTTTCACAAATTCACATACACAAATGCACCTCCAGCGTGAATAATGCGGTGACAAAGTGAGCTGCCTTTGTGTGGACATCTTTGGTATCAGCAGTTAGGAATAATAGTTGTCTAATTGTAGTCTTTCATTGTGTGCTGTGTCAAAGCGTGGGCGAGTAATTGCAATCATCAAAACCCTTTCAGAGTGTGTGCAAAGCCCCGACCCCCATCACCTGCCATCAAGCCTATCTGATCCACCACACACATGCACTTACTGGGCAGATGAAGTAGCTAGATGGGCTCTTCTCTTAAAAAAAAAAAAAAAAATTATTATTATTATTATTATTATTATTATTATTATTATTATTATTATTATTATTATTATTATTATTATTATTATTATTATTATTATTATTTCTTTTCAGTTTTGTTTTTCTTCCATCAAGATTGTGTCTTATTGGGAGGGGGTTAAAATTTTTAATTGTTGTTATTTTTTGGGGGGGGGGGTGGGTGGGTGTGAGAGAGGGAGAGAAACAGAGAGACCGACCGCTTTTTGGGTGAGATAATATAGATGACAGACATCAACAATTATACAAAATAATATGGTAACCAGCAACTGAAAAAAAAAAAATTCATTCTCATGGGCTGGTGAGTGTTGCAATTTGAATGTCTTTCTATTAAAATCCTTGTAATAGACACAGGGAGAAAGCAGGGAGGAGGGAGAGAAAACAGCTCTTTTTCAAATATACTCATACGATGGAGCACAAGATATTTTCAGAATGCAAGAGGGACTGATTTCCATTAACATAATCCCATTTTCATTATTTTTTATTAATATAAACATCTTGACTCTGGGAATGCCTCCTGGATCATTTATACTTGCTGTATTTTACATTGGGTTTAGCTGAAAATCAAGGAGAGCACTAAATATATAATATATATATATATATATATATATATAAAAATTGAACCTATTTGTTATATTCATTCTGAATTGCCAGCTGTACAATACCTGAGTGGAGAAGCAGATTTGATTATCAAATAAAATTAGGGCCTGGTTTTGCCAACGTGGAGCACCATGTAAGTGCATATTGTAAATATCTGTATAGAAGACAGGAACACCACAATCACGTGGGCTGCACACTCTGTCTTGCTGCTGGAGAGGACTTGCAGTGATTTTCTCTGGTTCAGCCTGCTGCAGCAAGGAATCCATCTCAGTGCTGCAACCACTGTTACAGAGACCATGTCTTGTTCAGGGAGCACACAGATTCATGGGTGGATATTTTCTTTAGAGGGTCACAGCTCTGAGTTTTCTGCTATCTGCCTTTGTGTGATAGATCGTATCTATTTATTAATAGTATCTGGTGCCTTCAGAGACTCAGCAGGACATGTCCTTCTTGCTGAAAGTATCTTCTGTTGCATAAGGACAATGTGTAATTTCCACGGGTGTCAAACACTTGTGTGTGCACACTTGAATTTCTGCAATAAGACAGTTTTGAGGTCTGCAATTAAACTCTCCAAGGAAGCAGGAGAAGCCCTATTTTTGTGCAAAGTTCAAATAAAGGGAATTTTGCAGAAACATAGGATCATTTAGGTTGGGACAAACCTTTAAGATCCTCAGGTCCAACAATATTTATAAAATGTGTACAAAGTCCAATGAAGAAAAGTCCTCATTGTGAATTTTCTCAGACTGTGGGTCAGCCTCCAAGGAGAACAGATGTAACTTGTTACTTAGACCACTAAAAATGACAATAGGCAATATGTTTTTGAATATTCAGTGGGGAGAAGTGTTGCAGTATCAGAGACCCATAAACCCTAGGAAGCCTTTTTCATTTTGGATTGCTGTAAGTTATCTCCACTGTGTTGTCTGACACTACTGCCCTCATTCTGCACACTTTGAATTTGCTTCTGTCTTTGAAAGAAACAAAGATGTACCAAAACACATATATTTTATAAGGCCTCACAGAAATCATAAATGGTGGTATCAAAGACAAAATACTGAAAAAATACCTGATTGGAAATGTTATAGATTGTAGATTTTTCTCATTATTGCAACTGCAGAGGTCATCATTTTTCAGACAGCAGAGCACAGGTCTGGAAACAAGGATAGTTTATTCCTGTTGGTCTCACTCTTGCTGTAATATTTAGGGCAAGTCATTTGAGGGTGGAGTATGTTCATCTGCAACACCTTCTGTCTTTGGAAGATTAGGTGTTTATTCTCAGCTTTTCATTTGAGATACACCCAGCAATCAATAAGGAAGAAAAGACATTTTCCAATACAGTCACTCATTCACTTCTCAAACTGATGAGAATAAATCACTTTGTAGAAGTTCATTTCTATCTACCTACATTTTCTGTAGATTTGTGGCTAGCTTAAGTAAATTCCTGGATGGCAAACGTCTGAGAAGAATACCTCCCTTAACTACCTGAAATTTCATTCAACAGAAATGTTGGATCCAAAGACCTATAACTATTTTTTTTCCACCTGTAAATGCTTAGAATTTTACTCCCCAACACAAGAAGTGGGTTCATCTTTTCTGATGGAGTTTCATAATGATCTTGTAGTAAGTACTTGTTTCCTCATTATAATGGTTCCGAAGGGTTAACTGGACTAAACCTTCATCTTAACAAAGTTGTAAATGCTTCTTTTCTTAATCAAAGAGAACTGCTACCGATTTCCAGTTCCATCACCCACTGTGCTTTGCCAGTAACATTTGGCCTGGATGTATTGAAGCATTGTGCTAGAAAGCAACTTTCTTAAATACTTATTATCCACATGATAATTAGCCCTGACTGATGTAATTTTTCAGGCAAAAATGCTAATTTTTCATGATTCCTGCTCTGGAGACAAAAGCAGAGGATTCAATAAAATTTTTATTGGACAGGTTTCTGAGTTCCAGGATGGACTTAGTGCAATAGCAAGTGCTCCAGTGTGTAACCCATACTCTGCTGGCACAGATTACCTTTGCGGCTGAGTTATCCTGATGTCTGTGCTCATGGGTGTTCAAGGGGGAAGAGTGATGATGTCAGTCCAACCATATTTTAAAGGTCATTGGTGCGGAACAAAAATTATGTATGAAAACTTGACATTTTCCGCTAAATGGAATTCTTGTTTCCCACCTCACCCTAATTAAGATAGTGCTGAGAAGTGCTTGTCATGGGGAAGGACTGTACTCTTTGCAGAGACCATCCAGAGGCACGCTCAACTGCAAACTTTTTACAATGCAAGATGAGTAACAGAGAAGAAGAAACAAAACCAGAAAATGGAGGTGAGAAAACTAAAAGTTTCATAGCATGAGGAGAAGTAGTTTCAACACACACATGGCCACAGTGTTGTCAAAGTCAGATGTGAGTGCAGGGGGACCAGTTCTGGAGAAATTTCAGGAAACTGAGATGGGATTGCAGCTCTCTTTAAGGAGCTCCTACCATGCATAAAGGGCCAGCATGGGAGAAACCAATGAGACACTTGTCTGCAAAATTCAATTACTGGCTGATAGAGGATGTTATCGCAGGATAACCAAAGATGGGACCTGGCATTCCAAAAGCAAATTAGAGATGTGAGGTAGGGGGGCGATAGGCGGTGAGGAGCCTTTCAGAGGTCCCTGTGTGGACATTGAACCATAACAGCCACTCATCAGCTGTATAAAACTACCAGCAGCAGTATCCCCAGGCTGGGAAAGACTCTTCTTGGCAAGCTTGTTTACCACACCATGCCATCCAATAGAGACCATCTTATTGAAAACTGAATCCCTTTGAGTTCCCTGCAACAGCAGCAGCTGGAGGGGAAATAACAGTAAAATTCTATGGCCATAATAAAACGCATTAGCCATCTGAACACTCATTTCAATCAAATAATGCAGCCTATTCATATTTAAACAGGAAATATTGTTTAATGTTTATGATAATGATCAAATCAAATTTTAAAAATTAAACACGAAATTAAACATTAAAGTGAGGTTCCAGCATTGGGCACTTGGGACACTGCTTCCAGCCCACAGCTGATGGTTGCAATCAGCAGGGTCCATCCCCTTACCTTTGCTCAGTGCAGCTCCTTGAGGAGCATGTTAGAAGAAGGCTTTGGTGTCACTCAAATGACCACAGCTGGCGCAGGGTGGCTGATTTTGAGTTGATTGCTCCAGTCTCCTCTTGCATCCATTCTGTTTTCCATGACTGTGACACTTAATGGTTGTTGAGGGAGAAGTGGAAATTCCAAAGGAAAACTCATTTCATCTGGATGAAGCTAAATGGGACTTGTTTTCTATCCAAGTGGAAGGCAGTTGTGTTCCTACTGAAATATTTTGGACTTATTAACTTTTTCCTGAAGAGAACAGGAAGAAGTTACATAGTTGTTTTTTGTTTTATTTTTCAAAGCACTAAGAGAAAAAAAAAGTAGAAAATGACACTGTGAAACAGCAAGTCCTTAGATGTACATAATGGTCACAGGAGGCAAAAGTGCAAAATGACACCTTATTGCTCTTTAAATACTGTTCCTTTGGGGTAGAACACAGCAGCTTTTATGCACCAGTAACATCCAGTCTTTTTTGTAGTGGCAGTAACTGGTGCAGAGCTACAGATTTCAAAAAATAATATGTTGCCTTACACCAGTGGAGTCATGATCCCAGCTGATTAATTTAAGGTTTTGACAGCACTGTCAAAGTTTGTGTCTAATGAAGACCTTGGAGTGATGGCTAGAAGTTAGGGTATTTCTTTTAGACCATATCTTGTGCTACAGTAAACTTAGAGCCAGAAAACAACTTTCTCCCACATGAAATCTGTAGTGATTTTATTGATACTAAGCCTAGCAAGTTTTTTTTTCCCAGGTCTCTCCACTCAAAGTCAGCAGAAAAGCAAAGTTTGAAACAAAAAAGTATTGAAACAAACTCATTGTTTCTAACATCCCTATGCATTGCAGCCATGGATCTTATCTCTGCTGTGATTCTGTGCAGCAATGTTAAACTTCTGCTCTAATATTTGCATCTTTCAAGGGAGTATACCCTCAGTGAAATTAATATCAAATTAATATGAATTAATACAAAATTAGCAAAGGTTTGGACTACCAGTAAACTGCATGTTGTTTCTTAGAGAAAAAAAAATCACAAAAGACAGAATTGACCTGTCAATCCCCATTCTTACAGCAATGTTTGCTCAAATTTATTATGGAAGGAGGATGCATAGAGATTTCCATACGATGAAAAAATAAATAAAACGACTGAATAAATTATCTGGGAAAATACAGCAAAACAGAAAGACTTATCTTAACCTGTGTCTATTGCTCTCATCCCTGTACCATGCACTTTAAAATTGGATTGGTATCCTATAAGACACTGTCAAGGATTTCATTTGTTCTGCTTGACATACAGATGTACAATTGGTAAAACTGCTTCTTATCTTAGTAATTGTCTACACTGCTAAGGCTGTACCTAGTTATTGACTTCAAAAGTCAGGTTTAGTCTGTGCAGTTCCCTGATCCAACATCAGTCCAACCACCTCGAGCTCTATCTGCTCATCTTTCAGCTCACCTTCCTCCTTTAAACCACCTTTCTTTTTGCAATAGCTGCTTTTCAGTTTTCTGTAATCAATCAAGACTGGAGTGTGGGGGTAGAGAAGGGAATAGCTCAGTTCCCTGGTTTTGGTAGCATCTTTGTGTATCTAAAAGAAAGTAATTGTGAGCTGGTGTTTAAGAACTTACTGAACATTTTGAGGGATTTTAAAGAAAAAAGGGTTTTTCTAGAGTTTGGAGGGAGCTGTTATCTAGCTCTAGTTGAATTTCTGTTTAGTAAATGATTCATAGAGTTAAGTGATCACAGAGAGCAATTTCTGTCTGTCTGATGGTCTTTTAAGCACATTTTGTTCCAAATCCAGATTAGCATGTTGACACTGTAATGGTTTAACAGTGTTTTTTCAAACCTGCAGCAACCTTCCATTTTCACAGGCACATGCTGCAAATAGACCCACTTGTAAAACAGGGCACTTTGTTATCAAAAGAAAGCCTTTAAAAGCAGGGGGGTTTTTTTCCACTTCCAGCAGGAAAGAGCTTTGACTTTTGAGTTTACAATTTAAAAAACCAAATAACGCCCAGATTTTTTTCTGGGAAGCCCATATTTCTACAGCTTTTGTGTATTCTAAATGATGGGCATTATATTGCAAATATTCTTTAAGCACTTTAGGCAACTGTTGGGAGAAAGAGGTTAAAAACAAAACCTTCTTTTCTTCCAATTCTCCCCCCTGTCTCAATAAACAGCACTGCCATCCTGGGAACTAGTCATGCTTGAATCCCAACATCATGGATTCACTTTTTCCAAGGAAAACAGGAAAAAACATAGAACAACTATAGTCAATCAGACCAAGACTTATTCTGACACATATCCCATCTCCTAGTCTAGTCAGTCATAAAGCACAGGGAAAATTGCAAGAGCAATATTCTTTCCTGGCTTCCTGCAATTGGCAGCTCAGGGATTTCCAGAGTCAGGGGTACATTCTTTGTATCAGTAGTTTTCAATGGATTTTTCTTCCATGAGTTGTCCTGCTGTTTTTGAGTTCACATGGATGTTTAGACTCTGGTTTTGCATCACTGGCATTCCTCATTGTTTGAGCAGAACCGTTCGTCCCTGGAGAAGGCAGAAGTTAGTCAAAGAACCTGAAGGCTGACAACTTGTACAATCATAAAACAAAGCGCTGAAGTCTCTTTTCACCTGCCCAAATGCTGTCAGCAAAGCGTGGATGTAGCTGGCGTGGCAGTTTCAGGGAGGGAAGCCTGGCTGAGCGGGGCGATGAAGCTTTCCAGATGTCACCACTTGAGGTGGAATCCCAAACTCACGGTGGATCCTGCTCTGTAGGAAAGCTGTGAGCAGCAGGAGTTCAGCAGCTCTGGCACAGCCCTGCAGCAGGAAAGTATCTCCAAGTTTGGGTGGAAGCATAGGTTCCACATTTCAGATTTGGGTAGAAGCATAGGTGAACTGGTTCCACATTTCAGAGGTAAAGCCATCTCCAGTCACAAGTGACAGTCACGAGACAAAAAGCACCAGGTTTTCAGATGGTTTGTGGCACCTTTGCCATATGCCAGGCAGTCCAGAAAAAAACTCATTTTTGACAGCTGGCAAACAATGCCACTTCTAGAGATGGTAGGCTGTGCCTGTGTGAGCCAAACAGCATTTCAGCTCCCAGTGAGGAAATTCCTCTGCTCTTAAGAAAAGGTCTGCAGTTGTCACAGCTTTTTGGGGAGATGAGGTGGGTTTTCAGCCCTGTTTCTTGCCCTGTGTTTGATTTTCAAGCTTCTCTATATAATCAGTGTTTGCAATAAAACGGAATGATGGTAAGGTGGTTGGAAGGACCCACACATAAACAAAGATGCTAATTAGATTAGTATGTAGATCTGGGATTGTCTATTGCACCAAGAGCTGTGTTCATGTGTTAGCTTTGTTCCTGGGCCTCCTTTGTGAGAAATCCTTATTTCAGGACTTCACAGGAAATGCATTATGGCTTTTGTTGTTTGTAAATTTTTTACATTATACCTTTTTTTCATTCTTTGATTCCTTTATGGACTCCCCAGGTGCCTGTAACAATGTGGCAATCAACACGGATATGCGCAGTAGAACTTCCCCTTTATAAATGAATCTATGCAGATATGGCAATCCACCTCAGGGTATCTTTCAAACTTGGGGAAAAAATGCCAGGGAACGAATTGTGTGATGCTTCAGACAGTTGGTGGGTATTGCTCCCTGGTTTTGGAGGCTCCCCTCACTTTTCTCTCTCTCTTCCCTCTTCCCCTCTCACCTCAGTGTGCTTTCATAAAGACAAGTGAGTAAAACTGGCATCAGCTGTCTTCAGGGACCCTTTGTAGTCGAGGTCCATCCCCAGAGCAGTGGTGAGTGAGGGGGAGCTCAGGGGCATGTCCTGCTCCCAAATGTCTCCACACACCTGCTACTGGCCTCAGCTGGGAACTCCCTGCAGGCACAGCTGAGTAATGGATTTGAAACTAAACCTCTATTAAAATAAAATAAAATAGAAAGCCTGACATCTCTGGGAAACAGAGAGCCCGGGACTGCAAACAGTAAGAGTGCGGCGTGATGCAGACCCAAGGCAGGATTTGGCTTTGAATGATGCTCACAATCTTGTGTCCTCTGGGCTTGCCACCCATACAGCTCATTTCCTCAGCCAAGATTTTGCAAGAAAGGAGGACACATCTTAACCTTCACAGCAAAACTGAGTGTCTTCTCAATCAGGCTTGGATGCCCAGGAGGAAATGTAGGCAGACAGGTTCTGCCCCACTGACTGCCCCAAGAAGGGCCAAGTGTCTTTGTGGGGACAAGGGTGACCAGAGACCCCTGGAAAAGTGACCTTGGGGAACATCTGACGTCCAGCTGTCTGTAAGCTGCAGGGGAGATGCCTCCCTGGAGCTGTCTGTGGCCTTTAATGTCGGCCTAAAATGCTCCTCTGTGATGACCCTCCCCAGATCAAATTACTGTCTCTGTAGTTTGGGGGTATGATTTTTATCTTGTTCTCTGTCACATCAGAAAAGAGAATATTAAAGCATTCTAATGGAGCTTTAGCTACCATTACTAGGGGAAGCTGGTGAGGTCTGATACCATTTGACATGAATATACTGGGAAGAGTCAGAAAGAAGAATGAACTTACATGATTCCCAGACAGACACCCAGACCCAGCACATTTTTGAAGGGACAAAACTGGGATCTTACTGGGTAAAAATACCTTTCCAAATCCCAGTGTAGTAGGACAAAATGTTATAATATATAAACACAGATTATTTTCACCAAAAATAAAAATCAGGACCCACTGTTGAAGAACAGATTGCCATAAACAAAGGTACCCCAAAGAGATGGGCTCTATGTAAACAAATCCAAATAGAACAGAATAGAGTGGAATGATACTAAAGAATCTAGCTTAGATGAAAACAGTAAATAATTTCCACTTTTAAATGCTTTCAAAATGCATCACTTGTCCTATGAAAGGCCTTCACTACTTTAAGGAGAAGGAGGACCACCAGGTGCCCCTGCAGATGCCCCTCAGCTCTGACAACCCAAGTGCCTCCTCCATACACAGGTGTTACCCCTGACTACTGCCTGAGTTTGCCATATGTCATCCCTTTTTTGTTCGCTGCCATTTGCATGCTGGCAGGTTGACTTTTTAATAAGGTAAGAGTAGGCTGCAGATTTCACATGTGGGCGCTTGAGAGACCCTCCCCTTCTCAGCAGGCTCAGCTTCCTCAGCCTCAGCTCAGGCTGACATTATTTCAAACTGTGCCTCTCCCCGGTGGGGAAAACCACAGTTTATTTACAGGCTACAACGGGAATGTCACAGTAAATGAAGACGAAAGATGTGCAGGAAGTGTGATTGCTGCCTGCGCCTTCTTAAGAGCTGCTTATTAAGGAAATCGTCCTTTTAAGCAGCAAAGAGCCACCAGAAGTGGCCGTGTTCAATACTGGGGCAGGATCTGACCTGCTCACCAGCCCTGTCTATCGATAACATTCCTCCTGTGGTCATGATGCAGATGCTAATGAGCGTATTAATAATAAATAGCACTGTGTGCATTTATCGTGTCCCTGATTCAAAGGGTGGGAAATGCTTTACCGAGTAGAAAGTGTGAAGTCCCAAAGCAGCTTTTTCCTCTGTGTGGAGCCTATTGCTACCCTAAGCAAAGGAACTTTTGTCATTTGGGTTAGCAAAGAGAAGTGGCAGTGGAAACACTGGATTCCAGTCACTACGGTGCTGCTGATTCATAGTGTGAACTTGGGGGAGTTATTTCAGTGCTCTGAGTCTCAAGTTAACCATCTGTAAAATCAAGATAATTATATTTACAGTGCTTATTTCATAGAGCTGCTGTGAAGATTAATTAATGCATATATATTTACAAAGTGCTTTGAGATCTTCAGGTGAAACCTGCTGCATATGTGTAAGATATTAATTTTCTAAAATACCTTGAAGCCTCAGGAGCTGTAGTGTCTTGCCAGGTATCACTACATTTTATAGTGCTTTTGTTCTTTGTCTAAGAAAGTTGTTTTGCAGATAGCAGTAATATATTGTGTTAATGGTGTGATACTTTGAAAATAATAGTTTTTCCCATTTCCTTTTGACTTGTTCTTATATCATGCACCATATGCTAGCAGATTATGGGTTCATCCAACAGTCATTTTGGGTAATTATTAGAAAAAATATTTTTAGCTTTTTTTTTATTTTTTTACTTCTGTAGATCTCATCACAAAGAAAATCCTTGCGTCTATTTGATATTGGCTATTCCAGCTGTGTTGGTTGTTTGTGATCAGTTAGATAAGCTACAATGCACATGATCCAGAAAGAAGATACAGGAAGGCACAGTGAGGGACTGAGGATTATATGTGTTTATTTTATGTGCTATGGGCAGGATTGTTGTCCCCTAAATTTAGCCATCTGAGTATTAATGGTTAAGTCAAAAGTAGTTGTTTAAGGTTACTTCATACTCACTGGAAAGAGGTGGGCACTGGCTCAGAGCAGCTTGCCTGACCTTTTTTAGGTAAGAAGATCAGTGCAGCTGGCCAAATGTCCACTGCAGGGTAAATGGAGCAGTGCACTGAGCTCCCCTGACTCTACAACAATCCCTCCACTGCTTTGGCAATGTAAAAAGAAAGACTATCTGTTGGTTAAAAATGTGGATATTTTAATCTGCCACTGAAATTTCACCTCAGAGTATGTCTTCATTAAGAGGATGAATACTGAATTATTTGATGCAGGCAGATGTGCTGAGACTGACACATTTCTCACAGTTAAACAACAGTGGCTTCTGCATCTCTGTGTAGCCTGTAAGCATCTCAGTGTTTGTAAATCAACTTAAAATAACAGAAGGTTTTGATAATAAAAAACTCCCATACACTCCGCAGTTCTTAACTCTGCCTTTTTCAGCTGTTGCAGGATTGTGCATGTTAGTCATATTGTGTCTAAGGTTCTCAAACTGTGGCATTTCCACCTCCTTTATTTTAAAGCAATTCTTCAGCTTTAGGAACTCAAAGCCAAGAATCTTTTCAGTGGAAGTTTCTTTCCTTAATTTCTCTCTCTGACATGCAGTCAAAGTCCCATGGCCACATAATTAATTTCTTCCATCTCTCTATGCTTATATATACATCTCCAGATAGATGCCACATCCAAAACACACATAAGTTTTCTTCCTAATTTTTGCTCATTCTAGTCACCTTTGAAAAAATTCTGTACCCCAGATCTATAAGAAAGTGAAAAGAATATTTGCACATGCACACATATATACAGAGAAGTCAAAGCATTCAACCAGGGAAGCAAACAGGTGAAGAGTGTTTAGGCATCTTCATGCTCTTTCCTTAATTCAGTGGACTTATACTATTTAGCACCATCTGGCCACCTGCTTTAATATGCACATTTACACACAGACCTACATATGTATGTTTAGATAGATAGAGATATCTGGGTTTACATTGGAGTCTTGAGAGAAGAATTCTTTTGATTTTCCTCTGGACATCTGATCTTCCTTAAGGCAGTTGTCACTCTACATTAATTTGCCTTGCTCTGCCTCAACTCACTCTTTTTTTGTCTTAAATGCCACATTAGAAAATGTTTACAGGCCCCCTGCCTGCTTTTGAGATTCCCACAATCCAGCTGGGCACCTAGGGAAGCATGGCGTGATGCTCCCTGACACATGTCAGCCCGCATCTCGTCAGGGGCCCAGCTGTGTCAGCCCCGATGATGCCGCGCCAAGATCAGGCCTGGGCTGCATTACACCCAATCCTGCCCCCGGGGCAGGTGGGAAGGACTATGCTAATTGCTTCTGACCCTCCGAGACCCTGGAGCAATGGGATGGGTCTGTTGGATGGAGAGCACGTTGCTGCAACATGCACAAACCCCCCCAGTGCCTTTACAGGATGGCAGAAGCCTTTGCCCGTGTGCCTGTGGTGAGAGGATGTGGCACAAGAGGTACAGGATCAGCTCACCTGGAACTATTCCCCATAAGTAAAGGAGCATGTTCCCACTCACAGCCCTGTGTGGGGTTATAAAAACATGTGCTTGGACCCTGCTGCATAGGTGTTGCATCAGTGCCCTCCAGGAACCTCTCTAAAAACCCTGGATTCTCTCTTCAGGGATCCCACAAAACAGTGGAGCTGTCTCTGAAATTGAGGGAAAACATAGAAAATCAGTGCGTTTCAAAATAGCCTGCCTATTCTTTACTTTCTTGAAAGAAAGGAGGTTTACTAGAATCATAGAATGTTTCAGGTTGGAATGGCCCTTAAAGATCCTCCAGTTCAGCCCCACTGCCCTGGGCAGAGACAGCTTCCACTACATCAGGTTGCTTCAGGCCCCATCCAAGCTGACATCCCCAGCCTTTCCAGGCAACCTGTGCCAGTGTCTCAACAGCCTCACAATAAAGAATTTCTCCCTAATACTTTCTTAATAGAAGGTATCACCTCTTTTGCACAGCCAACAGAGTGCTAGATTCAGGGAAACACAGGAGTTTCTTCTGTTGCCCAAGACTTGCCCTCAGCTCTGCAGAGCCCTACCCTGAGCCAGTGGACCAGCACACAAAAAAGGAGGATGAAAGACCCAGCTGTTCTCTGACCTGGCTCTGTATGTCCACATCATCAGACACATTTCAGACACAAAGACATTTCTTCATGTCTCTTGTCACTGTACTGAAAGAGAAAGGTAGGACTGAGAGGTGCAATCATTCCCTCATCACATTCATTCTTTTCTTTTTCCCTTCCTTGCTCTCTTTCTTTCCAGGACTCCTTTTCCTTCTTTAATCACACCTTACTACACTCTGTGCTTTTATGCATCTCCTGCCAAATGACATGCACAGGTGTCTGGCTTTGCATTTCCCTGGCATGCAGGTATTGCTGTCTTGTCCTTTGCTGGGCATGAACTCCAGAGTCATCACCCCCAACAGAATCAGACCCCTTTTCAGGTCATGTGTGCATGGTTAGGTTGTAGAACATCTCAGAGGGGAAATACATGCATGCAATTATGTGAAACAGTTAGAGCAACACTGGATAAAGAAAACAGAAACTAAATTTTTTAGCCTGTTTTCAATCAAGCTTTCAGAAGCACCAGGTGCTCTAGTAGAAGCAGAAGGCAGTTTTAAGATAGCCTCACACCAAACCAGTTCCTTGCCAGTTTTCCTGAATTAGACATTGGCTTTCATCCTGCGTGATGGATATTTTGTCTCTTCCCAAGTCCCAGAACAGCCTAGTCCTTGCAGAACAAACTCCAGCACTGAAAACCCCTCTGCACTGCATGCCAAGGCAGACAACTCGTTCTGCAATGCAGGGCAAGGAAAGCAGGGGGTCAGAATTGGGTTGGAATTAAGGCTGAAACCTCAGGACAAGCTGGGGAGGGGGAGATTGTTGGGTCATTGTTTGTTTGGGGTTTTTATTACTTGATTATCCAAGGGATGCTGAGTGGGTGGTGTAAGATTTTACTCGAATTGCTTGTGTTTAAAGGCACCCATACCCTGCGCACACACAAGCACACACTCACAAGCACATGAAAATGGGTGTTCCAGTGTGGGGGCAGGGGATGGGATGGGAGAGTGGAGCTGTCAGGACGATGTCATGGCAAAGGCATCCCATCAGCTAGAGGGGGAGATTTTCTGGGCCTTGGTTTGAGAAGCAGACAGATGAGTGACAGGGGTTAAAAGCTTCCCGCTTTCTTTCCCACATTGCCTCCTTGATGGTAAAGAGTTCCCTGTCCCTCACACAGAAGGTGCTCTGAGATTTCAAAGCATTTTGCTGGAAATACTGTACAGACTATAATAAGCTATTGTAGCCCATGGCAGAGAAGCCCAGCTGAGCCTAATTCCCCATATCCTTAACTCATCAGCCTCTGATCAAAATGCAGGTTCAGTGTCCTAGAGTACCATTAAATAAAAAAAAAAATTTAAAATGCACCAAAAAAAAACCCAATTAGTACATTTCGTGATGTTGAGAGATGTCAGACTGTGCACCCTGGGCATGGCAGTCCTCTGCTTAGCCATGAGACAGGCAGGGCAATCCACCCCAAAACCTCCTGTGGGCCTGACCCAGAGGACCTGAAACCAAAGGACAGACAGGAGCATGGGCTCCTCCACTCTTTCCTTTTCCAGCTGCCTGGCCAAGGCTGTCACAGGCAGGCACAGTCAGTTTTGGCACTGAAGGCATCATCATCCACTCTCATAAGGAGCAGAGCACAGCCAGGACCACCTCCAACACTGGCAGCAAGGAGAGGAAACACATTAATGGTGCAAGTTAGCAAGGGAAATTAGGAGAAGGATAGACAAATGGAAAGAAAGAGAAACATGATTCTAAGTAACTGTGATGCTCCTGGAGATCATTGCTGGAGACAGTGAAAAAAGTGGTGACATTTGGCTCTGAGTGATTAAAATTACAGAAAAACAATAATAAAAAGCACCTGAGATTTGCTGCACAGCAAAAAAAGTTTGTTACTCAACTATTCCTGAAATAGACCACATTCCTCATAGGCTCCTTTGCAAATTCCCTGGGGGGAAATTAATTGTATGCCTTGCATTTAACCAGTTCCCTCTCCCAAAGAAGTCTGGGCTCATTCCATTTATTCCTAATTTTATCTTGGATCTTTAACATTTAATGAGCAGGAGATTGGACCCGTGGCCTTGTTGTCCAGCACCATTTTCCTTAGAAGAGACTGCATCAAACTTTCTGGACTAAGACACAGGCAAACCTCACAGATTTCACAGACATGGGAGAATATGACCTCCCAAAGGTCTCTTTGGTTCATTGAGCCTGAAGATGAGACATCATTCTGACACTTGCGCTGTAAACACCTAAATAGATGAGATCTCAGCTCAAAAATCACACCTCTGAGCTTCATTATTTAAATATTTCTATGCCTGAAAATAATTATGCTGGACAACTATCACGAAAACTTCTCCTTAGCCAGGAGACAGCCAAACGGGCAGCAGTAAATCAGTGACCATGACTTCTTGGCTCTCAAGCCTGGTTGTGAGGTTCCTGCCTGGTGCTTGCAGTACCTGTTCCCACCTCCTTGTGAGGCTGGAGTGGTTCATTTATGCCTAATGATGCCTTTTCCAGGGCAATGCAGCCCATGGCTTAATGTAGAGTGACCCACTGAGTGTGGTTAAGTGGGTCTCTCTTGGCTACAGCATATTGGACCCATTTTTTGCACTTTGCAAAACCAAACATCCAGGTAACACAGCAAAAAAAGGAAATTAATAAACATTATATTTCTGTGTTTTTCCTCTATCAGTACATTCAATTACTTCTTCCTAATAAACAAGATCCATCCGGGATCAACAGGTCTCAGGACTGATTTTATCTTATTATCATCAAGGAGAACTGGCTTTGCTGTTAACCTTTCCATTTATTTAAAATGCCCTGGATTTCATATTCAATTTTTATGCTCCCTATTTCTGATTGTTTCCTTGAAATGGGAAATTCAAGGACTTTGATAAATGGATTGAAAGGTTGCCTTATTTCTCTGTCACTTCTGCCTTGCGTCCTCTGCAAAATGCTGTTTTGCAAATCATAAAGATGGGGATTGCAACAAGTATTCATCAGAGTATGGCAGGCAGATCTGCAGGAGAAGAACAGGTTAGGCTATCCAAGGGAGGGGAAGGAGCAAGAAGCTGTGGGAAACATTTAGGAGCTGAAATTAGTACAAACTGGCATAGGCTGGCTGTCCCTTTGGTCGTGGTGTCCATGGGCTGAAACCAGTGTTACACTGGTCTGTGGCAGACTGGGAGCCATGGAAAAGGGCCCTCTGTGGGTTTGTGAAAATATGTTGAAGAATTCATTTTCTCATTTGAGACTAATTTACACTCTTTTTATAGCAACTCCAGTTGAAATAGTGCTGATACAGGTATGTGTCAGACTGTGAGAGAGACTGATGGCTCTCCATGGCTGCACAAATTGTCACCTAAACTGCAAATGGCAACACTTGTCCCACACACCCGCCCCACACCTCCCTAGGCAGGATCACAATTCCTGGGGTATTCCATACCCCTTTGAATGAGGCATCACAAATAAGTGACTTCCTCAGAACAGGTTTTCTTGAATTGAGTCACAGATAATAAGCACCTAGTGCCAGAAGTATCCCCATTCAAGACGTCAGCATACCCAAACACCATCCACCTCTAAGGAGCCAAACTCAGGCCTTAAGTAACTGCAGAATGAGAAACCTTCAGTACTAATTAGGTTACTTCTCTCCTGCATGAGCTGAAATAGGGTTTCTGTCCCTCCTGCATCACTGTAGTCACTGCACTCGAGCTGATAGCATGAGCACCTGGAGATCTCTCCCAATACCACAAAGAGTGGTCACTTCATGGTGAAGCTGGTCAATAAAAAACCTCCCTGTGCCACTGCACACAGAGAGAGCTCCCTGCAGGGCAAACACCTGGGACTGCTGGCTCTCCTACTCTCCCATTCCTGCACTCTGCTCGTGCCCACAGAGCCCCTCAGTTTCCTTTCCACCTTCTGAGCCCTCCAAGCCCCACCGCAAAGGGCATCCCACAGGGAATGATGAGCCAAGAGGTGGCTGAACACCCAGTGCTTCACAAGGAGCTGCCTCCTCAGATGGACGTGACCACAGAGCCCGTGTGAACACAGCCAGTGGTGAAAGCACCAGGACCTTTCAGATGATTCAAATGTGTGATTGTCACACTTGTCCCTTCACACACCCCTGTCAGAGCAGACAGGACCTGTGTTCCTTCTGGCTCCGCACTTTTCACTCCCTTTCTTTGTGTTGCTTTGGCAAGTAAGGAAAATATTCAGCCCCCAGCTCTGAGTCATTGCCACCCTCCCAAAAAACATGCTTGTCCTGGGCTGCTCTTTCCCAGGAGCTGCCAAGCACATCCCAGTACTCACCCCAACTCCTTAGGCAGCTACAGACTACAGCTTGTAGCAGAACCATTAATACTATTAATAACCTCTTTTTAACACGAGACATTTTCAAACCGCCGGACCCAAAACACTTGACGCATTTCACTGCCTACGTGGTGCCAATCCACACCCTCCAAGGAATTTCACAGACATCACTGATGCGGGCTGACCTCCTTGCACCTGCAGAGCAACATCACAGGCAGACCTCAGGCTGTCCTGCCTGAAACTCATAAATGTGTCACCATTCAAAGGAACAAGGGGTCCTGTGCAGCAATAGCAGCTCCCCACCGTGCTTTGATATGCCACCAAACAACTCCACTGCTGAGCACTCCTGTTCACAGGGCATCGTCAGTGGTGTGCAAGCTTCCAACTTCCCAGATCATTTCTCCCAGCAGCAAAATACTGGGGCTGCTCAGACCCAGCAGGCTTACTATGGAGCATCCAAAAAATTCAAGGAAGGTGGGATGCAACCCCTTTAGAGCATGAGTACTTTCTGCAGCAATGACCTCCTGTCTAGCCTGTTTGATATTCCTCCCATCCATCCATCCATCCATCCATCCATCCATCCATCCATCCATCCACCCATCCATCCTCATAGTCACCATTATCCTCACTACAGGTGAGCACCTACATTTCCATGGAAAGGGCAATGCAGTTTTTTTTTCATCTATGGCCATCTCATCTCACTTTGATTTATTTAGAAGACAGGCCTATTCTTTTATGCTTGTCTTCACTTTGGATGCCACAGCCATGACTGACTTACTTGAGCATCTCTGACCTTTACCACCTGTGACTATTTCCCACCAAATACCTCCTCTGAAGGGGTTTGATTTTAAAAAGTTACCATTTGCTGCAGGGAACAGAGCATTTTTTGCCTTTGCAGTCCCACTTGTGTGCTGGGGAGAGGCAGTGTTGGGAGGACTGCTGTGCCATACCCTGGGGTTCCAGAGAAGGGTCTGTCCTGCACCAGGGTGAGACTGAATGGAAGGAAGGAAGGGAGGAAAAGGGGAGATAGAGGCACAAGAAACCTCGTCACTTCCACAACTGCTACTGCTCAGGAGAAAGGAGCAAAAGAAATATATATCTGCTTGCCTATTAATTTAAATCTAGACACAGGAAGAAGTCAACGAACTGTAATTTATGAGCTGTCAAAGACTGAAAAATTCCTTTTGACACTGTATTTTCAGTTATTACATGCTTTCCTGCAAGACGACAGCGTAATTCTGTAGGGAGTCTTCTAGTGAACAGCACAATAGCAGAGGGCAGTGGGGGCTTTCTTATTATCTTTTCTTCCCCCTTTCGTCTTCTCTCCCACTCCTTTCAATCATCCCCCCTTTCCTACCTTGCTGCTTGCCCAAACAGCAGCGAGGAAGGAAATCAGCAGTGGTGCCATCCTGCCAGCCCTTCAACACCTCCGAGGCAGGGCTCGGTGCTGGGCTGGGTCTGGCGCCACGCAGAGATTTCTGAGGACTCAGGAATCTCAGACTGGGTGATGGGAGTGGAGAGTAGGCAATGACCACATCTCCACCACAGACAAGGGAAATTAACTCACACAAAGTCTCTGGCATTTTAAACACTTCACTTTGCCTGTGCCCATTCTAGGTACCCACCACTCCTGCTGGCACACCTTTGGTTGGGTCCCTCTCACTTTGATCAGCACTGATTGACAAGTGCCAGCTCCCTCAGATGCCCAGAAGTCGGCAGCACTGACTGCCAGGCTCCCTGCTCCTCCAAAACAGTGAATCAGGACAGTGGAGATTCCTGCCAGGATCCTGGGTAGCCCATGCTCCCGTGGAGAAGAGCAGTTTCTCCCTTTTCTAAGCATTCCTGAAGGTTTGCTCCTTGGAAGGCAGTGGTAGGATCTTGGGATGGACAGCACAAAAACCAGAGGGTGGGTGGCACTTTGGTGGTAGTATTTGTGGAGGGGAAGGCATGAAAGGGTCACCTGCCCAAGGATATCTGTCCACATCTCCGTCAAGTTGTGGGGACACAGGTTTGGGAAGTGATGACAGTGGCACCTTTGCCCAATGTCATTTGATGTTGGAACCCAAGCTAACATCATAAACAAAGTTTGACCTGAAAATGTTTCCTTCTCCTGAATCCAACCTGAAGTTCCCTTGGCATCCAGCTCATTTCCTTATCACTTGGGGACAGGAGTGGGGGAGGCTTTCACAACAAATGTCATTTATCCCTGTATTTCCAAATCTTCCTTTTCCTTACACACACAATTGCTTTTTAATTTGAGTTGCTGGTGGTAGTGGTAAGGTTGTCTTTTTGCTTTATTTTTTCTTCCCAGCTTTGGTTTCTCACTCACAGCTCAGAAAACCCTTTTAACGTCTATTCTCTGTGATAGGCACTTCGCCTCCTATTTAGAGAATCACTCCCACACGCTGCACGCATCCATATGCAAACACCCAGACACACGATTTTTCTGGGTGAACTGAACTACAAATCTTGCACTTTAATATAATTTAGGCAGCCTGTGCAAAGCTCTCTGAAGTCAGGATTATGGACTAGTCTTCTGAAAAATGCTGTAGAAAAGTCCAGAGGAAAGGATCATGATTTTTGTGGGGTTGTGCTGCAAGTCAAGTGCTCACAATCCCCAGAGTCTATTCCAGGTTGTGTGTCTGTTTAACTTCTGTGTCACCCCAAGCCTGAATCTGGGCCAACACCACCACTACTATATTTAGGCAGTGTTTGAATGATTATGTTAGACCTTCATTAAGTCTGCCATCATTGCTGTGGTAGCATGTTTTTTCAGAATTGGGTATCAAAACAATCAAGCCCGAAACTCCCTTGGATTGCAGGTGAAGAGATAAAAAAAAATGAAAACAAAGAGGTTTGCCCAGAACTACTCTCACATCTAACAGCAAAAACAGGGAGATAAAAGGCTGTCTCTTGAATGTGAGGTGAATCCTTAGGGACCTGGGGACAAACTGTTGTATCTTACTCATGAGTGTGTTATTGATGGGCAAACTTTCAGTGTTTTTGTTAAAATTCAGGAAAGCCTGCACCAAATCCTTCAAGCTACTGCTCTCTGGGTCATAGCTGCCACTTAGTTAAGGTGTGAGCTACTGCCTGAAAAAAAGACAGGACAAGTATCTGTCTGTAAGACCAAGGACCACCAAACCACCCAGGGCTAGATATTCCCAAGTCTGGGACAAACGTGGCTGGAACAGGTCAAAAAAAGAGAGAGTGGAAGCCAATAATGAAACAGTGAAAAAGACAAAGCAGAACTCAATGCATGTTCCCTGACATATTTTGGTTAACATTACATATGCTAAATAAATGTCATCCCAACTGGGACCTGGGCTTGGTTTCCAGCTCAGAGAAAAGTTCAGGGAAGCTGAATGATAAGAACCCTATTGCCTTTACATTGCTCCACTGTGCAGGGAGGTCTCTGAGTGCATACAGTACAATTACTTTTGCTCCCAGGAAAAAAAACACATAGAGGTTGAGAAAGGAAAAAACTGTCCTGTGTTTCTTGTTATATGAAACACTCTTAGGAATTATGACTTTGGTTTCCTTTATTTGCTGGTCTCTCCAGCTCTCACAATCTTGGTGGGAGTAGCTTGCAAGGGGGTATTTAATCCCAGGGTGCCACAGACACAGTAGTGGCACGAATATAATAAAGAAGAAGAGGGTCCTTCTTAGGGTAGTTGAGTCACTGTATTTGCAAAGATAACATCTACACCCGCATAGCAAACAAAACCTGCCAGTGAACCAGCCATTAAAAATATGCTGCAATAACCAGGAGCAAAGAACAGAAATAACTGAGGTTTGTGCCCAACTTCTATAGCAATATCTGGAGAAAGGAAAATGCAGTATTACTTAAATACTGTTGTTAGAGGATGGTGCTGCAGCCGAGGTGAAGTCCTGCTGTTCAAGCTGGGAGAAGGAACAATGCCAGAGGCAAGGGAAGGAAGGAGAGGGGCTATGTGTCTTTGAGATCCTATCTTCCCCCGTGGCAAAACTGACTGATTGAGTTTTCCTTATCAGTATAAGTTATCTTGAGCTGCAAAGGTTCTCTAGAATTGGAACTTCCTTGTAGTTCTTGCTGAGCACAGTGTTCAAGAGGGTGGACATTAAATGGATTAAGAAGTGGGTAATGGACAAATCTCAAAATGCAGTTGTCAAAGAGAAACCATGATAGAGTGAGGGTATTTGCAGCAGGGCTCTACACGGATCAGTAGCCAGCTCTGACGCTAGTCAGCATTGTCATGAATGATGTGGAATTAAATATCCCGGCTGATAAAATCTGTGGATAACACAAAATGGAAAATTGTAAGGACAGAGCTCTGATACAGAGTCATCTAAGTCACTTAGGTCACTCTGAACAAGCTTTGGCTGGCTGAGACATTATGTGCGTGTTTCTGCAGAGCCAAATCTAAGTTGACTCAGGGTGGAATAGGGCTGCAAAACAGGCCTAAAGAATGAGGGGTTGCATTTCATGAGACAGCAACCTTGAAAAGTACCTAGGCAAAGGTGTAGAAAAGTGGCTAGCACAAGTGGGGAAGACAACATCATCTCCCAGCATGGTGGTGGGCAAAACCATCTAGCAGGCTTCTTGCTATATAAACAAAGAACCTGAAGGACAAAGGTGATTTTTGGTAGATGACAGTGGTGGAGAGAGTACTTCAGAAAACTGATCCAAGCCTGGCATTCATCCTTTAAAAACTGTAATAGTTTTTTTAAAAAACCTGTATAAATGAAACACATGTCTCTAAGTGCCAGGTATGAAAAGTTGTGCCCATCCTTGCCTGAGAGAACTCCAAGAGACTTAAGCCTTTATGGAAGTATCTTTTCTGGGAAAAATAGGCTATATACGGAAGAGCACTTTAATCACCTGGAGAGAGACTGCACTTTTCTCCAAAACTTTTCTAATTTGAACACAATGCCAAACACATTAAAGCGAGAAGTCAGAGACAGGCTCCTGTCACAAGAGGATGCACATCAAAGCAAGCGATGATGCTGTCACTCGCTCTGCCTGTTGTCCTCGTAGTAAGAGTTGGCCCCTCACCAGGACACACATTTTAGCCAAAACACAGCCTGTGGGGATAGCTGCGGGGCAGCAGCAGGATGGCTTCAGCACAGTGGTCCAGCCCCCTGGGGCAGCTCTGTGGGCATCTCAGGTACGGAGGGGGAGAAACCAAACCCCTAAAAATCGCTTTTGAACAATCAGGCGTGTGAGCCTCTGACTAGCCGGGGGTTAACAGGGTTTGGGGAGCAAGGAGGAGTTTGCCACCACTGTATTTTCCCCAGTGCCATGGCCATCTCTGCTGGCTGACTGATGGTGCAGATCACTGAAGAGGGTCTTTAGCACGGGGAGCGCGGCGCTGGCTCCCCGCGTCAGTGTTATCGCTCGCTGTCACATTGCGAGAGAGGAAGCGAGGCTGTGCCACGCACACAGAGAACAAAGCCCTCGCCAAGCCGAGTGAGAGCTACAACTTGTCAGCACGTCTCTCAGCCTGCCGAGGGCCAAACATGAAACACAAAAAAAAGGCCTGAAATGAGGGGGAAAGGGAAAATAATAGCGCAGCGAGCTCTCAGGCTCAGAAAAGGCTTGCTATAAAACAGCACCTTTGCTCTCTGCCTCTCTCTGTGTTTCTCTGAGTCCTGGCTGCTGATGAAGGGAAGAGATGACTCCCCTTAGCATAGTTACAGTACTGTTGCAGTAATAGGGACCAGAGCCAGGTTCAGATCTGGCTTGCACAGCCCTCCTTTCTCCACACACCCCAAAAAACATTATTAGCCAAAAAGCATCATTAGTAATGATGAAATCTGAGGTGGAAACAGCCTGTGGAGGGTTATTTTTTACTATATGGACAGTAAAGCTCTAGTGGTTAGAAACACCTTTCTGAGACTTGGACTTTACTCTGAATTAATCAATTAATTTATCCCATTAGTAGGAATGGGATAACAGTTTTTTATATTTGCTGATCTTGCCTTAGCTGTGTTGGTGGGACAAATAATTCTATCACTGCATGGTGTATGTCTGTAATCTTGATTTATACCTAGTAAGATCTTGTTCCAAGAAGCTTTCTAGATTTATGCTTACTAATCGTTTGGTCCAGGTGTATCACTTTCTCTTTCAAACACTTTTGACATGGATAATGTGCCATGGCAAGAGAAAAGCAATAGTATGGGCAGCACTGTGCAGGGCTGAAATGAAAGACCAACTTCAGAGCACTTCTGTGAAAAAACAGAGATGAATCTATACAAACTGACTGAAAACAGGAGACAAACTTCATATGGGCTCCATCTTATACTGCCAGTTGTTGTTGATACAGTTGGTAGTATATGCATCCTTCAGGCTCTCTGGTCTAATTAAAATTAGATGAAGCAGAGCACTGTCAGTAGAAAACTACTTGACAAATATTTGTCTTGCTCCCATCATGGCACTGTGCTGCATCTCCTTCTGATGCCCACACTGGTAAGGGATTGAATTCCCCTCTATTAAGACGCACCTGCTGTTAAGAAAAAACATCATCCAATTCAACACAGTTGTCACTTGCAGGGACCCCCTTCTGCCAGACAAGGTTGTTCAAAGCCAAATCCAAATCCAACCTGGCCTTGGACATGAGTCTTCTGAGTAGACAAAGAGATGATCCATCTCTTGCAGGTGTATAGAAGTCTTTTGTCCCCAGCTCTTTCCTTTTGCTTTCCTCCATGAGCAGAGTCTCAGGTATGAGCTTGAGTGGCACATGTAAGATCAAGGTGTGGTTCAAAGCCAGGATTTTTATCTAACTTTTGATGAGCAAGACAACAAATTCATTAATCCTGAAAGAAAACATGGGGACAATAATGGTCCTTCAGACAGGTCAAGGGCACCCAGCTCTGCTACTTTTACAGAAGCAGAGCCCTCATTCAGTAAGAGTTACTAGGTGGCATTGGGCTGAGCTGAGAAGGATTAAACAAGACTGATGGAAAGGAGGAACTCAGCAAGGAGAAAGACAAGGCAGGATTTGGCCCTGAGCACTCCCATCTTCCTGCATGTGAGAGAAGATACTGGAGAAAAGATCTGGAGATGCAAGCCACTAATATTTCATAGACATCCACTACAACCAACACCCGTTTGCTGTGATTTCAGACCACAGCAGCCAGGATCAGAACTGTGGGACTGTCCCCACAGGCTCACCAGGGAAGGGCTGACTAAACTGTGTGGATGGGGAGGTGCTGAGCCTTATCCTGACCACGCTCACCCTGAGACCCAGCTGTCCACAGCCCTGCCAGCAGCACCAGTGCCTGCATTAGCCTGCCTCTGCAGCGGGAGGCTGTTTATGAACTAATTCTTTACTGCTGGCATAGCACCCGGCTCGTTTTCACCTTTCTTAAAGGTTAACCTCATTTCCTTCTATTAGTTGGTTTTAGCGAATGCCATTCGGCGCGGCAGTTAAAGAGCTCTGTCAGCAGATGGAAATGACAGTGGCATTTAAAGCCAGCCGGAGCTGAGAGCTGGGGGGTGGGAAGGTGGGTGGAAGAAATAATCTTCAATAAAATGTTTGTAGGGAGATGCTAAGTGACATCAAAGAAAGCAGCCTTGTTTTTCCCAAGAGGAATAATCTTTGGCTTCAGCGTGCTCCGTGGGATGGGTCTCCCTTGAGTTTGAAACCAGCTGAAATGCAGAGAGAAAAAGTGACTGAAGGATGTCTAGAAAGGGCTCTGGACATCCCACCTTTATGGATAACTTCTTTTTGGGTCTAGCTGGCCTTACTTAGTGACAAGTGTGTGCTGAATATTACTGTCACTGAAGGAAAGTTCCCCTGTGAGTGTGTTGATTATAAATTCTATTGCAAGCCCTACCTGGCATTTCAGGGCATCCTGTCTGATCCCAATTTTACTGCATTCCTTCACCTCTCTGCAGTGCTGTTTTAAAACCTGGGATGAGACCTGCAGGAAAGTCTTCTGCTCAGAGGAAGGATGAGTTTTGCCTGTGCAGGAGATTTCACAGGGGGTTTGTTTTCTTTTCCTTACTGCAACAGAATAGTGAAAGGAGTGTAAGCAAACAGGATGAACCAGGGAAACACATGCAGACTACCAAACCCTGGCACAGAAAAGGTGTGATGGGTGTAGTCCAGGCTCTTGCTGTCCTTCTGCTCTGTCCTCACCAGATCTCTCCTGGCATGGGTGTTAGACATTGCTCTGCATCAGGGAGAATCTGCAGTACCCAGCAGTGGCAGAGACATCTGAGCAGTGCTTCAGCAAATCAGGACTCTGATCCAAAGCCTGCAAGGCTCTGTAGTACTCTTTTTCATTAACTTCAATAAGCTTCAGCTCTAACCCTGAATCCCCAATGTTTATTTCAAGCACTGGTGTAACATCACTGGAATATAATGTTCCTCCTCAGACACACCTTAGGGTAACAGTTTAAATGAATATGTGGATAAGTCAAGCCAGATTCCGCTGGGTGACATCCTGAAGCAGACCCATTCATTTCCTGGGTCATTTGTCAAGCTGGCCAAAGTATTTCAAAAGGCCAGGTGCCTAGCCCAACGTGTAGTTTTGTAACAGGCAAAGCATTCCCCTGGAAGAGATTCATTTCAGTGAGATTTTTGCCAGGAGACTTTTTTTTTTTTTAATTAATGCATTGAGTTCTCTTTTCAGGAGGTACAAATCTATCATTTTAATGGGATCTTTTTGATTTAATTTTGTTTCAAGTCTGTATTGTATTAAACCAGTAGCTTCCATCCTGAGTTAGACCAAAGGTTTCTCAAGTCCAGCATCCTGTGTTCCAACAGTGCCCATTAGAAACAGTAGGAACATGGCTTTTATGAAGAGTGATCCTCCCCCTAACACCCTCTGGCTTCCAGCAGACAGAGGTTTAGTGACTAAGATAGATTTTGCATCTGGATATTGATGTTTTATAGCACTGAGTGGACATAAGCACCACTATCTGTCTCATTCGCCTCAGAGCTAATTTATTACTTTTGCATTCAGCAACATCCCATGACAGAAATGTCTTTTATTTATTCATATAGTGTGTGAAAATATACTTTCTTTTGTCTGGCTGAAAACCACAGCCATTCTGCTTTATATATTTTATGTTTTGAGGTTATTAAGACAAAGCCTTTTTATTCCTCTGAGACAATACCCTGTAACATTTCACAACTGAAGAATTTCCGTTTCACAAGAACTTTGGCCTCTCCAATTCAAAGTGGAAGTACATTTTTTGAGACATCAGTATTTCTTATAGAAAAAAATTCCATTTTTCATCCAGTTTCAGTCATTTCATTATATCAGTGTAATTGAGGGTGACAGCAGCAAAAATAATAAATAGCAAAAAAAAACCCCAAAACCAACCAAACGTAAAACCACCAACAATAACAAAAAACCTACTTAGGCACCCTGGGAAGAACTGGCAAGAATGCATTAAAGTTTCATAATAGCAGCTTGTCCCTGCCAGCTGGGCTAGGAGAGTCACAAGGACAGGTTGGGAGGATCAGCCACCCCAGCCTAATCACACTGGCACCATGTCATGTGCCTCCACCTCATTGTTCAGCTGCCCACATGCAGGTGTGTTCTATATAGAAGCAGAGTCCCATTCTCACCTTCATTTTTATCAATAAAATCTAACATATGGGACTTCCACCCAGTTAGAGCGGAACTGGTTTAACAAAAGTTATGCTGTCTTTTTAGGTGACCTGCCTTGTGGGGGAAAAAAGTCACACTTTTAGGGTGTCCTAGCAGTCAGTGGGATGTCTGCAGGATTAACTGGGTGGATCCTATTGGGGTTCAGGTCTTGTACCCTTCACCTGGCCACATGCACTGCATGCTCAGCTCCGCTGCTCACATCCACAAGCAAGCCCTTACAGGGTTTCAGCTCTTGCTCCATAAAGCGGGACAAAATTATTTTTTTCCTCCCAACCTTCTTATTTTTCTGCTTGCAGTTACAGGAAAGACTATCTCTTTACATGCACATAAACACAGCCTGGCAAACTCCACTTTTGATTTTAACTAAGGATTCCAGGTACAGCATCAAACAAGTAATGCACAAAACTTCTGTGTGAAATACAGCTTCATAACTGAAGTGAACATTAGGCTAAGAGCTGTATGAAGTAGGAAAGGCGTTATTGAGACCTCTGAGATATGCTGCTTGGGTTCCTTTATTATTATTGTTTTCTTTTGCCTTTTCTTCATTTTCTTTGTTTGTAGATGAGGGCATGGAGAGGGAAAAAAAGCCAGGAAGTTTATAAAAGCAATAGAGAAGGGAGTTGAGGCGTTTTGTGGAGATCTTTAATGACATTCTGTATAATTTGAAAGTGGGGAGAAAAGGGGAGAGAGAAAAAGGGAATTAGCAAAAAAACTGGCAAAAGAAAAGTGGAATGTGGAGAGAAGCGTGTGGATGAATTTTAATGCAATCAGAAAGCTGTAATAATGGTAATAAAGGAATATATTCAGACGTCAAGAGAGGGAGAAGGGAACAGGACCCGCGACACCAGAATTTAAATTAGACATAGACATATAATTCTCTTTTCTTCCCCCCCTCCTTTCTTCAAATGAAGAAAATGGAATTTTTAAGCACAGCAAAGGAGGGATTAACAATTGGCAGGTTTTCAGCCCTTTGTCTTTTGGCGAATCCCATTTAATCACCGTCTTTAATATTAAGGAGGCTGTGGCCGTGCGGGGCTGTCTCAGGCTTGGGGGAAAAGGGATGATATACAGAGGAAAAGAGAGATAACACTTAGGTTCAGGCAATTGTGAGGAAGTGTTTCAATTACCTCCACTGAAGTCTTTAAAAACTGAAGTTTAATTTGATCTGAAATGTCGTCCCAGCTCCTGCAAGAGAAAATATGTCCTTCCCACCCCCCTTCCTGCCCGTGCCCACGCTGTTTCAATAGTCCTCAGTGCTCAAGGCTGGAGTGCTACCACAGATTAATGTCTTGGCCTTCTAGGCTTCTGGAAAGGGTTTCAAAGCTTCGACAGGTCACCAGTGAGATGAGTTTAGGAACTGAAACTTATTTTCCTGACATACCAGTCTTGACACCACTGACCCTGTGGAGTTTGTCAAGAAGCTTCTAAGCCTTGCTCTGAATGGGTGTGAAAACCAAATGGCCCCTCAGGCTCAGCCTCAACCTTGTGTGGCCACAGAGTGAAAAGGGGATGTTACACATAGGAATTAAGATCTGTTAAATTCCCCAGAACCAAAGGCAATAGGAGTGGTATTCAAATCTGAGCTGCCTCTGAAAGATGAGTGCAAAGGCATAAATCCATGTTCATTTGAGGTGTCATTTGATAGTACAAGACAGTCTTCTCCTTTATCTCCTTTTCCTTCTGGAAATCCATCAAACTGCGCCAAGATAATATTTGTGGATTCACAAGAGGAAGGAGCCTAAACAGTCATGCAAATTCCTGTGAAGTTTAGTCATAGCACAGCTGGGCACATCCATTCTTCCATGCTGGGTCTCCTTAGGTGCTTTCTCCCAAGAATGTTTCCAGGGTTGTTCCTGGGAAATGGGAAATGTAAGGACAGGCTGCCAACAGCTATGGAAAGAGGTCTAATTTTGCCTTTTTTTCATGATTGAAAGGTTGATTTAAATTCAGATATTCTTCCTGTTGTGGCGGGATTGTGAAAAGAAAATGTGTGTTTAGGCTATAGGTTGAGTTTAGAAAGACCAGATTCTGACTCCCAAGTCTTTTCCTAAAAGACATTGCCTCAGGAACAATTCTCAAAAATATTCCAGTTGTGTGTTTCAGACAACGACTAAGAAGAATCATGAGCAGTGAGGCACAGTTCAGAGGCAGAGGCTTTATGCTTTGCCTGGCACGGGGTTTCAGGCTTTTCTCACCAGCAGCTTTCCAAAGCAAAGGCTACAAATAAAATGGATCTTTTCAAGTTGTTTTCCCAGCTCAATATCAAACACCATAAAACCCGTCACTTGAGATCTGCACAGGGAATCTGCACAGGCAATCTTGGCAATGGACACTTGTGATGGTGCTGTTCAGCAAGTCAGAACTACAGATATTTGTCTTGGGGTTATAATATTTGCAGCTGTACAAGAAGAGTCTGCTGCTGGGATCTTTTAGGCTATGTCTTCATGGCAGGGTTTGTTTAGCCCATGGCCCATGGCCAAAGTTCCATGTGCACAGAGGAAGCCTGAGTGTGTTTTCATCTCAGCTGCCCAGATGAGGCTCTCGATTTGTGGTTGGGTTTCACTTCAGTGCTGGTGCACAGAGGGAGTTGCTCCTGCAGCACAGACCAGCCAAACCCAAACTACACCCACCCTCCTGCTCTGAAGAGTACCCTCCATCTCCTTCCATTGTTTATCATGGCTCTGCATTTTTTCCATCCTGCTCCTACCCTTGCTCTCCCAGACAACACCTGGATAGGGTTTACAGCTGCTGCACATCAAGGACCTCTCCCAATTCCCTGTACAGCAGGTCTTCTCTCAGGAAGGAAGGACTGTAACATAGACTAGGACACTGAAAGAAGAGAATAGGTGTAGTCATGTTTAATCAAAAAAACATCATCTTAGACATTAGGTTCAACATCTGGCAACAAGTTAATTTTCTTTCCAGTTTCTCACAGGGCCAACAGTAGCCAACGCCTGTGTTCTCTTGGACACAAGCACCTTGGTCAGGGTGTCATTGTCTTTAGGGGTCACACTACTGCAGGACATGAAAACCTCTCCCTGTAAGATAACTTCAAGATTCACAGTCATTGAAATTTACCAAAGTAGACTTTTATTGAGGACTAAACCCTGCCTTGACTTACCCTCACACTCTTGTGTGAAAAGGAGTAGGGAAAGCTCCAGCCACTTAAATCTGATAGAAGCCATTGCAGGGTTCAGCTGTAGTCCTGACTCCCAGCCTGCCAGGTACATTTCACTATTTCTGTCAGGCTACCTGTGCTCCTGGAGTATGGCAAACCTCACCAATGCCCAGTTTTGCCAGCTGCAAACACCAAATTATTCTTTTTGCAGATGGGGAAACTGAGGCTGCCTTTTTCACTGGGTAACTTACGTAGCCCATATTTCCATTGAGGCCACTGTCCATGGCAGAGATATAAGTATTTAATAACAGTAACTGCACAGTCATCCATCTCTTTGGTACCAGGAATAATAAATCACTCTAACAGAAAAGTGGTTTTGCTTTCCCTAGTTTCCAAAGCACAGCTTAAGATGGGACTCAGGAGTCCCAAAAACCAGTATGAAACATATAGAAAAGAGCTTCAGTCAGGCTCTTGAATATCCTCATGGATATTCACTCTTCCATAACTGGATCAGGAATGATTTCCACTCTTTCCCAAAGCAAGATCTAGGTTCTATCTATTGAAAATTGTTTGTGGCATGTTGAAAATAAGCAGAAGGAAGAAGTTCCTGACTCAGTGCGTGCTTAAGCTGGAGAATGTCTTGCTGCAGGATGTGCTGGATGCTCGCAAGCACACACGGGTTCAAAAGTCCACTGAACAATTACATCAAAGAGAGACACTTCAGAAACTACTATGAACATATGAAAAAAAACCAAAACAAAACAAAACAAAAGTAAAAAACCAAACCAAAAAACCAAACCAAAACAAACAAACAAAAACAAAACCACCACACTGCAGACTCCAGAATTCCCTGAATTGCAGAGCACTGAATTCTAGGAAAATATCTGGGGGGATCAACAAAATTCCCCATTCTTTTACTCTTCCCTAGGCATCCAAACTGGCTGTTGCCAGAGGCAGCAAACAGAATCAGACAGACCCTGTGTTTCTTGTTCAGCTGCTCTTTCACTCTGTTTACAGGATCCATGTCCAAGTCAAGGCTCAGGGTGCAGCCAAGCAATTAAGTAAGAGAAATCCTTCAAACTAAGTTTTTGACATGCAACAGTGGAGAGTAGCGCACCTGTGGGATGAAGCTTCCTTCTTTGCACGGGAGAATTACGCTCCCACACCTGGGCTTATATTCATTTGCGCTTGTCCCCATCACACAGCTGTTCAGATTAGTGTTATTCTCTCTAGCCCGGGTGTCTCAAAGCCTCTGTCTCCAGCAGTTGGAGACCAGCAGCTGTGCAATCATATCTGCTAACGTATGGGATATAAAGGATCTGTTAAGTAAAACCAAACCAGGGAGGGAGGAGGGGGAGAGATCAGCACACAGAAATCAGTCCTGCTAAGATGTGATTAGGGATGCCCCACAACACCCAGCTGCAAGGAAGAGGTGAACTCAGCAAACATTTTAAAGCCTGCAGCAGAATTAGCCCCTTGAGGGTGTTGTTTGATATGGGGAGGAGGAGGGAGAAGGGGCCAAATAGGAGTTGCAGGTGGAAGGAGGGTTTGTTTGCTATTCTTTGGAGTTAGGTAGCACGATGCTTCTGTTGTTCGGGTTTCTGAATCTTGTTGGATTTTTCCCCCATCCTAATTTTTGAAGCACCTCTATTTTACAAGGTTCATGTATTTTCCAGCAAGGTACTATGGAGAAGATAATTAGCTAATTTACAATTAGCTACAACAGTATTCATAATCACTTCCCCTGTGGAAAGGGTGGTAATCATCATCACGTAACTGTAGGACTGCTGTGAAAATGGCAATAGGAGTGTGAAACCCAGGCCCTGGGAAATGCCCTGCTTTTAGCCTATTGATCACCTGATTAGCACAGGTTAAGGGGAGTGTTGGGGCACTCTGGCTCAAGAGAATGACAGGTCTGAGCTTGCAGATTTGAGTTCAGCACCCAAACCAAACTTTCATAACATTCGGGGCATCTGCAGCCTACCCTTCTTCTTTCAAGCTCCTTCTTTCTTCTTGGACCTGTGGAGGGTTCCTTGGTCATGACCATCTGAAAGAAACCCAGGTCTATAGCTCTTTTTCACCACTGTGACTTTGGCAAATGCCTGATTCCACTGTTGGGAGTTCTAGGGGATGAAAGGCTGGACATGAGTCAGCAATGGGGTCCTGTAGTCCAAAACCAGCCTTGTCCTGAGCTGCATCAAAGGAAAGTTGAGGCAGGTGGTTCTGTCCCTCTATTCCATTTTTTGTGAGGCTGTTTTTGTATTTTTGAGACTGCTACACCCAGCTCTGGTCCCCTGCCATAATAAGGGTGTGGAGCTGTTGTGGAGTATCCAGAGGAGGCTGCACACAGGGCGCTGGAGCACCACTGCTATGAGGACAGGCTGAGAGAACAGAAGACTTCAGGCAGACCTTATTGGGGTCTTTAAATACTTTAGTATGCTTATGAGATGTGGGGACAGACTTCTGAATATCGCCAGTACCAATAGGATAAGGGCTCCTGCTTATCAAACAAAAAAGAGCACATTCACTCTAGATACAAGGAATATTTGTACACCAAGAAGTTGGCGAAACTCTGGCATAGGGGAGTTTCTCGTTCCTGAAAACTTTCAAGATCTGTTGGGCAAGTCTCTGAGCAACCTGCTCTAGCTGAGCACATCCCTCCTCACTTGCAGGGGCAAGTGGACCCTTTAAAGGTCCCTCCCAACCCAAACCACCCTGATTCTGTGCATGTCAGGAACACTCTCAGTGCTATCTCCTCTTCCTTCTCTGCCAAGGACAAATCAGGAGAGTGGGCAAGCAATATCAGCTCTGCATTCTCTCTGTTAAATGTGCCACTTGGTCCTGTGCACCAGCTTTTCTTCTTACCCACACCTGCATAGAAAACTTCTCTAGTTGCTTGTTTGTTGTGTCATGGTGCCAAGGAGATAAACTAAACTCCTTCCCATGGTGCCAGCACCAAGGCACTGCAGCTGCTCCCCCTCTGTGTGTGCAAGCATGTTTGGGAAGGAGAGGAACAGCAGCAGGCACAAATAGTTGTTATCTATACAAATTAGCCTGGGACACAGAGATGGTGAATCTGTCCCTCTTTATTTCCGAGGGCTCGGAAGTTCTAGATGGTAAAGCCAGTTTGTGCTTTCCTGATACAAGGATTCAACCTCTTTGTTTCGCATGAGGAATACAAGAACACAAGTGTATTTATATACTCTTATCTAAATGTACCCCCACGCACACACATACATTAGCGAGAGCTATCTGGATAAACACAATCCTGTGTCGTGTCTCCCTGCGAGTGACCCTAATTTTCCCCCAGTCCCTCCACAATTGCTGTGATTCTTGTTCTTGTCCTCTTGCTCCACGGAGGGTCAAACATCCTGCATCTCATTGTCCCTTCTGTCTCTTTAATTAGTGCCCGTCCTCCCCCCTCTCCCCCTCGCTCCAGTGTCCCCCCTTCCCATCTCCTTTCAGCACTTGGTTTGCAGCACTCTGTTATTTCACCTTTCACGTGCGCCACCTCCTTCGCCGGGCCCATCTGACACCTCTGCCTTACACTCATCATGGAAACATAACGTTTAAATACAAATAGAACAGGGAATAATTTAACCCCTATTTGCACCGGGGAAGGTGCCAAGGCTGCATATAAACACTGCAGGGAAGTCTGTAGATGTTGTATGTTTATTTGACAAGTTGCGTTTCTCCACCACGATGCCTCTCAGCCAGATTTTCCTGACAGGCACGAGCCTCCACTCCTGGCAGAGTGGTCAAGAAGAGGGAAGCCTGGTTCCACAGAGAAAATGGAAATGTGACCAAATTGGAAATGTGACCAAAGGGACATCTCTGGGAACCCTGATTTGCCATTGCAGTGGTCTTTCTCTCCCTTCTTGTCCTCCTGCGAGGATCTTGAAGTGCTACCTTCTGTCACTGCTGTGATTTATTTGTGGCAAAATGGGGCAGCCTTGAGCAGATCCTAATTTTCAGTATCAGAATTAACCAGCAAAAACCTCTCCTTTGTGCCAGCACACACATAAATATCTAGCCATGTTTGGACATTTCCATGGCAAAGGGGGCACAATGGACTCAGCTTGTAGAAAAAGACTGATAATGGAATGTACAATAATGAGGGAAGACAAAAGCATGAGGAGAAGAGGCTCACATGGACACCATACTCAGTTGCAATGTTGCACTGCTCATAGTGGCACCAATTTAGAGATGTTGCTGCAGCAAGGTTAGTGGGGAGTCATCACATGAGACAGAAACTGAAATTGTGACTTGGGAGAATGTACTAGACAGAAATTTGGACAGGTTGTTCCTCACAAAACCAAAGGGAAGATGCTCAGATATGAATGAATACTTGATGCACAGACATGTGTGGCCTTGGGGAGGCTAAATGGAATAGGCCTCTTTCATCACACCTGTTCTTAGACACACTGAGTAAGCTCACTGTCTTCATTCCCCTCATGGGGAGGAGATGGAGGATGCTCCTCCTGGGTGCCCATCTCCATTGAGCAAGGCTGTGTGGTGCTGCAAGGTACAGCTGCCTTTCTGTGGCCACAAACCAGTTTAGGTTGGAGCACGAGGTCATGTCCACAGCTCATGCTGGGGACATCCCAGATCATGGGCTCATTCCTGGCTACTTTTCGTCTTTCCCTTCTGCCCTGGACAGTGATACTTCTGTTCTCCTTGACTGAGTGTTCACTTTGGTCTGGGACCCATGTCTTAGGAAGTCTGGTCTGAAGATTTTTTGCCCCACAATGCTGCAGTCTGAAATGGCTTGAGCACTGAGCCTGGCAGTGGAGGAGATAGGGGACTGAGTCTGCCCAGTGCTCTGAAATTTAGGTGTGGAGCCTGAGATACGTGTTGTGGGAACAATGTCTCACTGAAAAAGGAGGAAGCATGTGACTCAGGATGGTGATATATATGGATTATTTTTGGTGGAGACAGGCCCTACAGGCAGGAAAAGCTTAGGGACAGCATCATCTAGAGCTGCTCCAGGCTCGTGTGCAGCTGAAGACTCAGAGTTTTGTAGGATGTAGCACCCTCAAATCTCACTAGAGGACACTGGAAACACCTGGTGAGGAGCACCAGTGGTGTGCACATGTGGTCAAGACAGACCTTGATGACATCAGCACATCCCCTCTTAGTCGCAGACATATTTTATGAAAAATCTTTTTCTTAGGATTTTTTCTCCTGAGAAGCTGAGAGGCGTCAGGAACAAAATGTAAACATTGATTATCTGCTGCTGTGAAATGCAGCAAGTAGGTCTTTGATTGGCCCATGTTAAGTGTTTGTAATTAATGGCCAATCACAGCCTAGCTAGCTTGGACAGGGAGCCGAGCCACAAACCTTTGTTATCATTCCTTCTTATTGTTTTGCTAGCTACCCTTCTGATGAAATCCTTTCTTCTATTCTTTTAGTATACTTTTAATGTAATGTATATTATAAAATAAAAATCAAGCCTTCTGAAACATGGAGTCAGATCCTCGTGTCTTCCCTCATCCAAGAAATCCTGTGAACACCGTCACACCTCTTCATTTTATTGTTGCAAACTCATGGCCGTTTTTGACATATTTAAAAAACAGAAGTTTTCATGAAGCTTGGCATGCCAGTATTTTGTCCAGGATGTGGAAGACTATTGTATGATGATGCCCAGGGTGTAAGAGGCTCATAAAAGACCATTAGAGGAAAAACTCATCAGCCAAGATCTGGAACACATTGAATGATCCCTTCTGCTGGACTCTTCCCTCTCTTTTTCTACTCAGGATATGTGATCAGTGTTGTTAAAACACAGTGTTGAGTTCCCTGAAAGAGTTGGGATGTGAGAGGCAAATGCAGCACTTTGTTATAGAAACTACTGAAAGTAAAAAAAACTTGTTAAATCAACTCATTTTTTTATCAGTCTAGAGTGTGATTGTGTAAAGTTCTAGGATGGCAGATATAACAAACGATTCGCCTGACTACACAGGGTGATGTTTTTCAGGAGGGAGACAGGGTGCTGGTTTGGAGATGGGGCTGGAGGTGATGTCCAAGCAGTGGCTGTCCATGGGGATCCCCTTCACACCATCTCCCCTGGAGCAGCAGCAGCTCCTGGGGAAGGTGATGCCCCCCTTTGACAGAGCCTGCCCCTGATGGTCAGATGCCCATCCCATGGGCAGCTCACCAAAGCACCACATCACCTGCCAGCCACTGCAGATCCAGTGCACTGCAAAGATGTGGGGTGGGGGATGTAAAAATAATAATTTGAGCAGTTCCTAAAACACCTGGTTTCAGCTTTGCATAAACTAGACCAGACAAGGCAGTTTCAGGCCAGTTCCACACTAGAGAGTTTTGCTGACAGAGGAGGGATGTGATTTTTTTTTTTTTAATGATACATTTATATTAGCAAAAAGTCTGGTGAAAACAGTTACACAGCTAGAAGAGTGTTTTTGCTGATGCAGCTTATTTGAAACAGGGGAAGCTGTACAAAGTACAATATAAGGCTCTTCTGTTGTGCTGGAAGCATTTAACAGGCACAAGTTTCTAGACAAAACCTTTTGCCAATCATGTTCCTAGCTCCTTCCAGCTCATCTGCCCCCTTCCTAAAATATCTTGCAGGAATCTGGTCCCATTTGCTAGGCAGGTTTTCTCCCAGCATCTGGGAAACCTTTGGACTTTGCACTGGACTCGTTTCCTAAGGCTCTATAATGCCCTAGACTGAAAGATGCTCCCCAGTGCACACCATGAACTTCACCACCTCTTCTCTGAGGCTTGTACCTCACATCTTGGAGTCTCTTTTGCAGGACACTTAGGCCATTGGGAAAACAAGCCTTTCACGTGTCCAAACCACCTTCTTGTGAGGTGGGGACAACCTACAAACTGTGTCGTGTTAGGTGGGGCTCTGTGCACTACAATCTGAACTTTTTGTTGCCAGCAAAGACCTCCAAACACCTCTCTGCATAATAAATTCCAACATAAAGTAGGAATATTCTTTACTTTAACAGGTCTATCAGAAGGCTATTTCTGTTTTTCTCACCTATCAGAGGTGTACCTGTATCTCCCTAAACCTATTTTTCCTACCAGTTCAGCAACCTAGCTGAAGGCAACATAATTCCTGCTTTTCTGTGGGCAGTACACTTTTCATTGTCGTGGATAACTCGACTGCAGGGTTGAAAGCTCCTAATATCCTCATTCAATAACCACTGCATGAAAAATTATTCACATCCAAGGCTGTAAAGTAATTTGCCACTGTGCAGGTGCATCTTGGAGAGGGGAATTTTGATCAAACACTGGTTTGAAGCAGAACAGATTGCCTACTCCAGTGATTTCTCAGTGAACAAAAGTGACATGAATTGCCCAATTAGTCAGCCAGAAAAGGGTTATTGCAAACCAGTGTTTTGTTTAGCTTTAGGTTAACCTGTACACTAAAAAAAAAAATTAAATTTTAAAAAATTATTTCGATATTTACATATATTTATTCAAATTAGTTACATCTGCTCAGTAACGTGCTCTGAAAAAACCCTCTTGGTTCACACATTTACATAGTGTTTAATGAATCATAAATAAGACATTTATGAATCATGTGCAAATGGCCTGTTTACATACACGATGTAAACTATGTAAATTTCCTTTTTTTTCTTGGTATAATGGTAGTAGTCTTTGAACAGAAACCTGATCGAGAGGCATCATTCAGCCCCCTCTGAGATCCTTCTGACAATCTTATTTTTTTCACCATTATTTTCTGGAGGTGTCCCATGGAGATCCCCAAACTTGGTTTAAGGCCAAGTATAAATCGTAGAATCATTTGGGTTGGGAGGGGCCCTGAAGATCATCCAGTTCCAATTCCTGCTTTGTGCTGGCTCCAGCAGGTCCCTGTGGTTCCTGTGCTGGGAGCCCAGGGCTGGATGCAGGGCTCCAGGTGGGTCTCAGCAGAGCAGAGCAGAGGGGCAGAATCCCCTCCCTGCCCTGCTGCCCACGGGGCTCTGGGTGCAGCCCAGGACACGTTTGGTCCTGTGAGTGCACAGTGCTGGGTCACCCTGAGCATCCTTGTTCAAAACACAATTATCCACTAGCATAAAACATCCTGCTTTGGCATGAAATACCACCTGCCTGAGCTATCTCATATATTAACAATTGTATAAGTTAACTTTATATTTCAAAAAACAATTTAAGTTTCAAAAACTTTGGGCTTATTTCAAATGAACTTTATAAATATATTAAAAATCTCATCCAAACTTGTAGATACATGTCTCTGAGTGGGCATGAATGACAAATCTCCAGTTTACAGGCTGTGACTTCCGTTATATCCTGATTTTAAAAAGCTTATGTTTAACATTTTTTTCCTGCAACTTATTTAGTATTGCGAGGGCTACTAACTTATGTTATTTTTCATTTGGACTTGGTTCCAATATACTATATTTATCACATTCCTCTTGGATTGCAGTCTGAGCAATGTTGTCATTTCAGTTACTGCAAACTGACTGCAAAAATTGATCAGAAGAAGTTGATTTGGAAGACTTTGGTGCCTAGGTTTTAAGAGGCAGATAAAGATTTCATAAACAACCAAACCATTTTTGTTTGTTGTTTGGTGGTTTGGTTTTCCCAAAATTTGCTGGATTATTTCCAAGTACTCATGTGAAGTCAGAGGCTGTTAAGTTTTTTCGAGCCAGTCACCTGAAAAGACTATCAGCTTCTGAGGTGTGTCACCTCGGTGAAGTGACTGCTTGTGTTGCATGTGGTACTGAGCCATCTTGGCTTTCACACCCCTCCTGAAATATGGTAAGCATCTCTTTATTTTGTTCCAGAAGACAGAAAACTCTTTGTGGGCATGCTCAATAAGCAGCAGTCGGAAGACGATGTGCGCAGGCTATTCGAGGCGTTTGGCAACATCGAGGAGTGCACGATCCTCCGGGGACCCGATGGCAACAGCAAAGGTAAGGCATGCCTTGTGCTGTACCCTGCTCTTCGTGTATATATCATTTTCTGGTGTGACAAACCGTATCATGCAGCCCCCAGAACAGCTCCTCTTACTTTAGGAGGGGGCACATTTTTACTCTGCTGGTCGCTCTCTGCTTGTGCGTCAGAGGAAAACGCTGATCACGTTGTGAAACACTCATCTCCAGTGGGCTGTGGGTCACCACATGCAAACTCATGCCTCCCCTCTGAACAAGGCCTTTACATTCACTCCAGATGTGCTCTCCCCACCCTGTTGAACAGGATGGCTCTTTCTTTAAAAATGCCAATATTGATACCTTAAATCTTGGCTCACCGTCTCCATCATCGCCTCTGTTTGTCTCTCATCCACCAGCCCCAGGTCTTTCCCTTCTTCACCTGCTCTTTGTATGGGCTCATACCAGCCAGTGAGTGCAACTGCAAGGGTACAGGTGCCAGTTTAAATATTACACTCATTTACTGTTTGAAACATGCAAATATTTCATTGAAAAACATTGAGGTTCCTTTCCTCCTTCTGCCACTTTTTTACCTGAATGGCACAAAAGATCTTCTGCTACAGCCCAGGAATGAGCATGAGGCTTCTTTCTGGTGCAGGAAGGTTATCTTTTTCCCCAAAAGTCTCTAGACAAAGTAACTTCAATCTGAATAGGAAACCCTCTCCTCCTGGCCATTAATGTGTCCATTAAAAATTGATCTGCATATAATATAGCATAAAACGTGTGGGTATGTGCAACACCAGAGAAGAGGCCAGTCTTCACACAGTTCTTATCTCACTGGATATTTTGACAAGGTACAACATCAACCAGCACATTTTTGCAACTATGTCTTTCTCCAGTGCATCACTGCGATTTGGATTTTTTGCAAAATCCAAATTTTTTGCAAAAAAATCCACATCACAGTGATGCATTGGAGAAAGACATTGTTATTCCATAAAATCACTGGTGGCCAAAAAAATTACTTTACACCAGCCTCATAGCTGTTCAACACACATCAGCACAGATCAGCCTTCTTGATATAAATGGCTGAAAATAAGCTGTGGGCACCTTTTTTCAGTTTTGGGTTCACTTCATTTCCACCACACCCAAAGACAGGGGCTGGCCCACAGGGAAGTAGTAGGCTAGGATGTCCTAGAGAAGCTCCAGCCATCATAACAGCAGACAGTTAAGCATGTCATTCACTGAACAAATCAGTAAACTGGGAAAAAGCAAAAAAAACCATGTCAGGCTGCTTCCACCTGGAATGAAATTTAATGAAAAAGGAGTTAAACAGAGTAATAATAAAGGCAATAAAGTCTGAGTTCTGTGAGAAACAAATTCCAGAGGACATCCAACCCATGGACTTGTCTTCATACTTGCTCTATCTTTTTTTTTTTCCTTCTAAAACAATTTCATTATAAGACAGAATCTGAGTGGCAGCTCCATATTGCTAACCAGTTTAATTATTAGTGCTAGCAGACTGCAGTCTCAGGCTGACGTTTCACTGAGCTGTTCAGGATCAATACTGAGCCTTGACAGAGTTAATATTACCAGCTTCCATTTGCTGGTGCTATTTACTGAGAATGTGAAGCTCCTAATTTACACACACACGGTTTCGTGCATGCACACATGCACACAGAGCAGTCAATCCAATGGAAAACTTAAGGCTAGTGCCCTTATCTTAGGAGACAGTCAGGCAAGCCACAACTCCCACAAAGTTATTCCCAGTCTGTAATGTTTTCCATCTGCTAGAAACCAATATGTGACACACATTGCTTGTGAGCTACTTATTTTGGGCAAAACCCATAAGGCTTAAATTCTACGTAAATTGAGATTTAAGCAGATTGTCTAAATTCCAGATAGCAGTCAGATCCCATGCACCTAAATCCTGCCCAGCCCACCAGGTATCCCTGTGGTGAGCCTCTACACCTTTCAGGTAGCTCAGTGCAAGCATTGCTCTAGAAGATGGGTAGCAGCTCCCCAGTTTAATCCCATCACAGCCCAGGCATAGCCAAAAAGCTGCCCAAGCCTTTCCTGAAGCCTCTCCTGAGCCATGGGCCTTCAGGGTCTGCATAAACACCTCCTGCATGAGTTGCAGTGCTAGGAAGGGTGGCTGGAGCAGGTAAGCAAGTGGCAGAAGAGCTGGGACTGAGGAATTTCTTACCCTGAAGGGGAATGCAGCACCCTGGGAGAGGATGGAGTGCTTCTGCACCACTCCAGGTGAAGCTCATGAGGGTGCAGGCAGGAGTACTCAGGTGAGGGACCTGAAGTGGATGCAGAAGGACCCACAGCGTCTTAATTGCTGCTGCTCTCTGTGCAGCTATTCTTTTTCCCTTCCTATTTTTTTCCCCATTCAGCAGCCTGCCTCAATAACTCAAAAAGTAAGAACTTCCACCAGCACCTTCCACAAGAAGAGCCTTACCCTGTGCAATTACAATCCTAAGGCCTGATTCTGCAGCCTCCTCCAAGCTGACAAAACAATCAGGGCAGCCCCTTCCAGCCCTAGCCTGGAAGCAAAGGAGCAAGAAAACCTTAAGCACATGTATCACCCTGTTCAGCAGAGGTTATATCTCTGTGTGTGTCAAAATCCCTTCACACTCCAGAGCTGCTCCTGTCAGAAGGACACCATTGTTCTGAGGAGAGTGACATGACTCACATCCTCAGCTCACCCGCTCCTGGAGGCAGCTCTGGTGACTATGGCAAGGAAGATTATGTGCACTTCTGGTGCTGTGTACAGAAGCCATCTGATTGAATGCACAAACAAAAAGGACAAAATGTTGGGATCTGTGCTATTGCCTTGCCATTTACACCAGTAAAAGCTGAGTTTTCACTCATCCTGCTACCTCAAAACCTACTGGAAGCAGTTAATAGAAAGCAGTAGGAGGGATCCCATTAGCATCCTGAGCATTAAACAAGATAAATGCCTGCTACTCCCTTTATTCCCACCTTTATCCAGCTCCACTGATCCATCAGGACCCTCAGCACAGGGGTGAATTTCACCTGACAAGAGTGAAACCTTCAACATGACAGCAGCATCACAGCCAAAAATCCTGCTCTAAATTAAATTGGTGACTGGAACAGGAAAGCTTTTGTATATTTGCTAATCAGCATCTTCTTTTTAGAGGCAGAAAGTACAAAAGAATCTCTGCAAATAATTAAACACCCTAATTCTGGATTATCTCTGATTAATGAAGAGGAAGACACAGTATCTCAGGAGCCTGGGAATGCTGGGCTGGGATTATGTCATAATTGATCCCTATTGTTTCCAGCTGAAGTTTATCTATCTCATTTTCTCATGATTGTCTCTTCTCAGCTCCTTATAAATTAGATCCAGCTATTAGCAATAATAATTGGGCTTTTCCTGAAATACAGCCTGAGTGCAGTGTTGGGAGGGTGATGCAAAGTGAACAGCCCTCAAAGTGAACTGTTAGATATTTTATATGTGTATATTATTTTTAGAAGAGGCTATCACTGCTTTCTTCAATCTCACTTCAATCAGCCTGCAGTGATGATTTTAGGGACCTTTGGGGTTCATTTTTCTACTTTGCATCTCTTCTAATTCCACCATGTGCTGTAGGGATCCAAAGGGGTGTGAAGACTTTCTAAACTTGCTGCAAAGGGGCTGGAGAGCCATCCCACTGTCAGGACTGGCATCCTGTGCCCTGCAATCTGCAGCCCTTCAGGGAAACCGAGAGGGCTTTGCAAATTGATTAAAAGCTCAAAAGTCCTTGGTAGTAATAGAAGGGGATGGAAGCCAAAACTTCTCAGATCTCTCCCAATCTGTTCCAGAAACTGCCTCAGCATATGGAAATTACCCTTCCCATCTCTGAGTCAGTTTGCTTGTAGCTGGGAGTGTTGGCAATACTTTCCCCCACCCTAGAAGTGCATGTAACCCTTTGAAGTGTTGATCATTTCTGCACTCTAGCGCACACCCATAAATGCACCTTTCTGCCCTAAAACCTTATGTAAGAGTTTGGTGTGAGATTGCCCACACAGCAATACAGGCCAGAGAAACACTGCCCACATTTCTCTAATGTCCAGAAGAGAACACCTACACAGGCACTGACTTTGCAGCTATGAAAAACTTAAGATTCAAGTTTCAGTGGTGGCAGGATGGTAATCAACACATGGGTACCTCTCCCACCCCTGCTACTTCACCAGAAGGTGTCTCATGCTTTGCCAGACCTAAGTGGCTTGGAGCCAAGAAAGGCTCTGGGCAGTCTGTCACAGAGCTCTACCAAGCAGTGAAATCATAAGGTACCTTGTGGGCTTGGAGTAACTCAAATACCTTCTGTACATTTGTCCTGTGCTTGCTTGTGTCAAGAATGTGCAGCTTTCCAGTGACTTGCACATGATTGCATGCTGTTTCTCACAACCACAGAGGGAGGAACACTCATCATTAGGTCTAATATCAATAAAAGAAACAGCTTTTTCGCTCAATAAATTGTAAAGCTGTGCAAGATTCTGCCATGGAAAGCTGTGGATGTCAAAACATGACTGGATTCAAGATGTTCTTGCTAAGTTTGTGTCTGTCAGTACTTGTTACAAGTAATGTGGGAATTCTGGAAGCAGCTTAGCCTTAAGAGGTCCTCAGGCTGCTGATGTCTGGACTCTGGAAAAGGACCAGGACTGTGACAGTGTTCACAGGGGTTCTTGGATGAGGGAAGAGACGAGCATCTGACTCTATGTTTGAGAAGGCTTGATTTATTATTTTATAATATACATTACATTAAAACTATTCTAAAAGAATAGAAGAAAAAGATGTTATCAGAAGGCTAGCTAAGCTAAGAATAGAAAGGAGTGATAAGAAAGGCTTGTGGCTTGGGCTCTGTGTCCAAGCCAGCTGACTGTGATTGGCCATTAATTACAAACAACCACATGAGACCAATCACAGGTGCACCTGTTACATTCCACAGCAGCACATAATCAATGTTTACATTTTGTTCCTGAGGCCTCTCAGCTTCTCGGGAGGAAAAATCCTCAGGAAGGGCTTTTTCATGAAAAGATGTCTGCAACACAGGACACATTTTTTTTTGTTTTACCTTCTTCACAACCACATTATCAGTCAGTTCTGAGGACAGGACACTTAGCTAGATGGAATTTCATGGTACCCACGCAAACTTTCTTACGCTTTTCTTTTTCCTCTTCCAGGGTGTGCATTTGTGAAATACTCTTCACATGCAGAGGCCCAGGCTGCCATCAACGCCTTGCATGGCAGCCAGACAATGCCGGTGAGTAGCTCTGTCACACGGGCAAGTGAGAATTGGGCCAGCCCTGGCTGCCCTGGGGCCTGATTGAGGAGGAGAAATTATTTACCTGTGCTCTGCAACTCATCATCCAGGCCCAGGGCCTTGGGTGTGCTTAACTCAGCAGAGGAAAGGCTGGGATGGCAGTGTCATTCCTCACTGGCACAGAACCCCAATGGGTGCTGTGTTCTGTCACCAGCAGTTTTGATGGCCTGAAAAAAAGACACATGGTTCGCACATGCCAAAAAGTTTGGGTCAGACTTGCCATGGGCACAACCTCTCAATTTTCAGAGGGATGAAAAGGATAAAGAACTTTTTGCCAGCTCTCAGCAGAGACAAGCATGTTCACATCATGCTTAGTAGGGGCTAGAGAAATATCATAAGAGTGATGGGTGCCTGTCTCTGTTACCAAAATGTACCAACCTGGGCATAAGCCTGGTCCCCTTCACCTGCCCCTTGAAAGGTGTCAGACCTTGGTTTCAGACCAATTACTGGATCTTCCAGGAAATATCTGAGGGATCAGTCCACTTGCACAAATTTCTAATCATATGGGGTTTCAAGAATGATTGTTCAATAAAACAGAAATGGGGTTGTATTTCTATGCAAATAGATATCCGTGCACCACCATGAGACAGAGAAGGATATAAGGCATTCCACTGTCGGTAGGAGAAGAAAATCTGGAACAAGTTGTTTTGGTTTATTATAATAGTGTATTATTTTTATTACTAATTATTCACAGTGTAAATCATGGAAGGCTAAGAAGCATGTTGACAACTTGGAAAGGATACAAGAAAGCTCAATTAAAAATATTTGAGAGTGTAAAATCTCCCTTTCAGTAAGAGACTCTAATGTAAATTCATGAATTTATCCAAATAAGTTTAAAGTGGGCCCGACAGATTTTCTCTAGATCTGTGCAGGGATGAAAAAGGAAAATTCTTTACAAGCAAAAAGGTTTCTAAAACTAGCAAACTATCAAGATCTCATTTTTTGGAACCCCATCTTAGACAAATCAGTTTAAAAATGGTACATGTTTATCAGTGATGGTACCAAAAATGTCTCCTCAAATATGGGGTCTCCATTTTTCGAAGTACTTAAATACTTTTAAGAGTCTCTTCCTAAAAGGCTCTCCTAGAAAAAAAAAGACATTGGGTTTGATGATGACATTCCATACTGATACATTATGGATGTCTTTCCTGAGACAGGTTAAAGAGGAACTTTTAGTGACATTCTTTTAAACTTTGACCCAAAGTGATAGTCTATAAGCTGACATCAAGAATTTCAATTCAGAAGGGTGTGGTACCACAAAAAGGTTTAGTAAAAAGTCAGCCCTCATCCTAAAAACCCTGCAAATTCCTGTGACAAAGGCAAAAGGCAGACATGAAAAAACAGACAAAACCCAAGGAGAGTTAAAGATTTTGTCTAGATATAGTATACCCAAAATATCATTATTCCTCCCCAGGCCTTTCCCTTCCTACTTTCCCAATACTTTGGATTAGAAGAACATACTCATCTCACAGCCACCTGGGAACAATTTATGACTCCATCCTGGTGGTATCACCTGAGCTTAGGATATACAAAACACCTGAGAATTTCGTCACTTCATGGATCAATTTTATGGGACCATTTGTCCTCTTGACTTATCTGACTCAAACACCTGTTATAGAAACATTCTATAATAACCAGAGCTGGACATCTGAAAAAACAACACAATTTATCCTTTATTAGATGGCCATCCCAGACTCAGAATCAAGCTCCCACAGCTTCACAAGTTTCCATGGATTGGCTGAACCTCACAGTACATAGTTCACAGAAAAAGCAAGGAGGAAATTAATTTCATTATAAGCTAAGTTACATGGCACTGCCTTGTGTCTCCCATGAGCTACAAGCCACCACAACAATGCCACCATGTCTTTGCAGACCTGTGAGGACCTGCAGAGTGACCAACATTCAGTGAAGACATGGAGCCTCTGTGGTTTTTCCCCATGGTGGCTCAAAATTTCTAGGGCTCTTTGAAGGAGATAGGCCAAATCCTGCCAGGATCTCAGTGCCCATTCTTGTTTTCATGGTACTTTGGGGCCTGCAGCTGCGCTCAGGACTTGTTTGGATGTTCACAGGGAAATGCAGCCACCTCGTGGTGAGATGCAGACGCAGCCCATCGTGGTTGGGAAGGAGGGGGGCATCTCTGCCATCTTCCTTCAGCCCCCTTCCATTCCTCTCGCCACCAGGACTGGCCTCATCTGCCCGGCTGCGATGCCAACTCAACGCTGTTGCTGTGGCTCAGCCAATTTCAGCATCTCCTGGTTTGTCCTCGTGTACCACCAGCAGGGCATCCATCATCATTCCTGTCAGGTCTCGGGCCGCTCGCTCCTGCGGCAGACTCCTGTTTCTCCACAGCTGTCAGGATTATTGCTCTGCTGTGACTTCCTGTTCACACAACATATGTTGCCTAATAGTTTCAAAAGGCAACTTTCTTTTATGAAAGTTCCTTTCTTTTTTTTTCTTTTTTTTCTTTTTTTTTCTTTTTTTTTCTTTTTTTTTAATTAACCTTACCTTGGACAAGTGCCTGACCATCAGCCATTACAAACCCATTTCACAATGCAAGGCACTTGTTTCTCCTAAGGGTCCATCAAGTCTAAATCTTTCCAATTTTTACACAATCAATTTCCTTTAGAAATAAGCTACCCAAAATCCCCTAATTTTGAGCAGGCACAAAGATCCTTTTTTACCTACCTGTCAAGAGAGCTTCCTTTTTGTCTTTTTAGATCATATTTTCTATTCGCTCATCAACTTTATGAGACTGTTTTACTGGAATTCTATATCATCCTTTATAAGAGATCATAATCTTCATGTACTTTTGCTAGTATTTATAACATATTTACAGTAATTATATGTCCTGTACTTTTAGTTTTGATTACTCCTTCCTTCCTGTCTCTATTTCCTATCCATATGGGGACATAAACAGGTCCCTTCCTATCGTTCTCTTCTCTTCTCTTCCTGTTCCAAGTCTTGTCCCTAACAGCCTTTTCCACCAACACAAATTCAGCTGCTATTGCTGTAGTGACAGCTTGCAGAACTAATTTCTCTGCTTCAGGACTGACTCCTGTCCAACCCAAAATCTTGGTCTGTCTTTCCATCTCCTGGTGGATGTTTAGCTGTCAGAGCAAGTTCAATATGTATAAAACTGAGCTCTTGAACTTTTCCACCCAAAACCTGTTTTTTCTATCCTCCACCTTCATTTTCAATCACTGTGGACAATATTATCATTCCACCTGTCAGTCATGCTTTTCCTAGGCATCATCCTCAGCTTGGTTTTCTCCTTCTCCCCATGTCTTCATACCTGGAAAACAGCCAAATTGCACAAGAGTCATTCTGCAGAACACATCTTACTAATCTAAGATGTGGCCTTGTCCGTCCACCCACACAAAGCAAACTCTTCCCAAAACTTCATTGAACTATCACAGAATGGTTTGGATTGAAAGGGAACCCTAAAGATCATCTACATGTCCATTAGCAGGAGTAGAGACACTTCCAACTGCGCCAGGTTTGTCAAGGCCTTATTTAAGCAGGCCTTGGTGACTGCCAGGGATGGAGCACCCACAGCTCTTCTCTGGCAGCAGGCTCCACTGCCTCACCACCCTCACAGTAACAATTCTTTTCCTAACAGCTGACCTAAGACTGCCCTCTTTCAGTCTGAAGCTATTCCCCTCCCTCCTGACCCTTGTTAAAACCCCCTCTTCAGCTCTCTTGTAGCCCTTCAGGGGCAGGAAGATGCTGTAAAGTGTCCCTGGAGCCTTCTCTTCTCCACCCTGATCAACACCTGCTCTCTCAGCCTGTCTTCAGAGGAGAGGTGCCCCAGCCCTCTGAGCATCTCTGTGGTCTCCTCTGGACTCAATCCAACAGCTCCACGTCCTTCTTATGTTTGGGCCCCCAGAGCAGAATGCAGCACTGCAGGAGGGATCTCAAGAGGGTGGAGTAGAGGGCAGAATCATACACATTTAAGTCACAGCAGCTATCCTCCCCAGAAGCTGCACAGGGTTAAAAAATAGAGGGTTTTGCACTCTTTTCACCATGTTGCCCACTGAGGCAACTCGGAATTTCTTTGGTAATGAATTCATTCCTGGAAGGGGAAGAACAGTAATGTTACTGTTTACATTTCCTGCACAAGGGTGAGAAGTGAAGAGTGTGATGTTCTTGGCTTATCTTTAACTATCTGAAAGTTTGTGACCTATTCTAAATATCTTCTAGGATTCTTGCAGAAAGGAGAGAGAGCGACATTTCCAGAGATTTGTGCATTCTTCACTTTTTCTGTGCTAGGATGGGCAATATCACCTTCTGGGCATGCCTGTCCCATTATAATGGATAACTCAATAACAGGCTTAGACTGAATACCTGAGGTGGGCCCCATCTAACCTAATTTGAGACATCCAGAAGTTAAGAAACTCATGTCTGAGGTTGTCATCCAAGTTTGTCATCTAAGTTTCTCTTATAATCAATAGAGGAAAATAGATACCTCTGGAGAAATTTTATTTTACAGAAATAGATTTTGAAACCTGTCAAACTAATAGGCAAGCCCAAATAGAAGTGTGCTTTTTAGCTAATTTTAGGCATCAATTTGCTATGGTACTCCAGCTCCAAAATAGTGGTTCATCATCCAAAGTGCAACTTAGAATGAAAAAAGGACCAGAATGCAAAAAAGCACCAGTGCTTAAAAACTAAAGACAAAGCCAGTGCAGCTTAAAGTGAACACTTCACATTCAATGCTGGGAGACCTGAAATCTGTCCTGGATGTTTGTTGCCCAGATAAAGCAATTTGGGATTCAGAAACCAGGCATCCTGCAGCAGAGTCCCCTGACTCCTGTTCCATTAGATGTGCTGTGAACTTGCTTAACACACTAATTGTCAGCACTATCTTCATTCCATATCCTTCTTTAATTAATGGGGGTTCAAGGCCTCAAGCTTCTGGTGGCTTCTCCTACCACACAGACCAAATTCTCTCTTTGTTTTACTGCACAAGCCTGCAGCAGCTTGGTCAAAGCACAACATTTCCTCTGCATCCAGGCAATAGCATTCCAAGTCTATCCATGGCTGGCTGAACATTTTCCATGAAAATTACTTTTCAGATGGACTCCTTGGTTTTGTGAAAAGGGAAAATGTGAGACTTGGATACAAGCACTGAACAGACGTCTGCCTTTCAGAGAAAGATTCAGTTTAGCTGAACTTTGAAAAAATGGTAGTGTTGCAATGCACAACTTCATTAACTTGGAGGCTTTCATTTAAATGTTTTTCCATGCAGCTCTTATCAACACAAATGACAAAACCAAATTCATCAACAGTGTCCAGGAACCACCAATATCAAATGATGCAATTATTACTCAGTGTTGTTAGATGACATATAGATTAGATCTTTTGGTACTTTGTAAAGTGCTTGTTGCACTTTACGCTTTTTATTAAGCAAGAAAATATGAATGGCATAACACCTTGAATGAGGTTGATTTTGAGTGTCTGTCCATCATGTTCTTTGGAAGTCCACCCATAGTAGAAAAATTTCCAGCCAAACATGGGTAACAATCAGGTGAAAAAATTGTCTTCTTTCCTTAGACAATGTACTGTCCATCCCTTCATACCATAAGATATTTTTTTCCATTATTTAAGCTAAAGGAATTTGTCACCTCTTTGGTTTATCAGGTAACAGTGATTTAAATATGAGAGTATCAAAAACTGTCCCAAGAATCACAGAATTATTTGGGTAGGAAGGGACCCTGGAGATCATCTAGTTCCAGCGCCCTGGCATGGGCAGGGATGCCAGGCACTAAACCACAGCTTACAAGTGGCTTTGTCCTGCGCAGTGGCCTCTTTCAAGCTAATGGCAGACGGGGCACTGGTTCTCATCTTCCTGGCTTTGGATGCTCAGGCACCCCACCAAGGAAGCCACCCCCAGCTCACACTAATGATTGCTGCTGTTATTGCTGTGCATTCCCGTGGTGCTGCTATGACTTTGCAGAGCTCTGTGAGGCTGCCTTCAGACACAGCCCCACTGTGGAAACAGCTGAACAGCTGTGCTCACCCCCCACTAACCCAGCAGAGAAATATTTAGGTGGATTCGGGGCTGAGGGGAAAGCAGTGCAGAGTGTGCAGAAGATGTTCTGAGCAGGTGGAGGAAAGGAGGAGAATGGGCCTTTGTGGGCACGATGGAGCTGCAGGCCGGGTGCTGCGCTCACAAGCGGAGGGGAGGCAGATTCTGCAGGAGCAGGCTGCACCCTTTAAAGCACTGAGTCAGCAAGAACTGCCTGGGAGGAGCAGCCTGGTGGCTCCGGTGAGTGGGGGGCCACAATGCCGTACATCAGCTGAGGTATTTTTAACAATTATTTTGATATAAACAGCTCTGAACTTGAGGAGCTCCATGTAAATGGGAAGCAGTGGGGCTTGTAATTAGATTTGTGTACACTTTCATAAATTGCTGGAAAACATCAAAGCCGTGATAGAAGGCTGTGGTGCACTTTATTTCCTTCTTCTGTTCTTCTGTTAATTGAATGGTTGATGTGTGGATAGGAAGCGTTGGCTTCGCAGAGTACTATTTACAGACCCGCTGACAGCTGCACTGTGAAAATTAACAGGAACAGAGCAGCCTCTGTCACAGCTCTTCCCATGAGGGACTTGCTTCAAATTAGATCATTTCTTTCATAGGAGAAACTTTCCTCATCGCTCCTCCCTCCTTCGCAAATACGCGCTCACATCCAGCTGCACGCTCCCTTCTCCCCTCAGGCTCATGGCAGCCTTTAGTGCTCAGAAGGGTTTGTCACTTCCACAAAGTTGGGGTAGTTGGGCTGCTGTTTAAAAGCTGCAGTGCATTCCATTTCCAGCAAGACACTTTCTTCGGGAAAGTGTCACCCAGATTAGTGAGCCAGGTGCATGGAGCCACATCTTCATGTTTGCAGGTCTCTCATTAACTGGAACACTCTTCTCATCCTCCCAGAAACTCTGGTAGACGTCCTCTCAGACTACTGCTGCTGGAAATGTGGTTACTGTTGTTCCTAGAGAAAATTGCTGTGTGCTAAACACCATAAAAACCTCTGACAGGACAGCTCCTACACTCAGCAGTTTGCTAACTAAAGGCCAGGGTTAACTTGGCTGGATGAATTGCTTCAAAGTGTCAGTCAAAGTACAAAACTTCAAGGTCATCTACACTTTTGTTACAGTTGAAGGAGAGGGTCTAGGACCCAAGAGAGACTGTCTTGAGTAGCTGAGGGTTTAGGATTGATGCTCAAAATGCCAGTAACTACATCATCTGAAGGTCTCCTTAATAGACAAGACACAACAGAGAAGCAAAAGAAAAAATAATACAATGTATGGGAATGAGCAAGTCTTTTACATAATGAATCTATCTGTTTAGGCTGTTCTTAACCAAGTGACAGCAGCTCTTGTTCCTGGTTCCAGTAGAGAAGTAATAACCAGTGAACACCTGAGAATCTAAATCTTAATATTTATTGATATCTGAGAAACACAGAATTAAGAATATCAAAGTTTAAGTTTTCAGTTCACCCCCTCGCTTACTGAAAATGTCTTCATCCCAGTAACATAAACAGAACCACAGACAAACCCATAGTACAAACAGAGTTAAACAGACCACAATTCAGAGTATTAATTAACCAACAAAATTTACTTTCATTGAGATTCCAGCGTGGGATCAAATTCTCAACTGGTAAAAGCCACATCGTGAGAGTCAGTAGAGACAGAGCCACTGAGCCCCTCAGGGTAAATGGTATCACAGAACCATCGAAGTTGGAAGAGATCCCTAAGTCCGACTATCAACCCAGCACCACCTTTGTAACTCCTAAACCACATCACCCAGATCCAGATGCCTTGTAGAACACCTCCAGGGATGGTGACTCCACCAGGGTGACACATTCCAAAGCCTGACAACCCTAACAATGGTTTTCATTCTAATATCTAGCTAGGATGTCTCTTGTCTCAGTTTAAGGCCATTTTCTCTGACCTTCCACTGCAGCCACAGTAGGAAAGAACAGTCCCCACCTTGTAATCTCCTTTCAGGTAGTCACAGAGAGCCATAAGCTCTCCTCTTGAGCCTCCTCTTCTTGAAACTAAAATAGGAAGTGGAAAATCCATTAGACTTTCCTTTTACATGACCACAGAAACTCAAAGAGGAGATTCTCAGAGGTAATCCAGGCTGAAAGTTGATGCAGCTCCAGCATCTAAGTGTCCTTCATGACTCATACCTGAGTTTGGCTGAAAGTTAATTGCCCAAAGTGAAAAAGCCCAGCACAGAGTGAGGTACCATCACTCCCAGTCCGCCTGTTTAAATTAATGCAGAAGGCTGAGGCCTGGTTTTACACCATTGATATTAGAAAAACTGATGGGTGAAAATTGAGATGTCGACTCTGACCCTGTTTTTCTCTTTTCTGTTGATCTTGAACTCTCTAAAGAACACACGTTCTTTGCAATGTCCTTGTGCAACACAGAGGCTGTTTTGTTTAACTCAGGGCAAAGCACAGCACATCCATTCCTTGTATTAAAAAATTAGTAATAACTTAGAAAGCCATTTATAAGTCACCAGCAGCAGGCCTGGCCCTCTTTCCAGTAATAAATGATTTTTTGAATATGCTACTTAAACACCATTTATAAAGGTGTGTTGTCCTTTAGGATGAAAAAAGCAGAGGACATGTAATACCTACATGTGAGTTTGCAGCCATTTCTACCAAAGTCCAGCGACACCTGATAACTCACCTTTGCTTCCCATGGAGCAGTGGGCTCTGGATGGAGAGGGAAAAATGCTCATAGACCCCATCCCAGCACTTCCACCAAGACTGCTGATTCTACAAGCTTTGGGACAGCAGGTTCCCAGTGTTGCCATAATTTCCCTTAATTCTTCCAACAAAAAGTAAAATTGTAAGACTGTGTTGCCTGCCTCTTCCATAGTTTTGTAAATTAACTAATTAATCATATTTCTGGGTCACTGGACATCTTCCCTGGGCTTCCCTGCTCCCTCTGACCCATAGCATTCACTGCATCCAAATGGGACACAAGCTTGTGAGCCACATTGCCTCCTTCTGGAAAAAAAAATACTTGGTTGGCACCCACCCATCCCTTCACAAGTCCAAGGGGAGCTGCTCATTAAATCAGCAGTGTGGAGGTGGCCGTGGGGAGGCAGGAACAGGATCGTGCCACTCCTGGGAATTGCCCAGGTCCTGGTGATAACAGCAGCCCCTGCAATTCTTGCTCCACTCAACTCTTGTCTAATCCGTGTGAGATTAGCGCTTGAGGGGCTAAAATAATTCACAGGCAGGGACCTTCGTGGGATATCAGAGTCATTGAGAAGCCTCCAGCCTGGGAGAAATGAAAGAGTCCCTGCCTGCTAAGGGAGTTCCTGGCCTGCTAGAGGTAGCTCCACTGGGCATCACCACCTTCCTGTAATAAGGATTCAAGATGTCACCATTGTCTTTACCTCTTCTGCTTGCTTTGGGGGCATTTCTTTCTTCCTCCTTTTCTCTTCCTGTATCTTTTGATCTAAGCCTCATTTCTATCAGTGGGAGCTTCCCACATAGTTAAGTAGGCTCTGGATCAGCATTAAATCACTCTGGATTCTTCTCATATTTTTTTCCTTAAATTCACCCCTTCCCAGCCTTGCTCTGGTGTGTGTTCAGTACTGATAGCATGCATTCTTGTGAGGAAAACAGAAAGATCTTAGTAAATGGTGGAATGCTATCCCTGTGCAAAACATAGCATTAGCGATGCAGTAGCTATTATCCAAATGGGTTTTGCAAAGTTCAGATTTAATTTCTAGAGGACAAAGATGTCCTCCAAGAATCAAAACAAAGAATCAGAACAATGACTTTCAAATAATACTCTCAGCTGAAGCTCACACAAAGTCATGAATGTGAAGCATCCTACCAGACCCCAATGTCTTTGCCTCAGATGTCCACTGGCAAGTGAAATCACATAAAAGAGCATGTTTGACTTCTCATTCCAAATGGAAATGGTCTGGTTGGTGCCCACAGGAATAGTGGTTGTGAAGGTGGCGTATTTCAGTCTTAATGGAGTGGAAAAGAGCAAGGGCAGATCCTTCAACATAAACCAACTCTTTTCTTCACCAAAACCCAGGAGAGCTGCACTGAATTTACACCATTTCATTGCTTCAGTTCACCATCTGTTTCTCTGTATTAAAGCATGGGTGACACCTCCCTGAAAGCAGAATATATTCTCAATTAACTGTAGAATCATAGAAAATTTTGGGTTTGGAGTAACCTTTAAAGCCCATCTGGTCCAGCCCATGTCTGGACAGTGCCTGGAGATCTCCAGTTTAAACATGCTGCAAAAATTCAAATCACTTACTATCTCAATTGGGCAGCATGGTTTACACCACAATAGCCTGGAGTCTTGCAGCATGACAGGGATCTGGGAAGCACAATCATGTGCAATGCAGTGCCTTGGAAATGTTCTTTTTTGTCATATGAACATCTGAAATGTATCTGCCCAGCTTGCCAGCCCTTCCTCAACATCTCTTTTTTTCCCCCCAAGTCATCATAGGCTGTTCATGTCCTCATCCTGAGGTGCCAAAGAGGTGTGGAATTCTTGTGGGCAGAGTCCTGAAGCATCAGGATCTCCATACCTGGTTGAGATTCTAGTTTGCTTTGACAACAGTCAATTCACATTATGACCCTGGAATAATTCCACTTCTCTTATTTTCATCCTTGCTTGTTTAACTGAATGGAAAGATCATTCATAGGTCTCTATGCTGCAGCTTCCAAACATGTTTTTAATAGTAATCATAATTTATAAAAAAACTTAAGCTTTTTTTTTTTTTTTTGGTGGAAGTATATTTTATGGGGAAGTATATTTTTAGTTAATATGGAACTAAACATACCTAATCTTTCAAACCATGTTGCTCTTATTGGAAAGGGGAAATATACAACATTTTCTTTTGGATTCTTAATTTTATGTTTTTCTTCAAATAGGCAAAAAAACCATTTACTCCTTTCACGGTCCTAAATATCAGGAAAGAATCACCAGTCTGTTGGTGTAATGCAACAATACCTCCCACTTCATAATGCATTAAGGGAGGTGAATGATTTTGTGAGGACTTTTATCATTCATAGACTGAGCTGAAAAATGCTTGAAAAAAAGCGCTTGAAGAACTCTGCTTTTAAGTTTAGGTTTTTCAGATACCTGGCTTTGATTCGAGAGGCATACTAACACTTGGGTTATATATTGAGTTCTTCCTAATTAGAATTGGGTACAGTGACACCAGGAGTCAATGATTCTGTTGCCCTGTGGAAAGCAATAACTTCAGCTCTGAGAGACACCTGGTAAGTAGTGTATGGGCAAATAAAACCTAAATCAAGCTTCCACTCCAAATAAATTAACAGCTCCGGAGACCTGTGAAGGGAAGTACCTGCAGCAACTCTCTCTGCTTAGACATTGCATGAAGAATCTTCTCTACTGAGGGAGCAGCATTATCAAAGGGTCCATCACTACGGTCCTGGATGAATGCCTCCTTTCCCCTCTCCATCTCTGTCACTCTCAAGAGTGTCTAAACCAGCTCTCAGGACTGTAAAGTGGAAATAGCTCCTAGTGACTGCTGTCCTACTCATCTTTCAGATGAGACATGAAATTGAAGCCCTGAGTGCAGAAAAATAACGTATTTCACAAGATGGGAGGGATGTTAGTCCTGGTCTTTTGGTCACTTTCCAGCCTGGGTAATTACATTTCTGCCTAGCAGAAATTCCCACTGCTCTGCAGTTTAATTGGACAGTAGTTTCTTTTTCACTTGCCTAAAATCCCAGGTTGGGGTCCAACCCCACTGTCGAATCCACCAGCCCTCTTCAATAGAGCTGCATAGGCGTTTCCAAAAAATTCCAAATTTGTTTTCAGACTTAGGGGACATCATGCCAAATGGCCTGAGATAACAGAGCCCAAAGCAAATAAATCTTCCTTTGGCTTTTGGGCCTTAACATCAAGGATTCTTGCATGGAAATATTACCCTGATTGTCTTGCTGAAGGTCAGCATCCTCCCAGCTCTGTTTTGTAGTCACAAAGGGAGTGCTAAGGCAAAATTTCCACCACTTTCTGTGGTGACACTTAGGAATACAGTCATTGCCCAAAAGACAAGTGTCCAGCAGCACCTACTCATTTAAGCATCTTTGTGTTGATGGCTGAAGGTATTTTATAGGATCTGCATATTCAGATCTCTTATACTCAAGAGTTTAGACACTGGAACTTTAATATAACAAATTTTTTAAAAAATATTTTTGGCCTAGAACTTTTATCTGGCTCCATTTGAGCTAACAAAGATGTAAAGGTCCACCTACACGAGACACTCTTGTGTTAAAGGACTTAAATGTATGCTTGCCTCCAGCAGGAGATTCACTAAGCTTAAAGTGAAACGCAATATAATTACTTTGGCAAATTAGGCCCAGATTCATCAGTTTTGAAGGAAAAAGGTGTCTAACCATCTGTGGAGATTAGTAACCTAAGGAATCAGAGCAGATTTATAGGGCTGGCAGGAAAAGGAAATTCATGCATATATTCTGCAAGGCCAGACCTTCACAGAACTTTTCCTAAGAATATTGTTGTAGGGAGAAGCAACTGGACACCTGAGCTAGTAGACAGGGATGGGAAGCAAAACAGCCCCCCTGTAATCCAAGCAGAAGCACAAAGAGACCTGCTGAGTCACTTAGGGGCTCACAAGTCTATGAGACCAGATGAGATCCATCCTAAAGTGATGAGGGAGCTGGTGGAGGAGCTCACCAAGCCCCTCTCCATCATTTACCATCAGTCCTGGCCCACTGGGGAGATCCCAGATGGCTGGAGGTGCCAATGTGACATGCATCCATCAGAAAGGCTGGAAGAAGGGTCTAGAAAAATACAGACCTGTCAGCCTGACCTTGGTCCCCAGCAAGGTTGTGGAACAGATCATCTTGGGTGCCATCACACCTGCAAGATAGCCAAGAATGTCTGAGGAATCTGGGGTCGTTTAGCCTAAAGAAGAGGAGGCTCAGGGGGTATCCTCTACATCTCTCTCCACAACTCTCTGAAATGGGGCTGTAGCCAGGTGAGGGTCAGTTTCTCCTCCCAGGCAATAGGACAAGAGGACAAAGTCTTAAGCTGTTCCAGGTGAGGTTTAGGTTGGACATTAGGAGGAATTTCTACACAGAAAAGGTGATGGGGCATTGGAATGGACTGCCCAGGGAGGTGGTGGAGTCACAGTTCCTGGAGGTGTTTAAGGAAAGACTGCATGTGGCACTCATGGTCTGGTTGACACAGTGGTGTCTGGTCACAGGTTGGACTCAATTATCTCAAAGGTGTTTTCCATCCTAGTTGATTCTGTGATTCCGTGATTTTTCCCTGCTCCTGGGTAGTAATGTTTGGCCTCCTGAAACGCTTTTACTTAATCCGTGTATACACTCCATTTGGAAGACCATATCTAATGCAAAAAAGTTCCAACAACCAGGCAATAGATTTGTTTTCCTTTGCCTTTAAATGAAATATCAATGGATGGATATTTTATTTTTAGCTGAATATAAAATTTCACAAGCGACCTGTCAAGCTCCTGTTTTCAAGAATGACTTTATTTCACACGTCAAGACAGCCTGGGAAATTAGTTTTTCTCACAGAGGGCTCTGATTAGGGATTACAAAGTGAGTGTGGCGCAGAGTGATTTTTCCTCCATCTTTTCCCTCACCCCACCAACCTAGAGAGTGCCTGACTCTGCTGACTAAGGGGAGCAATTCATTACCATGCGTGGCAGGGGGATGGGAAGAAAGATAGCCATATTAAGTAGACTTGCTGGCCCAAGAGAGAATAGGAGAAGCATAATAATACTTAGCCCTTATCATTCTTTTCATCAGTAGATATCAAAGCACTTGAAAAAGGAGGTTGATTTGAGGGGAAAAGAGATAAATTCCAATTGCAAGCAGCCTATTGCAGAGGCATCAGCAGGAAGGCTCACTTTCATGATAGTATCTTCTGACTGTGGGTGGGCAGGGTAGAGAAATGAACAGGTCCTTTCCTCTGAAAAATGTAGAAGTACATTTCAAATGTTATTGACTTACCCAGTGTAACTCTCATGGGGTTTGGCAAAATATGAGGTCCAGTCTGAGAACTGGAGATTATGTATTACTAGTAAATGACACAGCAGACAGGACCTATTGCCTTTGCCAGCAGACAACAGCTGATTTACACCATGGTTTAACTCCTCACGGAAGCAATAAATAATCCAGATGAAGGGCTGCAGCATTTTTACCCTATGGAAAACATGGCCCATTCTGGGGCATTTCTATTGCTGTCCAGTGGATTAGTAGCAGTCACTGGAGTAGAAGGCAGCCCTGTTCTGCTGTATATGAACAGCAATATTTGGCTCCACTGTTAAAAGTCCCGCACTGGCTGATCTGATACAGTTTACTGCCTGATTTCCTTTGGGCCACATCAAAGAGCTGCACATGAGGAACCACACACTGAAAGCATCAATCCCAAGGTCAGTCTCCATATTCAAGAGCAGTGCAGCATCTCTACTGGCTACACACCTTTAACCGCTTACATGCACATCTCATTGCAGAGAACTCTCAGGAAAACCTCTTCTTTTTCTCTTCCTTCTTTGTAGTGTGTGGTCTAGCTTGAATCTATTTGCCAATGGCCTTTCTGCCCCGTGTATATGATAGCAATGTTCAAAGAGGCCTGAAGTCGTGCTGCGACAGGCAGCCCAGAAAAACATCTCTCAGGAGGCAAGATGAGATCCCATTGGGTCAAACAGCTGCTGTGCAGTCACTATGACTCACATCAGAAGGGAAGAACACTCCAGGGGCGAGCACTTCATGTGGAAGTTACCCATGTTTTCATGATGCCATCTACAATAATAGCTCGGTTTTCAACAGTGTGAGGCATCAGCAAATGCCTGAGGCAGTTCCCTGGCCCCAAGACTTCCAGGGCAAATAGAGAGTGAGAGAAAAGAAGAAGGAAGAAGACACCAACTTATTTACACTTGCCTGTCATGCTAACAGGAGCAGGTCACAGCAGAAGAAACGCCTTCTGCAAAAATGAAGACACTCTCACTCAGTTTCAAAATCCTCCATCCTGCATTGTGCTCATCATGATGCAGGGTCTGCTCTGCAAATCACAACAGCAGCTCTGAACAGCCCAATCTGCTGTGGACCAGTGCCTCCCTCCAATACAGCTGCAAATAGGTTTAAATCATTAGATGCAAGTTACCAAACAGTCTCTTGGATCAGGGTTAATTAAATGAGTGTTGAAATCTAATTAAGAACTGGTCCAGGTGATAATTAGCAGGAAATGTATGCATTAAAATATTCATTTGTCGATGAGCTGCAATTAAGAGTGTGATTTGGGGAAGGATCAATATCTGCATCATGTGATCTGAAGAAAAATTAAAAGTCACCCAGCCTTCAACAGATATGCAGGGGAATTTTGGCTACAGGTTTTTTTTTCTTTCTCTTCTCCTCCACTCCCCCTTCTGTTTAGGTTTTATAATAACTGCTGAAGATTGCTCTCCATCTTTGAATGGAGCATTCATCTCTGCATCCCTTTGTTTTCCTGAAGCACTTCTTTCAAAACCTTGCTCTTCATCACATTGTGTGAGTGGGTTATAGATTTATTAGAGAGAGACTAGCAGGTCAAAAAGAAAGATTCTTTGCCAATGAAAATCACTTTCTCCCAGTACAGATTGCTAATCCAAGGGAGCATCACTCATTGTGTGGTGTTAGATTGTTGGGGTCTTTTTTTAGCAGGTTAATTCCTCAATCTTTATTCATAACTGAGAATCTGAAGAGGCTATTGAATATGTATAGCTTAGACTTATATATACATATGTCTATAGCTGTGGTTTACTACACTCCTCCCAATTTGTAGCAGAGCAATTCTGCTTTTGCTGAGATTATTTTTTCTCTTTGCAGGTACATAGGGGCATGTGTAAGCCAGTTAATAATATTTTTATTGTGCAATTCCAGAAAATTCGTCCTGTGCTAGGACAACAAGGGTCCTGCAACAGTTCAGCTCCTCTGGCATGGAGCTGGTCTTCCTCTACTGCCACAGCCAGAACTGACAGTACTTTGACCAGTGAACACCAGTTTGTCAGAACAGAAGCCATGGGAGCACAATTATTTCAGCTGCTCACTGTCAATGTCCTGCCCATCTCCCCAGGCTGGGGGGCAGCCCAGCTCCCAGGGCAATGCCCACTGCTGTCAGGGCTGCAGCCAGATTGTCCCTCCCCTGCACCTCCTCCTTCCCTTCCTTACCCTGTGGGGAAGCAACCAACCCATGAAGTTAGGACTTCCTTGGAGAAAGACCAAAAAATGTCCTCCTAGGTAGATCTATTTCTTCTCATCTCTGCCCCCTATCAGAAATTTAAGGATTGCAGCTGTTGACCCTTCATCTAGCTGTGGGAAGGAGAGGGATTCCTTTCATTCCCAAAAGCACTGCATTTTTCACAGATTTCTGCAGGCAGCTCTGATGATCATCCATAGTTCTGCCCTGGTGTTGACTACAGATATAATCCTAATATTGTAGATCTTTCCTGGGAATGTGTGGGCTCTTTCCTGGTAGCCTCTATTTCCTACTGTTTGTGGAGAGGGATCTCAGGTCCCTCCAGTATTATTTTTGGTCCCTTAATCTGGCAGTGCTGAAGAGATGCTGTTTCATGATGGCACATAGACCCTGCCTAGCATATTGACTCCTGTCTCCAAGGCTGGACAGGGATTTCCCACTGGGCTTGGGGGTTACAGGACATGGCATTGAAAGCGTGATCCACTTCAGGGGTCTGGAATGCAGAGACCTCACCCATTCCACCAAAACAAATCAGTCTACAAATCCTACCACATTCATGCAGCAAAGCCTCCTACGTTTCCCTGCACCATGTCCAGATCTTTGTCCTCTGACTCAACATTCTGGGCCTGAAAGTTGAAAGAATAAGGCAACAACTTTTGCAGAGAAAATGTAAATGACATCCTAGAAGCTTTGGAATTTTGGAAACTAGGAGCCAGGCTGCTGGCATTCACCCTCCAGGGTCCTTTGCCTCTTGATGCTCGCACCCTCTTGCAAAAGCCAAAATTCCCAGCCTGATAGGTTGCACGGAAAACATCAGCACCTGAATCCCATTCTACTAAATCTGTGTTAGGTGTATGGACTGATGAGCTGGAGTGCATCAGGCTCTGATTCCCTGTGTGTCTCCTTTTGTTTCCTGTGCTGCAGGGAGCCTCTTCAAGCCTGGTGGTGAAGTTTGCGGACACGGACAAGGAGCGTACAATGAGGCGCATGCAGCAAATGGCAGGACAAATGGGCATGTTCAACCCCATGGCCATCCAGTTTGGAGCTTATGGAGCCTATGCACAGGCAGTAAGTATAGACAGCAGTTCTCTGAGTGTTCATGGGAGGGGGGAATATCACCTGGAAATGCACAAAAACTCGTGGGAGTGGACAAAAAACCTGAGCAGAAGAGGAAGCAGTGGCTTATCTGTTGAACTGGTTACATGATGGGAGTAAAAATTAGCCATGCCTTCCAGGGTAGGCTCTGGGAATCTCCCAGGTGTCTCCTAGGTGCCATAGACAGCTCTAGCAGTAACTTTTGGACATGTGTGGACCTATGCAGAACATTTACTAGGGGGGCTAAGCCATTGTTGTGGAATGAAAACACACTACACTTTGAGGATTTGGATAAAATAAGCCTGCTCACTTTATCCCAATTATCCCAGTTATCCCAGCTTTCTTCCTCACATCACCAATACCCTGCTGTGCCTTGCATCACCATGGGTACCTTTGGAGTGACCACAGGACAAAACAGCAGCTGTTGAGAGAAATGCTTTTAGATTCACAAGCATGGTAGATGATAATGAAATGTACACACAGACATATGCCCACACAAAATCCTGCTGGCCCAAACAGTATGATTGAAACAGACTGGGGAAAAATCCTCTTGTGCTAACTTCAGGTTTCCTGTGGGCATACCAAACCTGAGAAGACGTGACTGTACAGGCGCTGGGGTCTTTATGATGTTATTAAATGGATGCCTCTGAAATTACTTGTTTTCATTAGGATAAAATTAACAAGGATCTGCAAGACAAGACCAGTATCAGGTAACTTGGGCTCTCTGCCAGATATTTTGGAGGAAGGTGGAGGTGGTGCCTGCAGCAGGCAGACACAATACTTCCCAGTGACTTTGGCTGTTTTCTCTCAAGCAGGTTTTCAGGCAGTGACAGTGTACATAGCTACTTCTTCTATTTGATGACAAAATGTGGCCCCCTGCACAATTTGTGCTCAGGAGGGAAGTGCTGTTGAGCACATTGTCCAGAGTAGCACCTTACTGAATGGGAGACCCAAACCTTGCTTAGGTATGTAGGACCAGCTCAGGAATAACACTTTGGTGTGCCAACACTCCTTCCAGAGCAATGACCACAAGGTTTTCCTTTCTTCCCTGACTGTTTCTTTCTCATGTGTTGGCACCAAGTATTTCCCATTATATCACAACGTTTCCTTTTTAATTTGAAGCTCTTGACATTTCCTCTCTGAAAGCCCTGTGCCTCACACAAGGAGTAGGTTGTCTACAATCCAGCCCACCCCTTGTGTGAGCCATGCTGATTTGTGAGGATGTGCTGTAGAGCTCCACTGAAGTTCTTTCTCTCCTTACAGCTGCACCTCTTGGTGCACCTCTGGAGTTTTTATTCTCTCTTTTCTGGAAAAATTCTATTTTTACTTCTATTTGGTTATCTTCATTTTCATTCCTAGTCAAAGTCAGTCTCTGTCTTTTCCTTGTCTTCTGCTCCCCTCCTCACATTGTAGAAGAGCTACTTCCTCTGTGTTTAACACTCCCCCTGGCCAGAGAAAGCTGCAGGAAGAGGAAAAGAGACAGTAAATCCCAAATGAGCCTAGGTCAATGGCCAGCAGACTCTCAGAGGGATGTAGCACCTTTGCCCCCATGAACCAGAAGAATTAGCAGGAGGCAATCCACAGACAGCTTGGGACAAGCATTTGCTGAGGTTGTCAGGCAGGAGAAGTGTCTTCAGTGTCACTCTGCAGACATTGATCAGGCAGCTGGAGAGATGGCCAAGACACCACTGTCCTGATGTCCTGGCCCATAAACTCTTCTTGCATTATTTTTAATCTAGAGTAACTCTTCTAATTTCCAGACAAGGTTTATGCTGATATGAGAGGATGTTGTCTGCACCTTTACACCACAAGTTTCCTTTGTTTGTCACCAGATAAGACAGGTGCATTATGGGGGGAGGTGAAGAATCAGGACAGAAGGAAGAGGAAAAACGATTTCTGGTCTGCTCCCATCCACTTGAAACAAATGGATATTTTTCATGTTGATTTCTGTGAAAGCAGAATTGGACCCATACTCTTTTATTTTATATTTTTCTGATAAAAATGCTAATAAGGGGGAAAAAAAATAAGTTTTAGATCTTGACCCATTGGATATGACAAGCTGGTGACACCAATTACCCTGGGGACTTGGGAGCTGTCTAAATGATGGGATCACATTTCTGTGTGGCGCCTGTGGACCCAGAGCATGCTCAGAGGCTGTCTCTCAATCAGCCTCCCTATCTGCTCCATCTCACAGGCTCACATGAAAGGGAGGGAAGGCAGAGCCGGGCTCTGTGACGTTGCCTTGGTCCCGATTAATCCAGCCCAGGCTGCTGTCTCTCAGATATCAGGGTGATTGGCACCTAGCAAATGCCAGCAGGAGATGGAGGGATCGATAGCACGGAGGGAGAGGGAGACAGCAGTTTTACCCAGCCTGAAGTCAAAGAGCTAAGGCAAGGCAAGAGGAGGGAAGCTGAAATATCATGATTGTCATGACTGGTGATGCCACTGCCACCAGCAACTCTCATGACATTTGTTGAATTGTTTGACTCTCTGATCTTGTTTCTTCATGTGCAAATAAGCCTGATGATCAGGTTTATTTTTTTCTCTCCTCCCTCAGGGATGCGGCTCTCTCTTGTGCTGTCTCTCCATGAGCTTTCTCAGGGTGGTGTGACTGTAACAAGAGTAAGAATTGCCTCAATGCTTCATAGTGAGGCCACCACAAGCCTGAGACATCAGGCTCTCTGATTCCTAGCCTGTCCTCCCAGCTATCCCCCAGCAGAACAAACCTGACTGATGTCTCTGTATAACAATTCCCAAGCAACCCCATGACAGTGGTTTTTCTATAGTTTCTAATGGTCTTTCCCCGTGGAGGAGGTTGCTCAGGACCCCATTTCTGCAGCTTCTGGCTGAATTTTCCCCAGAGAAGCATCTTGCACATCACTGTGACAGGATTATCTCCAAAAAGCCTCGATGTACCAAGGTGGCCAGTGCAGCAGGAACCCCATGGTGTGTCTGTTTGATAGATTGGTGGACAGAGCCGTGGCTTTGCCAACGCAGCAGCACCACTGAGGAGAGGCAGCAAGGGTCTCAGACCATTAAAGTTTGACAGATAAACTTTATTGTTGCTATCAGGACAGATTTGGACCCCAGGTTACCTCCCTCACAGCCCAGCAAATGGCCATGCCACAGCTCTCAGGCTGCTGCACGCTGCCAGCCCCCTCAGCCCCAACTTAACTTTAACCTTGATAACAGCCATGGTCTCAGCCAAGCAACCAGTCCTGGGGTTCAGCAGCCATCTGGCCTCAGACACAGAGGCAAAAAAATGAGGAAGCAAAGGGAGTTCTCCACTGTGTGTGGTTTTCTATCCCCTCCTCTTGTGCCACCTTCAAGCAGCCCAGACAAAGCTTGGCACCAACTCTGTCTGCTGTTTCAGTGGCACAGAAAGTCACATCAGACCCACCTCACCTCTTTTGTATGCAGCTCAAGGCAAGTCAGATTTCATAGCTTCCTAAAGCTCCCAGAGCCCCTACTCTAATTTATTTCAGGGTGGGTTTTTTGATTGTTTTAGGTTTTTTCTCTTCAGCAATACCTTCCCATACTCATTTGACTTCCCCTTTTATGGATCAATTATTTATTTTATTTCACAAGGGTACTGGGCACCAGCCCCTTTCATTGTTGGGTTACTGTGGATCTACATCAGCTGGGTACTGACAGCTGCTCCTGCAGACTGAGGCCAGGCTGAGGTATGGATCTGGGCTCAGCCTGGAGAGGAGGAGAGTGATGCTGCCTGGCACCACCTTTGATTTGCTGCCAGCCAGGAAGAACCTGCAGGCACACTCCCCACTTCACAGAGCACAGCTCACCCACTCAGGGCAGCCAAGCCCAGAATCACAAGCAGTGACAATCAAAACTGCCTGTGGATGGTGGTAGTACAGCCCTGGTACAAATAATCTACAGTTCCTGCAGGTCTTTCTTTGAATGAAAGGGGCAAGGAGTGTTTAGTGCCTGTCTCATGTCAGTGATGCCTCACCATGCAGAAAGGAAATGTGTACAGATCAAAAAAGGGTGAGGGAGATGGGAAAATGCAGAAGAGCAAAGCAAGAACAAAGGAAAGAGCCTTGGAAAGTGACAGATTCTGTATAAATTATTTAATTTTTAAATTATTTAAGATAAGATCAAAGTCATAAATCAAGTTTGCATAAAAAATGGGTTGGGATTGTTAGCCACAGTCTTCTGGCCAAACTCCAGCCATGGGACTGATTGCATCCTGCAGCAGGGGATAGGCAGAGAGTCAGTGTGTAAAAACAGACAGGCTGGGACAGAGACAGCACAGGCAATGCTGACATTTGTTCTCTGGCCTGGAACAAGTCCTTTCTCAGTAAATCCCAGCTCTCCTCACTCTGAAAAGGTACAAATGGCTGCTGCTCCTGAACTGCAGACAATAATTTGGATTATCCAGCGCAGCCGAGCTCTCAGACATCACCTTAAGTGGTCTCCTTGGGAAGTTAAGGCAGCAGTTGCCACCATGCTGACCACAAAACCCTGGGTGCCCTGCTCTGCCTCCCTGTCCAGCTCCAATGGAGGTGAAAGGATATTTCTGCTAAATGATCTGAGGTAGTGCTGACAGGAAGAATTGCTTTTTCCAATATTTCTTCAATTTGGACTGTGAAATTATTTTGGAGAGATAGTTAAAAAAAAAAAAATCAGCTAGCCCTATGAAATCAGGGAAAAATTACTGACTGTAGGCTGCCTTCTGGATATAACAGTTAATACATTTAAATTACCAAAATGGGACAGTATATTTGGTAAATAGTACCTGTTATGCAAATTATTTGCACTTAACCGTTCCAGAAGAGGAAGCTATTTTGAAGCCATAATACTTTTTAGCAGGGATAATACCATATTTCTGACCAGCAGCTCCCAGGTTATAATGAACACTGGAAATAATGAACACTAAGATTTGGGCTCTACATACAAATTTTTTAGGTCTTTTGGGGAGTTTTCCAAAGTTCCCAGGAAGTTAGGAACCCAAGCTATTGTGTGTCAGACTTTGGAAAGACACTAAGACATGAATCCGGGTGTTGCATATTTGTTTAGGTTTTTTTAATATCCTAATTATATTTAAATTTGTTTTCAAAGCAGAAATTTCTATTTCCAAGAAAACATAACAAGTATGAAGAACAATTCTTATTTTTCTACAAATTATCTTCTGTTTGTTTCAAGGCTTGTAAAGTATTTTTAGATTTACCTCCCAATAGCCAGTTAGGTATAGCAGACATGAATTTGTCAATTACACAATTTTACCAAATATGAGTTGTATTACTGTTTGATTGATTACTTTACTTACCTCTTTCTATCACAGGGATACCATGAGGATTCATTTGCTAAGTCTGTATAGATCATTAGAGGAGGGAAGTATGGAATGATGTTACTACTACTACTACTACTACTACTACTACTACTACTACTACTACTACCACTACTACTTCTTTATTATTATTAATATTATTAATATTATTAATAATATTAATATTTATTATTATTATTATTATTATTATTATTATTATTATTATTATTATTATTATTATTATTATTATTATTGCTGCTGAATGAAGAATATGAAAAGTCAAACAAAGCATTGTGTGGTTCTGACAGAAAGATAGAAAATAGCACTGGAAAAAAGGAGAAGGTCATCACATTGTTCAGAGTAAGACCAGAGGGCAATGATCACGCTATTTCAGAAAGAGCTCGTCAGAAATAATCCCCCTTTCTCCTCTTCCCCTTCTTCAGTTTCACACACATTTCTTTTGGGGCATGGGGAAGGCATTGCTTTTCCTATTTCTAGCAGGATTTTTTGTTCTGAGGAGGTTCCTCCACCCTCCACGCAATTGTTCCTCCTGTAAGAAGACATTATCTCCTGCCCTTGAGTATCATTGCAACTTTCAGTAGGAGAAAGATGAGTGAGACAAACCCTTACATGTGTCTGTATTGATCAGACAACTCTGCCACCCCTTCCCATGCTTTAGATGGCTTTTCCAGGGCCTCTCCACCTGTTCCCAGCACTGGGATGGTGACTGCAGGCTCCTGTCTCTTGGGGTGCTGGTTCCAAGGGCAGGAACAGGTCTGGTAGCACCTCCTGGTCTCCTCAGAAGATAAATATTTGAGCAACAGAAAAGACAGCGGGAAAGAAGGAACGAATCCCTAAAATGGATGGGGAAAATCTCTAAATGCTGAGGCAAAGGTCATGCAAAGGAAGTAAGAGAAGCAGAAGGAAGTACGTCCTTTCAGCTAGGGGAGGGAAAAGCTCCTCTCTGTCCCCTTGGATCAGCCTGAGATAATAAGGCTGCTGCCTTCCTGATTAGTGCTCTGTAGCCCCAGCCCAGGCAGGGAAAATCTGCATTTCAAATGGCATATTTTAAAGTACACAATACCCAGGGGCCCTGCTGCTATTGATTTGCCTCTGGTGGGGTCACTGCCTCACTTTCTACAGCTTTATTAACTGGGACCATGCACTGGGTCTCTTTCAAAGTGAAAGGAGAGTGGATGGGACATTTGTCTTCAGGGGGAGCTGGGGAAGGAGTGGGGTGACTTTCATTGGGAATGCCTTGGGGGTTTTAGAAGGAAGACTGGTGACCCTTACAGGACTTGTTCTCCTGCTGTAAATTTCCCTAGAGCCACCGTGGGGGGGAAGCAGGTCAGTCTTACACACTCAGCTCCTTTCAAGGTGACTGAATTCCTGTCCTCCCACCCTTGTGGTGCCATTGCACTCTCCAAGCTCTGACCATCAACCACTGGGCTGGGCAGGAGCCCCCTCTTCCTCCCCCAACCTCTGCCCCTGAGCCCCTCCAGACAGAGTGGCACGGCCACAAATGGGATCTGTGACCTCAGAAGTTCAGCAGGAAATTTGTCAAGGGTTGGAACGTCCAGACATTCCTGCGCCTTGGTTGAGGCCACCTCTCCAGGCAAGGAAGAAAAGCCACCAGCTGGGTGTACAGCTGTGCTCAGGTGGGGAATGCTTCGTTCCTTCCAGCTCCAGCAACCCCACTTTTACTCTATTGACTCGGTCTGAAGGCTGCAGAGAGGCCTGTGTCCTCTGGGTCATGGTGTGAAGGGCTCATGTCAACATCCAGAGGGGTTCCCATATCTCTAAATCATCTCTGAGAGTTCATCCACAGAGCACTGAGAATAATAGATATTGGGTGAATGTTCCCTGCAGAAGCACCTCTGCTTTGTAGCAGAAGAACCTGATCTAGTTTCCCATGTCACAGGTTAGGATTTTTACCACATCAAAGTAAAAAGGGGTAAGAAAGTGCTAGAGGCTATAAAACTATTTATTAAAAACCTACAAAGCCACAAATCTGTGAAAAATATATTTTTAAAAACAAACCCAAATCTTTAGGTATCACCCAGGTAAAAATACCTAGAACAGAAAATGAGATGTGAGTCAGCACACATAGTGTTGGAGTCAATCCAGTGTTAAAGATGGGTGGATGGATTCCCCTTCCTCCTTGACTTCCTTGGCATAATTTCTAATATTGCCTGCTCAGTACCTCCTCTGGAGAATTAACTCAAATAATGCCTAGGAACAAATGTACTTCTTAAAGGAGAATCATCATAGTGTATAATAAAAAAGATTGTCTAATCACTCCACCAGTAATTACAAAGAGCAAAATATCACTAATTAAAATGTAAAAGTGCCTTGTGCAGGGTAAAATAAAACAGGGTGATCGACCATCAAAGGGAAAGTCACCACTTTGCCACCAATCTTTATTAGGCTTCAAAAAATAACAATACTCAAATCGAGTAGAACACATTTCACCTGTAGTCTGACAATGTGTAGAGTCAGGTATCCTCTGTTACATTTAATTGCTGGAGAAACCAAAGCAAGTTCACATAACTTGTGCATAGTTATTCTGCAGGTTTTTGTCAGAGCACCCCTTACTTTGGACTGTTGATGGATGGTGGCAGGGAAAGTTTCAGCATTTGAATGAGTGCAGTGATTTCAAGGGTTTGTTTTAGTGCACATGTGTAAGAATGGCTAATTTAGCTGATATTTCAATATTAAAGCGAACAGAAGGGAACAGTCTGTTCCTTGCCATGACTTCTGAGATCTGTTTAATTCTGAGAAGCATGTCCCATGTGCTTAAAGTACAGCATCAGAGGGTGATTTCCTGATGGGAGAGAGAGTGAAATCAGAGAGAGCAGTGAAACAGAGTTACTCAAATTTTGGAGACAGCAAAGACATGAATCACTTCCAAAATCACCACAGAAAAACATTTCTCTTTTCCACTATTATCATCAAGTCACAGATCACCAGAGACTGGGGAATGTGCAGTTTTCCCAAACTTTCTGTACGTTTTCTTTTCCCCCCCTCCCCTTCTCTAAGCACCCAGAAATTGTCACTACTGAGGGTTGGATGCTCAGACATTCCTGCCCTGTCTGGCTCTTTGTTCAGCATCAGGAAAGGAGACAAGAAGCAGCTTCAACAAAACTGTCTTATCCTTCACACCAGGACCATTTTAAAATCTCTCTGCAGCCCTACTGTCCGCATGAACCTCGCGAGCTCTGTGCTGGGCTCTGAGTGTAACATAAGGATTACAAAGCCTTGTTTTAATGAAAAAAGCATTCCCAGGCTTCATAAACATTCACCAGCATTCTGCTCCAAAATTTATAGCCCCAAATGCCTGAAAATGCTGCCTGGGTTCCTTATTTCTGACTTTTGTAGGTGCCCTGAAAGAAGCAACATTGTGACTTCCTAGAAAAAAATTAACTGAGAAGGTCGACCCAGATCAAAACCACAGGGAAGGGGTTTTCTCATTAGACAAATCTAATCTTGCTAAAACAGGGGAGCTCCCTTCTCTTTGGGGAAGAGAAGGGAGTGAAGTGAAGTACAGCACTTCTGAGGGTTTCTGATAGTGTTGGAAGTCGGTGCTATGATCTGGTTAGGAGTTTTGGTTGTGGTTTTCCTCAGTACCCAGCTGAAGCCTCCTAGCAGCACCAGGAAAAGTTGTTTTTTGTCACTGACAGGTGAGGAAAAAAACAGATTATCCCTAGAAAACTAGTCAAAATTTCTGCTTTGGAGAAAGAATCCCCTTTTCCTACATACACTCCCATCAGTAACCTCCAAGCTTTTCCAGAATTTTGACATAAGCAACATAAGCCACGAAACCACTCTGCTCAGGTATATTGTGTTTTGTCTGTACAAAGACTTTTCTCTGCCTTTCTCAATTGGTGGGACAGGTCCAGGTCACAGCAGACCTCCACATGGCGGGGTGGGGACCATAAAAAAAAACAATTTGCCAAGGCACCCTTTGCTTCCAGCCCCTGTGGCGAGAAGAATGGCCAGTCCTGGGGGGTGCGCAGGGGTGGCGTGCCAACACCCCAAAACATCGGGATGCATCCCGCCCTTCCCGGGTGCCCTCCTGGAGCCGGTGCCACAGGCTGCCCCGCCAGTGACCGCGTGATATTTTTTCCCTGCTCTCTTTGTTCCAGCTGATGCAGCAGCAAGCGGCCATCATGGCCTCGGTGGCGCAGGGCGGGTACCTGAACCCCATGGCCGCCTTCGCCGCGGCCCAGATGCAGCAGATGGCGGCTCTGAACATGAACGGCCTGGCTGCCGCCCCCATGACTCCAACCTCAGGTACGGGCACGGCGGGATGGAGGGGGCAGAGGGCAGTGAAACCAGGCCAGGTCACGCAGGATGGCTGGCAGGATTTTTTAGCTCTTTGGGATCCTCCTCTGAGCATCAGGGTCTCCTCACGGGTAACAAGCGGAGGGCCAAAGGAAAGGGCCTCAAGTGGCACCAGGGGAGGTTTGGATTGGATATTAGGAAAGGTTTCTTTCCCAAAATGGTTGTCAAACACTGTAACAGACTGCCCAGGGCAGTGAACCAGCATCCGTCCCTGGAGTTATGTAAAAGGCATGTAGATGTGGAATTTAGAGACATGCCCTCGTGGCAGGCTTGGCACTGCTGGGTTAATGGTCGGACACAATGATCTTAGAAAGAACATTCACTATTCTGTGCTTCTATGACATTTCTCAGTCTAATCCCACACACAACTTCTCTTTATCTCCAAGAACCCTCCAAATGTCACAAAACATCCCACAGCGGCCTACACTGGTTTATTGGGACATATATATGAACAGGGTGTCAGTGTTGGAGCTATCACAGCCAGGCTGCCCCACAGACTAGAAAAATAGGGTTGTGGTGAGATGCAATGTCATCAACAGATGAATTTTGCCCTTGGGACACATAATCATTTCCCCTGTTGTGAAATTGGACAGAAGACACTCAAGGAAGACATCTGGTGCTACCTGGATGTGCAGGGAGAGGGTTTTTGGCTGCAGCAACAGAGACAGGCAGCCTGTGAAGGGCTCCCAGGATCTAGCTAGGCTGTAAAAAGCCCATTCTAGGAGGTGCAGTATGGTCCAGCAGGTAGAGAAATAAGCTGAGATGGGAACAGGACTGTCTTTCTTGTGGCTTGAAGAACATGATTATTCCCATTTGGGCAGGGACAAGTCAAAGCAATCATCAGCTCTGATACTCTGGAATAACATGTGGCCTAACAGCGGGGGGAAGGGAAGCAGGAAAAGTGGGGCCAAACCTTGAAAGAAGTGAGGATTTGGGAAGTTTGCCAATACACAAGAGTCTGGTGGGGCGGCAGAGGACTCGAAGGCACATCTTGAAAGGACCATTTGTAACTATATCATAAGGGAATGGGGAGAGAAGGGAGAGTAAGAAAGACAGATCTCATTCCACAAGACTTTATGGAGACCCAAGAAAAAGCACTTGACTCAAAAATCTTATACTGCACATTTCAAAATGTATGTTTACACAATGATAAATGTATAAACAAAAAGTCGATGGAGCTACTGCAAATCCAAATAAAAAAGTGGCTTAATTATATGTGCACCCTTTAAACCTGCTGCTGGCAAGATTATCATATTTGCATTAGCTAGATTTGTTTTGTGTTGGTGGGAGCAGAGAGAACATCAAACAAAGACTGCCTGGAATTCAAATATTGTCAGGGTCTGGACAGCTGAATCCAGGCATTAGTGTGCAATGGACCCACCACAAAAGAGCACAAGTTCTTTGGAATATATATAAGCAAATTCTTGAAAAGAGTATGTTCTGTATCATGGCTGTGAGAACACCTGTAAAACAGCCAAGTTCTGTGCCCACCAAGTTCTGTGCCATGAAAAACATCCCAGCTCTTTTATGGTGTAATCATTTCCTCTTCTGCTATGGCCAGTGCCTTTCAGAGACAGAGAATCATGCAATTTAGGTTGTAAAGGGTCTTTAGGATCATCAAGGCTAACCATTAACCCAGCACTGTCAAGTTCACCACTAAACCATATCCTTCAATACCATGTGCCTGTGTCTTTAAAATACACCCAGGGATGGCAGCTCCACCATTTCCCTGGGCAGCCTGTTCCAGTGTTTGACAGGATGAGGGGACTGCTAAACTCTCACTGTCAGAACAGAGGAGAGGAAACTCATGTTTTTTACATGCTTTCTGGATTACCCATGACTGGTCATTATTGAAAATAAGATGCTGGTTTAGATGATCCCCTGATGTCTTTCATGGCAGATGATTTCGCACTCTCCTAATGACATATTTTCAATCACAGAGCCTATTCACTTTGGCATTATTTCAGATTTACCTTGAATGACTAGCTTCCTTCATGAAAAACCTCTGTGGTGGGTTGTGGAAATGTCCATTGACAATTATTCCTTGGGAGAAATGTTTAGACTTTGAAATTACTCCTTGTATTACTACAACACTCACAAAGCATGTGATAAGATGCATAGAAAATGTTTCACATAATGTCTGAGCAAGCAAGCCTACAACAGTAGCAGCAATTTCTGAGTAGCCAGGAGATATCTGAAGCCTAACATTAATTCTCCTGCTGGCTTTTGTTAGCATTCAGAAAGCCAAATGGAAAATGATCATTCTGCTTCATAGCAGGATTTCTAGTCATTGAAGTATATCTTTTTTCTGCCTTGGAAGGAAAATGAAATATTTCAAAGTTCTCAGAAAAAAAAAAAAAAAAAAAAAACCAAGCACTAGAAAAAGTGTTTGGAACATTGGAAAAAAAATAGAAAGGAAGTGTTTTGATCTTCCTGAAGCAAAAGAAAAATTGTGCTAGGAAAAAAGGTTCTGGTAACCCAGAAGTCCTAGAGGCTTTGGAGGTATGGGCTCAGCACAGTGCCTCTGTGCTGGAATTTTCAGCCCTCCTAATACAGCTGGTTTCCCCTGCATCCCACCTCTAGGAGAGTGGATTCCTGGGAATATGACCATAGGTTAATTCATTTCCATGGGACCTAGGGGCTCAGAGTTTTGGATCCAGGCAAATCTAATAGACGAGAGACAGCATCCATCTCACCTGGCTTTAACCATAAAAAACTTAGACATTTCATTTGAACTGCAGTCAGTGGAGTGTAATAAGCAATCCCTATGGGTAATTCAGACCAAGAAAATTGTAACACTGTTTGCTGTCATTTTAACAGTCTTCCATCAAGGGTCAGGTTTATCTCAGACAACAGTCCATAATTGTGAGGCAATTAATTTGACATTTCTGAGAGTTTGGTTCAGGCTTTACATTTCTCCCATCACTGCAACAATCTGGGTGAAAAGTGGGTCTGGCAGTGGGTCTGCTGCTCTGTTACCTGCAGAGAGCAGCTAGAAATTAAATTTTATTTAGGCTTCCTTCCTTCTTCCTCCTCTCCCTGCCTCCCTCCCTCCCTCTCTCTCTCCTTGTTGTAAATCTGCACCTGGTGTGGCTACAGCAAGAGATCTCAAACAAGGGATGAAATCCACAACTGGCATGCACCACCATTTGTTCTCCACGGTGGCATTATGCCAGTTTTACTCCAGCTACAGATCTGACCTCTCCAGGGGGGTTCTTTATAAGAAGAAAATTGAAGAATTCCAATAAATATGCCTAAACTTCCTTAGACATGCACAAAATAGCAAGCACAAATCCCTTGCTGCAATTTTAGAAAAAAAATATTATTTACATTTTCTATGCAAATAAAGGAGAGATCCAGAAAAGCAACTGAAATTTTAAGTAGCCTTTGTGATTTGGAAGCTGATGGCATATGCTAAGAGCATTGCCTTTGGACTTCAGTTGCCACTGCTGGCTCCCTGTACCTCCACAGAGGACATTTTTAAAGGCCAACACCATTTAAATAAGAAAAGGGGAAGCAGCAGCTTGTCTGCTCAGGGTATAAGAAATGAGCTGAAGTACTGCCTTTTTTTTTTTTTGGCTACTCAAATCTGAACATATTAAAATATCTCATGCATCTCTAGCAGCTTTCTTAAAGCACCAACACAGATTTAAGCAGTGGTTAAAGTGTGTTATTGGACTAACCCATCATGGAATGCTGCAATGGTGAAGACAATATCTGCAATTGGTTTAAAAGAGAGATTACTGCAAAATTTGTGCTTTCAATCAGTAGCATACCCTGATAGAGAAAGATATTGTTGAAGTTAAGATAGTTTCACATCCCATGCACATAGCAAGAGAAAAATATGATTTCAGGCTCATTGAAAACTCATTTTTGGTCCCTGAAATCATCCTGAACATGTTGCAAGAAGAACAGACTGTCCAGCCATTTTACACTTACATGGGAGTAAGTCAGTGAGGTAGCAGACGGATTTAATTCTCTTCCCAGAAATTCAAGAATTCTCTACCAGTGGGTGACAAGATCCCACTCAGAACATAAAGACAAATTTGTTCTTCTCAAATAGCAGCGTTACAGTCCCCCACAGGATGCATCTGGGAAGAAGGAAAGAAAAGATTCCATGAAAGGAACAAAATTTGGTCCAAATTTGCCCCAGTTCATTGAGCGATATCTGTTAAAACAGTATGAAGTCAAGTTTGGACCAAACAGGAACATTAAAAAATGTATCACTGGCTACCTTTAGGCTACAAATAAACCTGACAAGTCTTTTAAGGATCCCTAGTGCTCAGAAAGTTCAGAATGAGTTTGCACATGAAAGGTGTATTCATGAGAGAGTGCAGACAGAGCAGTCCTGGAAATCAGTGCACCCACAGAGATCCAAAGGGAATCTGATAGGAACTGCTGTAGGGAGCTGGGGCTGAGAGTTTTTGGAGATTTTTCAAGCTTGTCTTGAGTGCTTTCTGAACAGGGGAGCGACTGCAAGCAGTCCATTTTTTTGCTCAACAGCTTGGGAGCTTTTTCATTCCTCAGGTGTTTGTTTTGCGGGTGGTGGTCACAGCTGTTGTGTCAGCAGTTTTCTCCACAAAGTTGTTGTTCCCAGCTCTCACCAGCTCTGCCCTTGTGTCTCCCTCACTTTCAGGTGGAAGCACGCCTCCTGGCATAACTGCACCAGCTGTGCCTAGCATCCCATCTCCCATTGGGGTGAATGGTTTCACTGGCCTCCCGCCACAGGCTAATGGGCAGCCAGCTGCTGAAGCCGTGTTTGCTAATGGCATTCACCCTTATCCAGGTAAGCCAGACACATCCTGTGCCCACAGCCTGTTGCCTCAGTCCTAGGGATACTGTCCACACCCTCAGGCTTTGCCCAGCAATAGCCTGTGGCACGGGTTCAGAAGGGCTACACCCCACACAACCAGGGCTCTGTATTGGTGTATTGTGTCTTATGCAGCTACAGTGTTAAACAGTTCAATCTGGATGATAAACATCAAGGGCATGTTGGAGGTGGAAAAACTGTGTACTGAATATTTGAGTGCTCAACTGCTGGGTAGCATGTCTGGTGAATACAGTCAGGACAACCAGCATGTTTTGCTTCAGCTGAACATTGACCTGAGTCCCGAGCAGCTCGTGCTGGCAGACCCCCTGCAGGACTCCCAAGGGTCTTGCTTCTGGTTAGCCTTGAAGGAGCTGTGCTAAGCCTGTTTGCACCCAGCACTGGCATCTCCTGCTGGAACTCCCCCGCAGCCAGATGACTCCGGGAGGATGATCCAAAGGGTCCACGTGCCCCAGAGCCAAGCGGCTTCCTGTGTGCAGGGAGCAGGTGTTGATCTCCGAAATGCCCACTGCACACAAATCCTGCTGCCTTACCAGGCCTGGGGAGTGAAGCTGCATTGATATAGCCTCTGAATGGGCTCAGGGTCACCCGTTGGTGGCACACTGCAGGAGAACTGCTGCTGGGATTCACACTGTGCCTAGCTTGAAAATGCCAGCACTACAGGAGTGATTTCGCAAGCACTGGCAGTCAGAGATGGATGAGGGAGGTTAAAGGATCCATACCTGCCCCTATACCTGTATTCACAAATACACATACAGTCTAAATCTGTAATTTACCAATTACCATTCCTTAATGTGCACCTACATTTTTTCAGCATCCTCAAGACTTGAGATAGCTCTCTCCTCCAATACACTTCCTCTAGAAAGTAATTTTACACCATTTCTGCACACATACTAATGGTAACAATCATAGCAATAAAAAATCCAAGTAAATGTTACTAATTGATCCTAATCACCAGCTGGCAAAGGAATATTTTACCCTGGGGAACTTATAGATTGATCTAGTCTGTTAGGAAATCAAATACTGAGTTCAATGTTCCAGACAAAAAGCCCCAAAAACTCTAAGAAAAAATAATTCTTTCAATCTTAGCCAGTCCTGAAAACTCAGAAGATTCATCATCATAGGGGAATTTATGAGCTACAAGGAAAAATACCATATAGTATAGAAATACCAAAGCCTTACCCAGGTATTGACAAATAATTATCCTCCTCCCAACAAATACTTTGCAAACATGGACTTTGAGTGCAACTCTAAGCAGAATTAAAATCAAGGGACTTACTGTACTCAAAATTAGGCATGTATATATGTGTTGTAGCAGCATAAGGACAGGGGAGATTTTGGAGTCATCAGAAGACTGCAGAGAGCCCTTAGTGTGTTCAGTGAGTTCAACCCCAACACTGAGAAAGCATTCTGTCTTTAAGGTTATATAAACATGGCCATCTGTTCTTCTGTCCATTTATTTCCGTTTGCCTGTTTGCCAGTCAATCATTTCTCTGTTTATTCACCCACTTCTCTGTATGTCTGTCCTTTTTTTCTGGTTTATTCAGATCCTTTTAGCCAATTTCGATGATCCATTACTGTGGGTACAGAGAAAATATGTTCTTTCTAGGTGAATCTTAATGGCTTGAGCTTTTCTTACTATCCCCAACTACCCCATAATTAAAGAATACCTCAGTTAGATATTCCATCCATGGTTATATAAAAGTCAATGGCCTCAATCTGATTCTCTCTGAGTTTCTGGGAGGCTTGCTCAGGCAGCAATGCCCAGTAAGTCCCTGCACAAACTCCAAGAGGCTGACACACAGAAAGGTGACAGTCATCCTGCCCCTCTTTGCTGCAGGCAGACAGACTCCCTTCTGCCAGTAGAGCTGACATCCAAACAGTCTGAGCTGTGTAAAGTTTGGATTTATCTCAGGGTAACTTCAGCAATACATTTGTCTTTCTCACTGCTCAGCTTCCCCATAATGTGGTGACACCTTAAGTTATACCAGAGGTGTAAAGGGAACAGTGCCAGGTCAAGCACCCACCTCTCATTATGCTTTTGTCTGTCCCTGAAATGCTGAAAGCAAGTCCACACAGCTTACATCGCGTGTTTGCTCCATCTAATTGTGTTCCTTCTCATGAGCATTTATGTACTCTCCAAACCTCTCCTCCTTGCCACAGGCTTTATTCAGTCCTGGAGCTTAGCAGCATGAAAAATAAAAGGATTAGACATTTATATGGGTAATGAGAACATCCACAGCCATATTAGACTGGATAAAAATGTAGATAGGACACAAAACTTCATGTTTTATGATATAAGCCAGCCACTAATTGCTTGGGGTTAGAAAGAAATTTTCATCACTGGGCAGCTTGTTCCATCATTATGGGATTTTTCTCACTCTCCTCTATTGCATCTCTTACTGCCCTGTGGTTCTGCATGGCTCTGTCCCTAAATGCAAGGGTAGAAATAAAATATTACGGCTGAGCAGGCAATTGCACTAACACTATAGAGAAGGGAAGATCATGACAGTCCCCATCCAAAGCCAGCATCTTCCAAACAGCTTTCTTTTATGGTGTATCTCTCATTCTGAAAGTGGCTAAGACTGCTGCTGTATTATGTACATAATCATAGTCTTGCTATGATTATGACTTGCCATATATTGCTTAAATCCTGAATATTGCTTTCAGATACTCCTTCATACTCCACAAAAAAACCTTTAAATGTGGGTTCACACCATTACAGCCTGTAGCAGAATATTCTTTGTTGCCTGAAAATAGCAAAACAGGACAATGAACGTCTCTAGAGGCATGGCATCCATATCACTCAGACCCTAATAAATTCCATTAATTGTGCAGTTTCTCTACATGTTCACCTTTCTGACCAGCCGTGCTATTTTTGATGCTGCATCCAAAGGACTCCAGATTCCCAGTCTTTATAAAAACAAGTCCATATAAGATAATTGTATTTAGCCTGTAATTCCACTCTTTTTTCCTTCTGTCTTCTGTGCTGTTTTTCCAAGATTCCCTTTGACTGGAGAAGGGATGTGCATGGTGTCATTTCAATCAGATTACCAAACCATCCATGCCTTCGTGGCGAATGGATGAATACTCTGAACACCCCTACTCGCCAGGACTTTGATCACAGCCCCTGTCCCTGCAGGAATTATCTTTCTCTTGTAATCTGGTCAGGCTATGGATCCATGCAGTGGCACTAAAACACCATTCCTAGCAGTCATCACCTTTGCAAGGCAGGGTCTCACCTTCTCCAAGATCAGACAGTACATAATGCCTCAGTGCACTTTTTGCCACAGAGTGAATAACAAGGCAATAAGTATTCCCCCTTCCACTAGTCTGAGCCCCTTTGGAGATTTGACCTTTTTGTGTATTAATTCCTGCCCTTTAATCTTTCAGTTTGCAGAGCTATTGAACGTGGCAATGTGTCACAATATATAGTGGGGACAAAGAGCATAATCTTCTGTGCCATGATCTTGTGAGTCACTTTGCAGCAGCGCAGGAGCGTGTGCCATTTCCACATTAGTCACAGTAGCAGGGATTGCACTCTTCTGCCAAAGCTTCTTAGCCACCCAGAGCCTCTCTTGTAACCATGTGTGATGTACAGTAACAGTAGACACCATCTGCACTGGCTTCTGCTGTGTCTCATATCATCAGAATTCTGCCCTCTGCTAACAGGTCCTGCCCTGCTGAATTGCATTGTGAGGGACTAGGCAAAATTCTCACTCCAAAGATAAAGCCTCTTTGGTAAGAGAAAGGGGACATAGAGATGAGAAAATCAGGAGACCAAAGGGTAGCAAGCAAGAGAGAGAAGGGACTGGCTGTCAAAGAATCAGTGAAATGAGAGAACTGGAAGAAGGAACAATGCAGATCTCTCAGAAAGTTGAAGACTGCTCCATAACCCTCTGTCCAGTGCCCAGAAAGAAGTGGAAATACATCACATAGCGTCCCACACCCCCTTACTGCTCCTGGGCCAAAGGATGTGTAACTTGACCAGAGCCAGGGATGACCCTGCAGTTTGGCAGCTTTGTGGAACCATAGATATGGAATGCTTCTCTGTTGACTAGTAACAGAACCTGAGAGAATGGTCTGAAGTTGTGTCAGAGGAGATTAAATTTGGATATCAGCAAAAGGTTCTTCACCCAGAGGATGGCTGGGCACTGGCACAGGCTCCCTAAGAATACAGTCCGAGCACCAAGCCTGACAAGGTCAAGAAGCATTTGGGCAATGCTCTCAATGAGCTGAAGTATTGCCCTTGTTTTGGGCTACTCAAATCTGAACATATTCAAATATGTCATGCATCTCTAGCAGTTTTCTTAAAGCACCAACACAGATTTAAGCAGTGGTTAAAGGGTGTTACTGGACTAACCCATCATGGAATGCAGGCACATGGTTTGACTCTTGGGGATCCCCTATGCAGGATTTTCATGAGCCTTATGGATCCCTTCCTAACCAGGATATTCTATGATTCTGGTTAAGTGCATTTGGTCTGGATTTAGGTTGCTGAGATAAAAAAAGCTAAGTCCCCTCAGTTCTTTGTAATCCATTAAAAGTGTGTCCCCTCATTTATTATTTTCAGGCACACAGTGGTTCTGTTTCTGACTGCTCACCACTTCCAGGTCTGGCTCTATCTTTCCACTCTGCAGAGCCAGCACAAGTTTCTCCACCACCACCAGCACTCCCCTTTAGCACACAGTACATCTGGGCTAGCAAGACAGCAATCTCCATTTCACACCCTGCTCAGGGTCCAGCCCTCTCTGGTGAGGACCAGATGTCAGTACAAACAGGCAGCCAAGCTTTTGTGCCCACATTTTTCCAAGTCACCACTGAGACAGGCAGTAAGGTGTGCCCCACAGGGGAATTCCTGCTCTGTAGCAACTCATGACTTTGTAACTCAACCAAGACCACCAATTCATTTTCCTTGGTTCAACAAAGAGGTATCAGGAACCAATGTCACCCTTTACCAGCAGAAACAGCATTCAGACTCCATCTGCATCTATTATCATTACCCAAGTTAATTTTGCAGCCTGTCATTGAACAGTGCAGCTGATGAACAGGCTGCTGCTCCAGAGCAGTGAGTCCAGCGCCAGTCCTGACCACTCCAGGCACCATCCAGAGGCTCTGGGCAAGAGCAGGGCTTCACCAGTGCAGGGAGAGGAAAGGACTGGCTTCCCACTCCCCAGTATCTGCCCCGGTATTTCAGGCCTGAAAGGTGTTAGACAAGGAGAGTTTAGAGAGGAGGTGAATCAGGAGAAGAGAGAAAGAGTGACCTGCCTGCACCTTTAGAAGGTCCAGGATGAAAACCAAACCCCACAGCACTTTGTCCAGATATACACTGTGGCCTAGAAACGTGCGTGGCTCAGCTACCTGAGGCAAAGCTCCTCACTACAGGAAATCTTTGGCTCTGTATTGTTTGTCCGCCCTAAATCTCCAGGTGAGAGCTTTCCTGTTCATATTTTGTATCAGCAGTTCCAAAACTGCAACAGTGAGTACCTGAGACATCATTATGACTAGGAAGCATTTATTTGACCCATTTGTAACAATCTACCATGTGCCGTAAACCACACTTTACTGGTAAAATAAACAAGTGAAGGAATGCACTCATTAAAAATATAATAACAAGTTGCCATCTTCAATTGTAGTCTAAACCACTTTAATGATGCCATGTACTTCCAATGACCGTGCTGCAGCTGTAATGAATGAGGTTGTTTAAGGCAGTTGTGTGAGCTTTCCAGAGCAAAAGTGATTTCTCCTCTGATCTGGAAGAAGGTTCAAACACAAATCAAACTCCATGTCCTCAGCAGCATCTATGTGAGTTAAGACCTTGAGTTTTATTTTTAAAACTGACTTAAACTAAGCCCCAAAATATGGACTTTAGAGCACCTTAAGAGCTTTTAAAACCTGACCCTGACTTATGCGATCATGGCCTTTGGCAAAGAGAGGGAAGTCTGGTCCTGGCTTTGCTGTTGAGTGCTTGTCACCTTGACTAGCCATGTCCACCTGTGTGCCTTTTTGAGTCACCTGTGTCTTTCTTGCTGTGTTATCTGGAAGCTCCTCATTGCCAGACATGTCTCCTATCATGTTTTCACTCAGCATCTGTCTCAGAGGGAATCTGATTAGGGCTGGGGCTTGGAGGTGCGACTATTAAGAAAATTACAAAGATAATCCTGGTTTCCATGATTGAACTCTATGTATTTTATAGAAGGTCCATGTGTTGTCCCAAACAAGCACATATAATAGCTGGGGATGCCACCAAAAGGACTTTTTCCTACTAACAGGGTGAAGCAGAGGGTACAAAACCCCTGGATTTCTGTGCTCTTTTGATGCGTAGGGGAAGAGACAGAGGGACAGCATGTCTTTAACTGAGTGGTGTCCACCCCTAAATGGCAAAACGAGACTATAAAACACAGGATCAGCCTCTGTTTTCTGCCAGATCAGCACATTCTTTCTGTTATTGCAGTTATTGTTGTGTCTGAATACCTAATTAATTACAACAGTAAGCGCTGGCTTCTTTAATCACAGCATCAGCTGTCCTAATCAATCTTAATAATATGGAATCTGTACTATGGCACCCATGAATTTTAATCTACATAAATTTCTTAAGACCTCTCGCAAGCTTGTTGTACGAAATGATATAATTATGGATATAGATTAGGGCTGTAGAGAGTGATTTAAATTGGATTTAAGGAGAAGGTGAACAGAGCCCTCCCACTCAGTTATTTATTTATTTTAATCCTGGCCTTCACATAGATTTTTTTTTTTCCTGTCATTATGTTATTACCCCCCAAACACTGGCTGAACAGCCCTGCCTCTCTTTGATTGCCCTCTTCCCCCATCCACCTTCCCAAAGGGGGCCATGGCCAAGCTGCAGCTCCTGAGAGAGGTGTAGAACACCCCCAGGACAGTGAGAGGAATGAATAGGTGGGGCAGAGCACAGAGCTGAGCACCCAGCTCACAACATGCTGTTCCAGACCTGTACAGGAAGCATCTGTGCAAAACAGAGTGAAGTAGATGGAACTGAGAATGTCAGTAATGGAATGCACAGATAATCAGAAGAAAGGAGTGGAGAGAATATCACATAGGAGTAAGATCACTCCTTCAGCCTAAGTGAAATCACAAAGCATCATAGGAGCCAAAAGTGTGCCAGGCTCTGCTTTTGTCTTTGAGAAGCACTGGACTCCTCTGGTTTCAGAGAGCAGACTGCTTTGGCTTTCTCTTACCTGAGCTGGGACAAGGAGGCTGTCCCATAGTCCACTGAGGGCATTTGAAGATCTCTTTGGCTGGCTCAGGATGTAACTATTATCCTTTTTCCTCATCAGCCCGCTCACTTCTATGCAGATCCTCCTGATTTACACCCCTGAATACTACAGAGGACTCCAGCCCTTTGTCCCCTACAACCAATTTCCCTTGGGGCACCCATATAGCAGCTTGTCTTGGACAGACACTGGAGTCAGGCTACTGACACCTCAGGGAGGATTCTTTATAGAATATCACTTCAACCAATTTTATTTATTTTTAACAACGTGCTTCATTCTGCCACCTCCTTTCATTCATTCTCTGACAAAAGCTAAATGTCAGGCCCAACACTAACTGAAAGCCCCTTTAAAAAGTTGGATTTCAATCTAGAGATATATCAGGAGTAAGAAAGTTTCCTGGTGTTAATTTTAAAGCACTTGTATTTCATGCTGACTTGGGAAATCATCCTCGGTTTTTGGCATCAGGCAGAGGATTTGTAAAGTGACATTAACGGATCTACTTTCTTTGAAGGACTTGGGAGTTATTTCTTGACTTCTGCCTAATGAATAAGTGCTGCCTTCGTTAAATTTATATTTATGGCCATATAGTAGGTCATTGGCTTGTTTTATGTCTCCAGGTTTATGGAAGGTTATCTGCCATGGTCACCTTGTGGCATCTTGGCCAGAACTGTCTTGCAAAGAGACAATTGTATCTGAGCAGGATTTTTCCCATGGAGATATGGAAATGATCAAATTAATATAGAGGAGATGTCCAGGGATAAGGCTCCTGCCCTGAGCTGCCAAATGAAGTTACTATTAGCATCTGTTTTCACGGTACACCTTTACTTTGCCCTGGCAAGGCCAGATCCTCAGCTCCTGGAAAGCAGCAAGGCCACAGGGACAGCAGTGGGGCTGATGTGATTGATGGTTCTCCTCTGGCCTCTCAGGAGCCTCTCTGCTTTTTTTTTTTTTTTTTTTTCCCTCCACCAGCTGATCCTCAGCATTTACATTACAACACCTTTAATCTCAGAAATGTCCGTGTGTTGGACATGACACCTCCATGGGTCTGGCCACAAGGAAATCTGTTTCACATGTTCTCCCTAGGCACATTTGCACAGAGTCAGCACATCCAAGGTCTTTGGATGATGATACAACTTAGAGACATACTGGTGCTAGTCCAGAAGCTGCTGTGAGGTGCTCTGTGATATCCATGTGTCCCATCTATATCTCTTATCAGCCCTTATACACCTACTTACCTTATGTGCACCCTGGCACAGACAGCACACAGAGCAGCCGAGGTGCTTTGCCAGCCCTCTATGTTTGTGTTCAACCAATATTTTCAGTACCAAAGAAGGCTGGTAAGCTGGATGGGGAGAAAGGGTGACTGAGGCAGGTTAAGTCTCCCACTAATGATCTATGTGAAGGCCACCCCGTGAAGTTGTGTGTACCTTAGGAGGAGCAAAGCAACCCCACCTGATGGTCTCCTTGTGCTGAGATACAGAAAATACTCATAACTCCCAATAACTTTGAATTTTAGCAAGTGGTGGGCTACAGCCACACCTAACCCCTGTGGTAGGTCGACGCTGAGTTGTGAACTCCTCACATAACTGAGCCCCTGATGAACTCCTCATAGGTCATTAATAAGTAAGAGGGCTGTCACTTTACAGAACACAGCATGGCCACAACTTTCCCAAATGTCTAATCTGTGTCTTGAGATGCCTGGATCAATACCAGCTGTTGGCTTCATCCATGCTGGGAGCACAGGCAGTTATGCCCTTTGCTGGGTCTGACTCATGTGGCAGGGTGAGCAGCAGCATGGAGATGTGTTCGTGGCTGCCCAGGATGCCTTGGCTTCCTGCAAGGGTGTCCAGCCAGCCCTGGAGTCTGTGTCCCTGCCTCTTCATGGGCCAGCACAGACATGTCCACTATACTGAAGTTGCACCTTCATTTGCTGGGTAAACACAGGCTTCAAGCCAAGGAAGGCGCATCCTTCAGTGAGAGAAGTCATCACTTTAAGAGGCACCAAGTTAAATTCCTGCTGGTTGCGACTCACCACAACTTTGGCTCTTCCCAAATGGCCAAGGCAGGGTATGAGACTACAGTAAAACAGAGCCATAAGCCAGGAGCTGCTGCCCCTCCAGAGCTGCTTCCAACTCTCAAGAGCATCCAGGGTTGGTCAGGTCAGTCAGGGCCCTGTGTGTTAGAACAGGTAGTTAGATATTCTATTCCCATGAGGAAGGGATTCCCAGGTTGGAGCAGAGCTAACTGTCACTTTCCCACTGACTTGCATGTGCTGTAAGCCAGGAGAAAACCCCATGCATGACCTGGGTCACAAGGCAGCCTGTGAGAAACACTCAGTTGGATATTACCCTTGGTGGCAAGTCATAAATACTTGGGAAAATAATGAACTGTGAAAGCTTTAGTGTGGAAGGCAGAAAGGGTGCATTTCATGGCCTGTTATCCCAAACACTTTAAATAAATTATTTACCCAGCTCTTATTTAACCTTAAAGGTTGGGGGTTCTCATAATATATTTCCTAAGCAGTGTACCTTAGTTCTGATGGTCAGAGTGTGGTTCCTAAGGCAGGTGAGATATCCACAGGTGGGATAAGCAAAGCAGGTCTGCAGTGAGCCAGGTTGTTGTGTCCAGGAGATAGACTCAGCTATAGCTGGGAAGTCAGGAAGCTCCCACATGTGCCCAGATAAGGCGAGGAATAAAGGAAAGGACCATAGGACAGGTCCTGCTCAGTGAGTTCTCTTGTGTCAGTGAAGTGCCAGCCATTGCTAATTACCAGCAGAACAATCATGTCCAAATCAGCCTCACCTGGGGAGGAAGGAAATACTGTAAATACATTTCCTGAACAGCAGAGACAATTTCCTCTTCTGTGCAATGAAAGGAGCACAGTTGCCTTTGGGGCAGAGATGGCAGATCCTCTCCTTCACTGCAGTCTGTAACACCATAGCTAAAAATGATTTGCTTGTCTCACCAAAGGTTCCCTCACCTTTCTCAGGAGACATCTTCTACCTGACAGGAATTGAAGGGTCTAAGTTATTATGATCCATTCTCCTAAAGGGGTGAGGGAACTGATGTATTACTCAATTTTTCATACCTGTTCAGTTTTCTTGTGGAGCAATATGATCAATATTCTGGTTTTTGAGGAAAACAGTTTTAAGCAGAAGTTAAAAAGAATAGACTTTAGTTGGTTTCTTCTTCAAGAAGAAAGTAGTAAGTAAAAAAAGAAATAAAAATTTGTATTTTCCAAACATTACCTCCATTATTTTCCTGGAACAACTGCTCTTTAAAAATGTAGTGTAGAATCTCTAGTCTGCCTGCCACTGACCTCCCACAGGTTTTAATGTATTCTCTTCACACTGTTTTGCAAAAAATGAAAATCTTTACAGTGAGACAGTACTTTCCTATTTCACATACACATATATTGAGGGACTTGCCAAAAGTCAGCTAGGAAACCATTCCAAGCAAAGACTGCAATCCCACTTATTTCTTCCTATGACTACCCCAGCCTCAAAGTCCACATGATCCAGTCATATCCATAATGAACAGGAGCTTCCAAGCCTTAGCCAGCTAATTGGGTTTGCCACGTCAAATTTGGTCGTTTCACCATTCCTCCTTGTACTTTGGGAGAAAAGTGTAAGACCTTGCAAGTTTCCATCATGACCAATGGTGATCTTTAAAGTTAAGTTTCAAGCTGGTATTTCTATTTGTAAGAAAACACTTTATCCGTGTTCCTTGGGTATGTAATACTCACGTATGACAACCTCCCCCACACTTTGCCATACAGTCAGTGTCTTTCCTTGGATAGGTGTATGGCACCAGATTTCCTTCCAAGAGGCCCCCACCTTTGCATCCTCCAAGCCTTGCCTCCAGCCACACCTCTGTGCGGGTAAGAAGGAAAAAAGGTGGGATGGATGTGGGAAAGTGGCAGTTCCCTAAGGGATCATCCTACGAGGAATAGGTTGGAGGGACTGCATAAATGTAGAACTGTGCAGTCCCAATAAATACAAATAAAACTCATTAGAATAAGTGAAATATTAGGGCCAAGGTGACATTTGGACTGGAGGTTTAGCCAAGCTTTGCTTTAAATTTTTTATTGATGCAGATAAAGAAAGAGCTTATCCAACACGTTTCTCTTTTTTCTCCCTATCAACCAAAGGAGAAAAAGAAAAAAAATATTTCTTAACTAGCTTTGGTTGTATTTGAGCAAGACTTCAAAGTTTCACAAAAATAAACAGTTTTAGTGGGGAGGAATGCACACTTGTAAAGAGAGAAAATACACTTTGAAGCCAGCAAGAGACTGCATGCCTTATGCAGAGATTCACAGCATCCTCCCTGGAGCAGACAAGTGGTGTCCCCCTCCCCTCCATGCAGCTTCTTCTCTCTCACTGGGGGCTGCCTGGCAGCAACACAGTCCTTCGAAGGGATGTGGGGATGACAGGAGCCATTGCTTTGTTCTCTTCTCCTTCCTCCTGCTATGCCCCTGTTGTTTTCTGCTCTGATTGAAAGTTTCATGTGACTGTAGCTGTCACTGAGATCTGAGTTTGCACAGCACCTAGCACAGTGTTAGTCCTGGCTTAAGATGAGGGTTCTTTGGGGTTGATTAGTGCCAAAACTCTGCATGATCAGTGCAGATCCATAATTTAAGCTTGGGAAATGAGGAGAGAGGTTTATTTGTCCTCTGCTCCAACGTCTCAAAGGGTGATGGCTGGGGGACAGAACCCCCTTAGCCATCCTGGGGGGTTCTCTGCATTCCTGTCCATAGCGCAAGTGAGCTGCTCCTCTTCAACCCTCAGCCCCTGGGTCTGTCTGTTTCATAACACATGTTGATGATAAAAGATAAGGGGAGAGTGCCTATCATGTTTTAACCCCTTAATTCCTTGTCTCTCTTGTGTCTCCACAGCACAGAGCCCCACTGCAGCAGACCCCTTGCAGCAAGCCTACGCTGGAGTGCAGCAGTACGCAGGTCGTTAGTATTAACACTTTCTCCCAATAAACCTTTCTCTTCTCTAAAGCCATTACCCTCTGAACACACCTCAGGGGGCTGAGGGAAGGGAGGTTTTTACTGATACAAGGACAAGCTGGGGGCCACAGACTCCCTGATTCAATTTGCACAAACACCAAGACATCCAGGGCATCAAAGGAGGCAGCCTCCTACTTTTCCCATGGAAAGGTTCCCACTGACCTGCACCCCAGTGAAGCTTCATCAGTAGAACTGAGTCTGGTCTGCCTTAGCACAGTGCACAAGGGCAAAATCAGGCCACTGCTTTGGAGGCCAATTTCTAAACCAGGTCTCCTGAGCGCTGCAGCAGGAAGATGGGCCAGACCCTGCAGAGCTGGGCAGGGCACGGAATGCCTGCACACGCCCGTTTATTTAGGATCTGTCTACTGGCCATGCCCCACTCAGTCATTCTGAGCCTTACTTAGGAGCCACCCAGACATCCCCCTGCCTCCCAGCAGATTCCAGCAGAGCTCCCCATGGCTCAGCCTCCCCTCTGGCTGCCCTGTGTGCTGAGCAGCTCCTTTGCAGCTGATGGACTGACACCAGCCAAAGTGACCTGGTGCAGACCGTGACCCCGCCGTGCTCAGCCTCCCCTCGCGAGGTGTCCATGGCCAGCGTTGCGAGGAAGCTGCCACCCCAAAGTCATTATTTCCTGTGGTAACTGGAGCAATCATGGGTTCCTGCTGAGGAATGGCTATTATCTCGTGTCAGCGCTGTATCTGGAAACTTAATTTAATTCTCCATGTAGGGCTTCATTTGCCGGTGTTTTAGTTATTGTCATTTATTGCTTGTGAGGTTTGATAGATGGGAAGCAACTCAACCCTTTGAGCTGTTAATTAACCCCTCTGCACACACATGGCCCCTATCCTCTTCTCTCTGGTCTTGCAGGCGACCCATACTCTGTATTTTTAGCAGCAAGGCACATCATCTACCATCTGTGGTAGTGAATGGCTCCCCTTGTTTGCTTGGTGGGGGAGCTGAGATGGGAAAAATTGTTTAATTGCTGCTCACTGTTTCCACTGTGTTTGTGTGAGAGAGAGGAAGTCTCTACGGGCATGAAAGAAAATGTATATCTGAGAGTGTGTGTGCAACTGTGCCTGTACAGCCTGTGAGCACATGAAGGGGAAAACACACGTGTGAGCTGGTTTTGTGAGCATGGTAGTTAATCAGGGTGCCAGAGGTGAGGTGGGGAAAGGTGTCAGCATGGGCAGCTCTGCTCTGAGCTCGTCAGTGAACGTGTTCCTGTCACCACGTGGAATGGTTGCACATCTCAGCTGGGAGTGGTCTCAGCAGAGCCCCCTGTTTACACTGTATGGTGCCTCTGCTGATAGAGCTGGAGGGAGGCAGGGGGGAGGGAGGAAGCTTCAGGCCTTGTGGCACCTGCTGGAGCACCACCATGGCTCTTACACCACACCTCAGGCTGCACCGGATGCCCCTTCACAAGCCAAAACACAGGGGCAAAGCCCACATCTGGCTTGGTGTGTGTGGTGGTTTGGAGTGAAAGCCCCTTGCTTCCCAGCACTGAAATCTGTCCTTTCTTTTTTTTTCCCCTTTCTCTCCCCTTTAGCTGCTTATCCTGCTGCTTATGGCCAGATCAGCCAAGCGTTCCCACAGCCACCTCCCATGATCCCACAGCAGCAGAGAGAAGGTGAGTAAAAGTGATGTCCTCCTCCTCTGTGACCCCAGCAGGCCATCCCCATCTCAGTGGTTCCCCTCCTCACGCACCTAGAGCGTCCATTAAATACCCAATTGCTTTGAATGCCTGGTCCACTGAGTTATTCTCCATTTCCATATGTGGCATGGTGTCACTGTGACCAGCAGTACTGTGGTGGGCTGCCCATGTGGGGAACTGCTGGTGAGATCTCTTCAGTGCCCTGGGAGGAAAGCATGCTGGTGTGCATGGGACATGGAAAGACCAGCTAGCAACATAGCCATGGCCATCCAGTGAGGGCCTCTGTTTGAGACAAGCAACAAGAATGCAGATAAAAATGCAATTGTATTGGAATAAAGAACTTTACGGGACACAAAGCACGAGGGGCCCTTCATTAAAAGGCAGTAACATAATTTCAGATGCCTGCTGTTTGGAGAACAAGGACTTGCTATTTAGAGTAGCTGATCTAGTCCTTTCAGCCTTTCAGCCTCCACTGATAATGTGGAAACATCATTCAGACCTTGCAGAGCACAATCCCTATATCAGGATGAGAACAAACTTTTAGTTACAGTTCCTATTTCTTTTCAATGACTGTGAGAGTTGCCTGGGTAATCTGCTCCACAGGACTGGATGGCTCCACGGAAGACATGAAGAGTAAGGAGAGGTGAATCTACCATTTTCGCATGTAAACGCCTTGGGAGAAAACTGTGCCATGTAACATTTCCTTTACAGTCAGTGGGGAGCTGTGGAATCCTCAGAGGCAGCCCACTTGGGTGGTTCCATTCCAGTTGTCCTCCAAGGAGAGCTGCTCCCTTTTGTCAAGAAGGAGGGGCATGCCTGCCTGAGTGAGACATTAAAGTCAGGTGCTCCAGCTTAGCAACTCTCATTTTAAATAGTTACATTTTAAATTTTATCCTCTATTAGATCACTAATTCAGACATATTCTATATTATATGTGTTATTATATGTATGTAATTACATTTAATATTTTAATACAGTGTAAGAGTCAAAATGAAATTAATCTAGATTACACCATCAGACTAAAACATTCTGATGATCTAAAACTACTTTGGGGGAGAAATCTCATTTTGTAAGAAAATTAGAAATGTCGTCATTTCCATCTAATTTGGAATTAATTTTTTTTCCTATGTCAGAATTTCCTGGGGAACACAACTTCCAGCTCCTGATTAGCTCTAGTACATGTCCCTGCTGTGAGAACAGATGCACAGACCTATCGGATCATTACAGAGATGTTTCCCCCATGCTGAAGGACTTTGCTTTTTATTACTTACTGGGGCTAGATTAAGCACAGGACAAAATGGCGAGCAGATCCTTGCTCAGCACAGCGCTGTGCCAGGAGCCACCAGAGGCAGGGGGAAACTGTGGTGCACGCCTTGAAGAGCCTGCAGACCCCTGTGTTCACCAGGCATGGCGTGTCTCTGTGGGTTAGGAGTGAGTGTCACCCAGTGGACAAGCTGTCTCATAACTCTGCTCCTTCCCGTAAGCAGCTGGCATTGAGAATGGGGATGGGTTGGGGAACAGCCACATGGGGTGAGCCACCAGCCCAGTGCAGGCTGCCATTCCCAGTGTTCCTCATTTTCCTGCAGTGCTGAGAGGCTGTGTCTTTCTCTGCTTCTTGCTAGAGCAATATTCTGTAAAGCACAGCACTCCCCTTTAGCAGAGGGTCAAGACCTTTAAGCATCTCTAACCTTTAGCAGGAAAACACAGCGAGAGGGAACTCAATAATAATAACAATGCTCAGTGCTGAGAGGAGTATTTTAGGTTTGCACGGATGTGCACAAACATTGATTCGTTAGTGAACCAGCCCTACCACCACTATAACACCAGTGATCACATTGTTAATGATAATCTCAGCTCTCTCCTCCTGGATCCCAGTTGGATAACAAGCCTGGGGACGTTTTGCTGCTGCAAGATTCCTGTAGAGATGAGTCATTACTGCCACATGAGCGCTGAGGCTGCTGGCAGCTGACAGGGTGCACAGGGTGGAACTGATCCAAAACCATCAAAGCTTAAGATAAAATCTTGATTCAGGCCATGTCAAGCACACAAAACTTGGAGGTAATTTTAAGTCTGTATTACTCATCTTGGTGTAGTTTCTGAAACTAGGATGTGCAACTCCTTGGTGCAAGTTTGCGACTCTTATCTGCGCTGTGTTCAAACATTCTGGGCAAGCAGAAGAGGCAATGAATTTCCATCCTCTGGGTGTTTGCTGTAGAGGTGAGGTGTGCAGCTAACCAAAGTGCTGCAGCCTGACTTTATACAACCTCGTGGGTTAGCCCAGTTTAATTACTGTTGGAAAACAAGCCTCATCACAGCCTTTCCTCATTACGCTGTGCTGGGATGCAGTGATGGGTAGCTGAGGTCAGAACAGGTATATGGAGTTCACTTGTGTTGAAGGTGGGTCTGCAGCTGCCCCTGTGCTAAAAAACTGACAATGAGCTCAGGTGTGAGGAGCATGGGCAGAGCAATGGATCAGTTCAGGTCCAGCCAAGCTGAACCCACCGTGTGGTTCTGTGCCCTAGATCACTGGTTTTGCCATTATCCAGCACAGTTTGCCTGTAATCTATAGAACATCCATAAACTGTGCAGTCCTTAAAGCTTTTCTTGCTCTTTTGTCCAAATCAAGGCTAACTGTTCTTCTTGTGTATAAATGAAGAGAAATGTATATATGTCATAAAATGTATACATATCATAAAACCAAGAGCCATGGCAGACATCAGTGTTGAAATGAAACTTCATTTTTTTCTTATGATGTGTCATGGGGGTTAGATTTCAAGATATACTACAGCCCTTTTGAAAACAAAAGTAAAGCCTGTCATAAATAATTTTATTATTGTATTCAGCCGTGAATTGCCAAGTATAGTGATCTCCAATAATCCATCAACTCTGTCCAAAACAAGAACTTTTTCTCCAAAAAGAGAGTTGGAATCTTTATCAGGATTTTTCCATACCAGCTTTGGTTTTTCTGTTTTTCCAGTATCCTGAGCAAGCCCCTCAGAACTCGTTGCATTTGTGCACTGAGAACTGACTAAGATCTTTAGAGCATTCTGAGATGAGCAAATGGGATAATAAAATTGTTTGTGTAGGAAGGGACATTTAAGTTCCCTACCATGGGCAGGGATACCTCCCACTAGATCAGGCTGCTCAGAGCTCCATCCTCCCTGGCCTTGAACATTGTCAAGAATGGGGCATCCACAACTTCTCTGGGCAACATGTTCCAGAACCTCACCACCTTCATAGTAAAGAATTTCTTCTTTATGATCTTGTCTTTGGTTTCTTAAAAATATGCCTAAGTGTACAAGACAGACATACACACAAACACACAGCCTTCTATGGAATGCCCAAATTAACTTGAAACAAGCAAAAACATATCCAAAAAAAGCTAGGAGGACTGAAGAAGACAGATCTTGTTTTGTGAGTACTTTACCAAGGTCTCTGGCTGTGACAGGTAACTTACAGACTTAACAAAAAATTACAGACAGGTAACTTACAGATTTAACAAAAAATCGCTTGTTAAATTCTAAGACTGTAATTTCTTATGTGAGGGTGTCAAAACAAATCAAACAACCCAATTGTGGTTTGTTTTTTTCTTTTTGTCTTCAGAAGCAAGTGAAGTTTTCAGCAGTGGAAGTTAGGAAAAACCCCTCTGTAGCTGTAAACAAAATTATTTCAGCCCTGAATGTCTGGGTCAGTAGGGACAGCCACCTCATAAGTTCCTCAGGCACACTTTAGAACCCAGCTGGTCTTTGAGAATGGTCCCTGCTTTTTCACACCCGCCCTGGTCTCTTCCTTTCGGCCTCTGAGTCATGTGAGGAAAAGTCGATTTCAAGGTGAACCAAGGGTTGTTCTCTCCTTGAGCCCAGGCTAAAGGTGGTGTAGTTAAAGTTGTGTGCCTCCTGGTCTGCCCTATGCCTTGGTAGGTGTTTCTCAGCACACACAGGCAGAATCTCTACTCATGCACAGCACATCCAAGACCGCAGGAAATGCAGCTGGTATTTTTGAAAGAATTGGCCGGTTTTACAGTGAAAACTGCTGGCTCTGGTGATGTCAGTGGGGATTTTGCCACCGACTGCAGCAAAGCCAAGATTTTACCCATTTTATTATAATGTGAATCTCAAATCCCACAGCAGAAGTGCTCTGGGGCACGTTCAGATGAAGGAATGAATTTTTTCTCTGCTATTCTGGACTGTGGTCTGCTCCTGGGCAGAATTTTCTCAATTTTAACACCTAAGGGGGTTAGTGTTTGTTTAACACTTTCAGACTGTTTCATATCTAACTTATTATGTCAATAACTCTGCATTGTGCAGAAATGGATGGCAGCAAGGATTGGAAAAATGATACTTGCCCAGTGAGAAGACTAAAGAAGAGGCATACGGGAGGTGGGGGGAAGCTGGAAAAGCTTGGCATGAAATAGGGGAGCCTGATTATGGGCCACTGAGGTTCAAAAGTAATTTGGCTAAGCAGATGACCGGGTGCCTAATTAGTTAATTATCCCACTATACCACTATCTCCCCCATTTGGAAGAAACCCTGTTACCATCCCCATGACCTTTAGGAAATGCACAAGATGCAAAGGATCAGCTGTTCCTTCATGACAGTCCTTTTAGCAAATTAGTGGGGAAAATTGTGCTTAGCAAATATTCATTAGGGCTTCATTTTCCATTAATCCAAAAGGAAATGTGGAGAGCCTGTGACTTCAATCATGCTGAGGCCCAGGAATTTTAATGAGCTTTAAATGGGCATCTGCCAGAATCCTGACTTCGCTGTACTTCTCTTGCCAGCCGGGGGGATGAGTAATGGGTAATAAAAGGTGGGAGCATCTAGACGAACTCCTCTCCCTAACAGGAAAGGCAAAGTTGTAATTTGCTGTGTTATGACACTGTAATTATGCCCTGATGAAGAAAATCAGAGCATTAAAAACCCTTAACTTCCCCACACTGTGCCCCAGATGTAAAAAGGGGAAAGTTGACTGAGTCAGGTCACAGGGTTGCAGGCACATGGGCGAGAGGGAAGGGGGGAAACCCTCCTTCTCTCTGACCTCCAACCCTTTTGGCAAAGGGCACACAATGTATCCCCTTCATCTCGGTCCCTCTGACTCAAGCAGAGCTGGAGTTACCTGTCGAGGTCAGTGCAGAGCTAGGCAGCAGCTGGAAGTACCTTTAGAAATAAAATGATGAAAAAAACAATCTCTGTCTCATCAAACTATACAGTTTTCTGCTATTGAACACTGCAAAGGTTTTAAATGTTTAATTTTCTTTAACAAAACCATTTGGACGCACCTTTTTGACTGTTGCTCAAGGACCCCATGCATAAAAATAAAAAGTCAGGTTGAAAATTTATATTACAGGCTATTTGACAAGAGGCAGGTTTGCCCTCTTCTGCCCCAAAATACAATTTCAACAGAATATTTTTTGAGGGTCTCTACTTTAATTTCATATTCCAGCTAAAGACATTTCTCTGGTTGTTTTCCAGAACACCCTCTGAAACTGGTAAGAGTATATGTTACAGGATTGAGGCAAAAAAAGCCAATCCATCTTGTCTAGTAATTTGGACTTAAATCCACCTAAAATATCTCCTGCAGAATGCTCTAGAATGGAGGACATGGCCTAACTGTCCAGATTTGTGGGAGTCTTCAGGCTCATTTGAGCTGGGGGGATGAATGTAAAATTCTACAGAACAAGATGAGCCTGTGGGTTTGTGCATATCTTTCTGCTCATTATCATCATTTGTGTGATGCTATTGTCATCACACAGATTCAAGAGGGATATTGAAACTTCTGCATGCAGACACTGGGAAGAGGCAAGGGATAGTGTGGGTCATCCAAAACTCTGCAGATTAAATAAGATTATGAACAACAAATAAAATCTATGAACGATATTCTTTCATTCTCTGTGTTCTTACTCCTCCGTTCTGTTCTTTCCATGGCCACATGTGCTGGTGCATTCCTCTCTCTCTAGATTTTATCCTGGTGTCCTGGGAAAGCTATTGAAGTTACCATAGCCTCTAGGTGGCTTTTTGAGTTCATGCTCTTCTCCTTTGTCCATTCCTCTGAGAGTCTACAGGCTGCTTCCTAGCGTGACCACTCGCCAGCCAGAGAGAGAAGATGCCAAAGTAAATCTCCACCGTGTGCTTTCTCGTGTCCTATTTCTCTTCATTCATGGGTCTTCTTTTTTTCTTGATAGGACCAGAGGGCTGTAACCTGTTTATCTACCATCTGCCCCAGGAGTTTGGGGATGCTGAGCTGATGCAGATGTTCCTGCCTTTCGGTAATGTCATCTCCTCGAAAGTGTTTGTGGATCGGGCGACAAACCAAAGTAAATGCTTTGGTGGGTAAAGATAACAAAACAATTAGATTCATCCAGGAAAGGGCTTTCTCTGAATACTTTACCTTTCAAACTGCTTTCTTTCTGCTTAAGCTTTATGATTTCTCTCAATTTACTCCTGTCAATACTTTCCCCCTTCCTTCTTTCTCTCCTGATTGTCTCATGCTCAGAGTTGTGTGTGCTGCTTAGAGGTCAAGGTTTGGCATCTCACCAGCAGCAAGATGCTGCAGACACTGGTGGGGTCAGAAAATGCCCCACTTGTAAAGGGAGGTGGGGAGGGTGCAGAAAAGACTAAAGCAACTGGAGCAAAATGGAGAAGGAGCAAATGGGCATAGGGGAAATCATGAGATTAGCAGAGGGATCATGCTGCAGAAGGGGAATTTCTGTACCTAAGGCAAAGGACAAACAGGCCCTGGGGTTGAAGGGAAGGCAGAGCTGTAGGGTCAGCTTTCCTGCAGCTGTGATGCATTAGACTGCAAAGGGGTAAGGGCCAAGCATCTGCTGAGAGCCTGCTCTCCTAGGGGGTGATGGCTGCTTGGTAGATCACATTCAGACATGTTCTGACCTACTGGACCTGAGGCAGCACCCCAGCAGATAGAGATGGGCCAAGATAACCCTGTGCTTCAGCTGCCAGCCTGTGCTAAGGGGCTGTGTTTGAAAGCTGCACCTGGCTCCCACAGCTCTGGCCCCGCTGCTGGCTCCACTTCACCATCTGGAGCAGAGAAGGAGCAGAGCCTGGAGCTGCCTGTGAGCCCCAGGCAGGGACACCCTGAGCTGCACCCACGGTGGGAGAGCTCAGCCAGCCAGCAGCCATGGAGTGATGTATGCATGGGCTCTCACTGGGATACCACCCTTTGCAAAGCTGGGGCTCTTAAGGGTCCCTTTTGGCAGTGTGGCAGCAGGGGGACCCTGCCACATCTGATCCCCTCACACCTAGTAGACAGGGGATCTCTCACAGCCATGTGCCCACCACTGGGGTCTGTAATTTTTGATTCTCTGCCATCCTGCACCTCTTGCATACCCTCCCTGGGAAGTGCAACAGAACAAACTATTGCTTTTCTTTTCCTGTTATTTGCAGCTAATCTGGATTCTGTCTCTCAGGCAAACTTCCAGAGTTAAGACTCATTGGAGTTTTCATTTGATTTTAAAACCACTCTCAATCTCCACATTGTGCTTTCTTTCCATGCTGCCTTCCTCTTTCCCCTCCTGAACAGCTCACCTCCCAAATCTCTTCCCTCATCCCTTGCTACCCACAGTGCATGTCAGAGAGTACTCCAAGAGTTTTGTGCCCTTTCTCTATGCACAGTTTCTCCTGCCCATCCACAGAGGGTCTGAACAGGCTATTTTCCCTTTTGTTTGAGGGATCCCTGACCCCTGATGAGAGGAACACAGCCCTCCCAGTCACCAGGAGTCTCTGGGCTGCTGCGCTCTCCAGCACTAGAGGAGTGAAGGACAAAGAGTCTGGCATGCAGAGGGAGTTGGCAAATTCGAATTAGAACTCAAAACTATGAATTAGCCCCAATGAATCCAGAGCCCACCTGCTTTTTATATACAAATTATACATATATATATATAAATCTCACAACAAGTTGAGCAGATCAGCACAGCTCTAACTGACACTGAAACTGGTGCTCAAAGGAGATCCACAGATTAGAAATGGACCTTTGGCAGTGAAATTGTCACCTCTGTTTAGAGGATGACCTGGTTCTCCACATACTGAGCAGTAAATGGAGATGCCCTTCTGGACAGCTGTGAGCCTCATCCCACTCAGTTCAAAGGCTGATGGCTACAAGGCCCCACAAGGACACGACACGCATCCCATTTGTGGGCAGGGATTTGGGACTGCTTCAGAGGTCAAGGCCAAGATTTTAGCAGGAGCTGAGGGGCCTTAGCAGAAATTTTCTTGAGTTTTATTTGGAGAAACTAACATCAGCTTGTTGGGTGAAGTGAACTCCAAAATTAAGTGTGGGATATTGAAGGCTGGAATAGGAAGGTGTTCCTTTGGAAGTGTTGACTCAAGCACACAGACAAGCAAAAGAAGGAATTAGAGATTGCTGGTCTCAGTCACCTTAATCGCCTTATATCTGCTTCTGAGACACAAATTCCCAGGTCCAGTCAGTTTGGGATCCCAGGTGTCAAATCTCTGGATTTCTCCTAGTTTTCTATAGAGCTGAGTGCCTGCTGTGACTGTTGGTCTCAGACAAACATGTTGACTATGCTTCCACATCCACCACCTCCAGAAGGATAGAAATAACAGAGGCACAGGTAGCTAACTATCACAGGTAGGTTATGTTGCTTTTCAAAAATTCCCACCCTGCTGACCATCAGGTTTAAAGCAATGTAAAAATGTAAAAGTTATAAGAGGAAATCAGGCTTTTCAATTGTTTTGCTAAGTCTACTGAAGCTGGTATTTTTGTTGAGGAAATAAATTTAAATAAAAAAATAAATTACTTTTTCCTAAAGGAAAAGGAGAGATTTTATTAACTTTGAAAGTAAGAAAATTCCTTCTTTGCTGCTAAAACATTTCCCAAAACTCAAAATGTAAGAACACAGCATTTGCATTCTATTTCACTTTTTTTAGTGCGGCTAGAGCTCTCCAACTGCTTGCCTGGGGGGACAATTCTGTCTGGCCCCAGAAAGATATTCCACTATTATATGACCTTTTAAAATATATCTGCTAAGCAGATCCCAAATAAATTGCTGTAACAGAGTTTAGCCCCAGGTTGTCGAGAAATTGTCAAGAAGTCCTGCTTTAGACAAACTTTAAAAATTCTATGGAGAAAAATGTCACCATGTTTTTTTCCACAGGAACAGAAAAATCTTTATTTGATGCCTTTGTCTTGCTGTTGAACAATCTGTAAACAACTGGCACAAACTGAACAAGTCAGTAGAGCAGCATGTCAAAATAGAATTGTGGAGGTCCACAAGGATGATCAGGGGGTTGGGTCACCATTCCTATGAAATGGGCTGAGAGAACTGTGATTGTTCAAATTGGAGAAGGCCCAAGGGAAACCTGACAGTACCTTCCAGTATTTAAAGGGGCAGCAAGAGAGCTGTGCACAGATAGCACAAGGGGGAATGGCTTTAAAATGAAAGAGGGGAGATACAGCTTAGCTATTAAGAACAAATTCTTGACTGTGAGCAGGGTAAGCCTGGGACAGGCTGGCCAGAGAAGCTGTGGCTGTGGATGTGGAAGTGTCCAAGGTGGATGGATGAAGCTGGGACCAAGCTGGCCTGGTGGAAGGTGTTCCTGAACAGGGCAAGGGTAGCTAGAACTTGATGAACTCAAAGGTGCCTTCCAACCAAAACCATTCTATATTTTTTCCCTTATTATTTGCATCTGAATTCTTGCCTGCATTTTGAACACAAATTTATCTCTTTTTGCCGCTACTGGCAGGATAGTGTTGGGGCAGCTACAGGAGTGTTAGGAAGAAAATGAGATCAAAAACAAAACTTTCTCCTGGTTTCTGGCGTCCATGAGCCTGCAGAGAGCCACTAGCGCCTGCTCATGCTAAAGAAACCATAGTGTGGTCAGCAAGCCTTTGACATTCTCAATTTAGAGGCACTGCCTCCTGGCTGACAAGGAATAGTGAGGAATGTCACTAAAGTAAACACCAACATCAGATATAAAATGTGAGAGTGCTCAGAGTGTGTCTGTTGTTTTCCCTAGTGGGATCATGTAAGGCTGCCTAAGATACAGCCCTGACTTCCTACTGAAAAAAGTAGTTTAGTCTGGGAGGATTCTTTGCCTGTGGCTTTTCTTCTGCTGCACACATCCAGGCTAGACCCAAATCCTTCATTTTCTCTTACAATTTTTCAAACTTCTGGCTTTTTTTTTTTCTCCTGTCCCTGTCCTGATGCAGCTGTAAGATGGCCAAATGCAGAACCATCCTCATCCTTCCATGCACCAACACCCTATGTATCCCCATCACCTATGCCTCCATCACTGACCGTATCTGCATCCCCTTGGGTTTCTCCTCAGGCACTGTCCTCTCCCCATTCTTGCATTCAGACTCAGTGATTTCACCTTCACAGCTCTTCACCATTCTGCCCTTCTCTCTCCTCTCTCACTGGTTCTTCACTCAATGCCCAGCTGACCCTGTAGCCTCTGCCCACACACTCCTTTTGCAGCCAGCTGGGCTGTGCTGTCAATTCCCAGTGAAATGGCAGGGCCACAGCAGGACTCCTCTCACTCAGAGCAAAATTACACTTAGTTGGACACTCCTTGAAGTCTCCCATTCTCGGAGTGGGCTGCCCTAGGAAGACTTGCCCGGTGGTGAAGTGTGCTGCAGCATGAATGTCAACATCTGCAGGAGCCCAGAGCCTGTGTCTGCACAAGGCAGCATTCACGCTGGGTCTCTCACATTCCCACTACCCGTGTGCCAGTGATTCTGTGTGTAGGTGTGCTGAATGTCAGAGGACATGGATTACATCTTTGTGCTGGTCTCAGTGGTTCTGGTGATAATTCCCCTCTCAGTTATGTAGATAGTTTAAATGTGAACAGTTTGTGTATAAGGCTAAAAGTGAACTCTGGTAAAACAACGCTGCTGAGGCTGCTAAGGCAAGTAGGCAATGTGAGAAGGGCAACTTTTCACCCTGCCCACACGTGGCTAACTCTGCCTCTGTCATAGGGTGACGCTGCAACACAGCCCAGCAACACTCGCTGCTGTCTCGTAAAACACATCCAAAGAAAGCACTTGAAAGCATTAAGTTAGTGAAATACAGAGACAGACATATTCTAGAAAAATGTCTTAACAGAGAAGAGAGTGAGCAAGACAGGTTTGGGCAGCAATAATTAGGAAGACATGTCAGAAATTAGAAAAAAGAGAATAGGGATGGAGAAGCAGAGATCAAATGGTTGTCCCAAAGTGTCAAATAAGATGTAGATAAATTAAAGCTGGAGGAATTGCTTTGCTGGAACACTTGGTGTGCTCCAGTCACCTCTTTCTGAGAGCAATAAGCACCTGGATCTGCCAACTTTTTGCACACCATTGAGTAGCAGGCACTGTCAGGCCAGTTCTGCTCCACGTCCCTGCTTTGTCCCTTACCTGTCTCCTTGGCATGTGCCTGCTCTTCATGCCTATTGCTGCAGCAGTTTCAGTTTCTCCCCATGGGACAGTGACTCCAGAAGGCTGTGAACAACCTGTCTTATTCCCAGAGAGATGCTGTGGTTTCCCTCCACTCAGCTTGACATGCTCTGACACCACAGGTGTAAGCAAACTCAAGTGGCATGTGTTTTTCTCCTTTTCTGCACATTCCAGAGGAACTTTCACATCAGTAAAATGTCCCAACCTTTTTTGAAGTGTCCCACAATTAAACAAAACAAGGATCATTCCAGCTTACAAACTGCAAAGGCTTCTTAGGACCATAGGCTTATATATCCTAAAGGAAATATCTTGTTTGACTCCTAGTACAACATGATCATTGATTGTTTCATTCCAGATTCCTGCAGGGAGTGCATTTGAAAGTTGCTAATGGGCCACCTCATTTGGAAAAACATCCAGCCTTATACGAAGATGCCAAAATAGAGAAAATAACATCACTTGATGAGGGTCATAATAGTTAATTAAGTTTGCTGTTAAATAATTCTATTCCCTACTAAACTCCTCCTAGTTATGAAAAGAAACTGGGGAGACAAAGGAGAGAGATTAAAAGTGAGAAAAGCAGTGAAGAATGAGAGCTGAGCACAGGAGGGGGTGAAGCTGGGGAGAAGGGCTGAGGGATGGGCAGAGCTTGTATCCTGTTATTAAAAACATGCTGTGGCAGTTAAATGCTGCAGTGGGGTGGCAAAAAAGGTGGAGTGGGAGATGCAAGGCAGCAGGCAGGTCGTGATGATCCACAGAGTTTCAATCTGGAAGCTGAAATAGAAAGAAGGAAGATGTGTCAAGAGAATAGGACACTGGCAGAGCTGTACAGGGCCCTGGGACAAGGGGCATTGCACATTAGGTCTAAAGTGCATTGGCAGCACTCCACAAGACATAGGAGTGGAACAAGGGACCCTGAGGTACATTAGGAAAATATTGTTCAGCACCTGCTGACAATGTGCCTCCAATATGCACTGCCAAATATGGCAGTTCCTCATTTAATAATAAAAAAAAAAAAAAATTAAAAAAAGGTAACAACTCTCCTTGGGTTCATCCAGGAAATGAGCAGGTGCAGAAGTAAGGTGTTGTAAAGGAAAGAAATTCTTGTTGCATGTTCATAGCCCGTGTGGGTGATCTCAGGTCAACCTAGCTGTTAGGATTGGACTCCTCTTCTTGGAAAAGTACACTGACTCCTTTGCACAGGTCTTTAGGATTCATGGATAAGGAGAGTTATTTATCAGATAAAAGGTTTTTTGAGGCTTCTTTTCTGAGACTTCTTTTGGTAAAAAGGAAATTCCCACCAAATAGGTGCATTATTAGGAAGGACTTCAGGTGTGTAGCTCTGTTTGTTGCTATTACCAGTACTATGATTAAGTTTGATTTATTTTTTTTTTTTTTTTACTATTAACCTGATTTCAAATTTCTTAAGGAAGTCTCTTTCTGATCCTTTCTCCCTGTAGCCCTTAGAATTGGGCTCTGTCCTTAATTTCACATGATCTGGTGGCAATACATTTTGTTTCAGATTTTCTGGAAAATCTGTTTGTGATTTCCATATGGCTAGAGCCTACAGATCACAGCTCAAAGAGCAATGGAAGAAGCCACTCACTTGAGTGCCACAGCTGAGACAAAACAGAAATTATTTTCCAGGCACATTAAGCATGTCTGACCCCTGGTATGTTTCAGTTCAGATCAGCACTGGTTGTGGTCCTCTCCACTCTGAAGGACCTGGCACAGCCAGAGAGCCAAGGAGGGACTCATAAGGTGTGTCCAGCTCAGCTGGAAACTAATCCAAGGGGAGGAGGACACCCCAGAGGGATGCTTTGAGCTCTCGGAGAGAAGGGGAAAGAGACATAGAAGTTCAATATCTGCTAGCTTATTCCAAAGCAGCCAGGCCCTGAGATTTCAGGTCTGCAGAGTGAGGATGGAGCTCTTCCAGCTGATAAGGAAAGAGTTGTGTGAGTAAGAAAGAGAAGGAGCTGTTCATCAAACTCGCTGTACAGCACCTCCAGCCATTGCAGTTGGCTGGGGGAGGCTTTAGGGGGAGGAGGAGGAGCGGGAGAAGTATTAGGGCTGTGAGCCACTATTCATTTACAAACTATAATTAATTTGATGTTTAGATTAATTTCTGATGCACTCTCAAAGGTGCACTGAAAGCATTTTTCCTTTATTATAATGTTGATTGCTTATTGGGGAGATAAATCTAACTGTCAGTTATGCACTGACTTACCAAAACTTTCAGACCAAGCAAGCATGTATGCATAAGGAACAGCTGTTTGCAGCTCTCCAGTTAAAGGGACAGCTCTGTCTTTTCCCAATAACTTACATTACAGAAAACCTATATATTGTACAAAGGGACTTCTGCTTTCTTTTGTAGCTCAACAATTTATTAGACAAGAATATGTTAGCAGAATCTATCTTCTATTTATCTGGGTGTCCATGTGTCTATCACTGTTCAATCCATCTCCCCCCACAAGAGATAAAGTCTACACAGAATTTATTATTTTCAAGTTATGGGTATGTGTGTGCATACCTACTCACATGCACACTTACACCACCATTTTAAATGCTTTTTCTCCTGGGGTAATTAGATGGAGGAACTCATTACTGCAGGGTCATTGTGGCTCCTCCTTTATTGACTTTCAAAAGGGAAATGGTCACTATCTAATAGAAATAACCAGAGTTAAGAGTTAAGACCAGAAGAGGAGTTTTAGTGCTACTTTGATTCCAGTCAGAAGTTTCTGTTCAGAAGTCAGAATAATGACCCCTCTAAAGGGCAGACCCAATCCATCAAAGTGATGGATTTACAGAGTGCAGACTTTGCATGTCCTACTCTTGTGGGACTGCAGACCCACTAGAGCATTTTGTCAACACATGGCATCTGGGTTTATTTTTGTGGTCCCAAGATCTCTGATGCAAGGGCAATTCAAGCTGTAGAGTGGAGGAGTCTCTACCACTCCATGAGCCATCCTTCAGCTTCCTTTTGTCCACCCATTCTGCCTCATCCACTGCACAGGTCTGCTCTTCACCATCTTGAAGTCTATTGCCTGGTTGGTTACTGAGCAGCTGTTCAATAGATCCCCACACCTTCATGCTTGGCCCCAAGCCTTCCTTTTATATGATACTCAAACTCTGCCATGAATATGAATTTATTTTTATTTCTTCATCTGTTTTCCTAAGACCCTTCCCAGCAGAGCATTTGAGATGTTCACAGAGCTAAGTATTGGCATTTTGCTGGTGCTCCTGGTGTCCTCATTTCACCAAGGGGATGATGAGGCAGAGAATTAGCCAAAACTGTTTCTTGATCTTGGATTCCTAATCTGAGTTGCCACAGGCCTGATCAGACTGTTTACCTCCTTTGTCTAAGAATTCAGCATAATGCAGAGCCTGCTATGTTTTGTCTGCTTCAGACGCAGGTATAGGCAGCAGCCTTTCTGCCAGTGAAATCTCAGGCCATGCACTAAAAGAAGAGGAAAACCCAGTAAACATTCATCCTCACTGAAAACTAGAGAGGCTTTGTACATCTGCAAAAACACTCTGACACAATTTTACATGTATTTTCAACATTTGTATGCCATTGTCTCAATTTGGGCCATGACAATTAAGCCACAGCTGGATCTTGCTTGGGCAGGACTCAGCAATGGCAAGGGAGCACCCAGGAGCACCCACTTTTGAGAGAGAGCAGAGTTTAATGACATAGATTCAAGTCATGGTGTACCACTGGCACTCAGAACCTGCTCCATTTTATTTAACAGTAAAAAAACAGCCTAGAGGTCTTACTAAAAGAATTCCGTGATATATTATATACTTAGCATAACTGGGATGTCATGGCAGAAATAGGGAGAAATTCCAGTTTTCCAAGGCAACATCTGCTTGTACAACTACAAAACCATCCTTTCCCTGCCTTATTTACTGTCTAAATTCCAACGTTTACAATAACAAGTCTGATACATTGCCATTTTCCTTGCCCTGTTATGTTATTCATTCTCGACAGTAATTAAAACAAGGATGCCATGAAAGAGTAAAATACAGAAATGTGTGGTTAGAAGCAATGCCTTTATGCATATACAAAGCAATACAGAATTAAAATTTTATAGGTAACATAATTTCTTGCATTTCTAAATTGAGTACTTAATTTTGCAACCTTATCGTTGTTTCAATTTATGGTTGCATGTGATATCTTCCCTTTTTAAGTAAGTAACTCCAAATCAAAAACTCCCCAGATAAGATTAGCATCTTCAAATAGTATATATTGACATATTTAAAAGCTGTCATCAGCATAACAACTTGCAGATCTCCATAAAAACAGGTGCATCATTCTTAATGATGAAATTTTTGGTTTCATCTGTATCAAATCCCCAAAAACAATTCAACATCAGCTCTGCTCTCCCCAGTGTGGATCTGTCACACACATATATAAGTATTTACATGATATATATATATATATAAGATATGCACAGTTATTTACATTATGCATGTACTACACATACATTTGTTCAGTAACAAATATAAAAACTTGCAGACACAATTGTTAATGAAAACAATTAAAATTGCGGAGCACTTGTTTGAATTTTAGACACCTGCTCCAATGCTTGCTGGGCTTCAAGGTGAAGAAATTTCCTTGTGTTCAGTCTGAACCTCTGCTGTTCCAATTTATGTTCCCTGTCCCTCATTCTCCCTCTGTGAATCATATCTCAAGTTGGAAGGGACCCATAAAAATCACAGAGTCCAACCCCTTGCTCCTCCCAGAACTACCAAAAACTAATTCCATGGCTGAGAGCATCATCCAGATGCTCCATGAACTCTGACAGGAAACAGATTTTCTTCCTTTTGGACAGCATGACCTAAAAATCTGATTGTGTTCTGACCATTTAAAGGTGAAATTAAATGATTTTCTTAGGGAAAGGTCTCTACAGACCCTTTAAATCCTTCTCTAGAAGGGTCTTCAGAAATCGTGAAGATTTAGCCAGGTCTTTGTGCATCTTCTGACATGGCTGAATAGGTTTCAGAAGGATTATTGTTTTGCTAAGATTTTTAAAATTCTAAGGAGAGAATTTTTAATTCTGGGCTTTTGAATTTGATGCAAAAGACGTTGTTTTAGGGGTGGCTCATATTTTCACCCCATCCATTCAAATTAAGAGCCCTCTACAAACCACTAACATAGCATGCTGTTCTCAGGTCTTTAATTTTTCTGTTCAAAACCATATTCAAAACCATGGTTTCAAAACATATTTTTATTCCTCTTAGTTCAGTATTATTTTCCAGTCTTCTACCCAAGGGTGGATCAAGAGCTCAGGTGGGTCACTGGGCAGAGGCCCCAGAGCCAGTACCAGATCAGGATTTAGTAAATCTCTGTTATGATTCAGGTCCCATAGACTGAATGCAGCTATTCTGAGGAGCTGCAGACTGTTCTTCACTGAGATCTCCAAAATTCAAACCTTTGAAGGCAACTAATGGTGAACATTCTGCTGGCAGATCCACAGGAGTTTATCAGCATTTCTGTTGTAATAAGACAGTTTTTCTTTTCCGTTGTTTTTGAGAAAAGAAGCCAGACAATCATTTTCTTGCCCTTTGGGGGTGGTGGAAAACATGGAGGTTTTACCACAAATGTAATAGCTGGTTGAAACTGGAGATGTTATCTTCCAGTTAAAAAGTGTACAATTCTTTGTTTTCTACTCTTGCTACCCAGCATAGGTCAGTGCCAGTTCACAGCCTCCTGGTCTAGATGTTGAGAGATTTTCTCTTTTCCTTTCCTTTCCCAATGACTCACTGCATATGAGGAGGTTTGTTTTCCTGTTGAGTTCACTTTTAGTTTGGTTAGCTGTTTTTCACACAGTCGCTTCCACAGAAAGTAAGATATTCCTTCAAAAGTCATGGCCAAAAACCGTTCATCACCACTTCTGGCTTCTGAACAGAAACTTCCAGGCTGCTGCACAATAGAAGCTTCAGGCCTTTCTGCCTCCTTTGGGCTGTCCCAAACTGCCCATAATGAGGCATCAGGTGTTCAACAACCAGCAGGGAAGGGGTGGGCAGTTGTCCATCTGAGTAATGGTCAGCAGAGCAAAATGGGAAGGTTCTGTGCATTGCTGCACCAAAAAGGGAATTATTGCAGAGGTTCCCTGGGATAATGAAAGAACTGCTAAAAAATAGTGACTAGTACTGGTCACAGCTCACCTTCCTGACAGGATTTCCTGGTTTGTTTGGGTGTTTTGGGTTTTGGATACTTTTTCTTGATTAGTCCAGGAAGGAGTGTTATTACTTACCTACTACAAAATATTTTCACAAACAAGGTCACTTTTTATGGTACTTGTCTCTTATAGATCAAGAGGGATGACTGGTGATTTTAGCAGCTGCCTTGTTCATACATGGCTTTTTTATCAAAAAGTCACAAATGAAGCACGACCCAAGAGAGAATCAAGGAGCAAAGAAATTAGATTTAGATGAAAAACAGATTGTAACATAGCTGGTGGGAGGTTCAATAATTATTTTCATCTGGTTTATATTGCAAACTTCAACAAAACAAATGTAAAAATGGCCTTCATTTTGATTCAATAACAATCTCAGTGCATCCTTAACTGAGCATCAGCATCTACTATCTATTTTGTACATCTTTACAAAACCTACTTTATACTCATCCTTCATATCCAGTTTCACATTGGAGAAGAGCATATATCCTCAAAGGTTCACCTGCTTTTTTCAACCATGTGATTTCCCCCATAAACCTTATTCTGGCACATGATGACATCAGATGTTTTCAAGGAAGGCTCAGAAAACAAGTCAAGAAGAATTCCATCCATTTCTGAGAGCATTTAGGAAATAGCTTCAGTCCTACACATCATTCAGAAAGAGGACAAATACTATTTAGTCATCCACATGTGATTCATCACTGGCTGTTTGTTTCTTGTGAGGAAGATAATCATCATCACCTGGGCTTTAACATTATGTTTTTTTATAGAAGAAACACAGCGCTTTTTGTCCACAGCAGACATGTATGCATACTGGTCCAGTGTCTCTTTCATGGGCTCTCCAAAAAATGGCTGAAGCCTCAATCCTTCACTTCTTCCATCAATTCATCAATTCTTCTTATAAGAATGGGTAGAACCACAGTCCATAGCATTAGACAAGTACTTGCTCATCCTTTAGAAAATCTCAGTTTACAGGAAAAAAAAGAAGTTTTAATCTTTACTCCAGTGTTGTTGTGGTTTTCTCCATGAATTTTTTACTCCCTTTTATCTTTTTTAGAAAAAGTTAGTTCTGATCATATGCCAAGATGTATATATGAGCCAAAACCATGGATCACAGAATCATGGAATAATTTGGATTGGAAGGGACCTTAAAGATCATCTCCTTCCAGTCCCCTACACTTTCCACTAGACCAGATTGCTCCCAGCCTCATCCAACCTGGCCTTGAGCAGGGATGTGGCATCCACAGCTTCTCTGGGCAATATGTGCTAGAGTCTCATCCCTCTCACAGTAAAGAATTTCTTTCATATATATATATGTAATCTAAATTTCCCCTCTTTGAGTTTGAACCCTCAGATCGGATCTGACCATGCAGTTTTAAAGTTGTCAAAATCCTAGTCTAATCTAGAGTCTTGCCCTTGTGCTTTCAACATGAGTCATTACAAGAATTTTCCTATGAAAAAGAATCAAACGCCATACAGATTATGAAAGAGAAGACTCGCAGCTAGAGTAGTCCTTCTTGGTCTTAATGACCGTATTCAGGGTCAGCATCTACAGCCCTCTGATTTCAGAGGAGACACTGCTTCTTCTGCCTTGGTATTTCTCCATCTGGAGATCATCCAACAGGCAATGCACAAAAAGAGGGACCAACTTCTCTGCACACTCCAGCTCACACTGCTGCAGTGTGGAGAGGCAGTTTCATGCACTGGAGGACAGGAAGGCGACATCAGGAAGATACTTGTGTATTTCAAGCTACCTTCTGCACCGGGTGTTCTGACCTTTAGAGAAAGTTAATCATGCCATCTACTTTCACTCTTCATTTAATCTCCCCTTCCCATCTGTTCAGTCTCTCTCAGCTGGAAGCAGGATGAAGAACGAGTACCAGTCTGCCCTCTCAGTGGTCTGCAGCCCACGCTTTGGGGCCATTTATTATAAGGCATTAACATCAGTTGTCACCTGTATCATGACTGTTACCTCAATCCATCCCAGATTAGTAAGCAAGAACTGATTCTCTAAATAACTGAACTGCAAAATGAAGAATAGACAGACAGATACGCAGTATCAGAAGAGACTCTTCTGATCCTTTGGACTGAAGTCTGAAATAACTTATGCCAGGTGCCTCAGCTCATGTGACGGGTTAAAACCTTCTGCTTGAGTCATAGCATCCCTTTTAGAAAATGTCTTAATCAAGGTTTCATGTGATAGGTACTCCACCCCTATTGCTAAACAAGGTGTTTTCCAAAATAGTTAATTACCTTCACCATTTCAAATATGCAGACTTGGTGTCTTATTTCCATTTTAAATTTGACAAATGCCTGCTTCCAGAGGGCACAGAAGAAATCAGCAAGCTCTGCTTTTTCCCCCTATCCTAAAAGAACCCCATGTTTTAGTAGTTATTATTTATAGGCTATGGCCAGAAGTAAGTTTAACTTTCTCTTCAATAAACTGTGGCCACTCTCATTACTCTTTCAGACCTACAATTACTCTTCTACTTCCAAATAAGTATTTAAATTTATTTGTTTTCTAGAGCAATCAGTAGAACTAAATGCAGAATTCCAGTAAAGATCTTTCCTGAACCATATTCAGAGGTCACACTGCCTTGCTATTTCTAGAGGATATTCAGCAAAAGTAACTTCATCCCAAAACTGTACTAAGTCTTGGGGCTTTGAGAATTTTGACACTGTCCTGAGAGCTCATATATTTGGCTGTTACTATGACACTCATCTTCTTCTTAAAAGGCACTGTTTTCTAATGAGGATTTCCTCTTTTTATGAGTGACCCACTTGCTTTTTTCTGGAGATATTTAATTTTGCATTTGATTGGATTAAAATGAGCACCCTTTAACTGCGTCCAGCCTACGCAGTGACCCAGGTCACTTACTTCTGTCATTATTTCACCATTTTTGTATGATTGGCCAATTTTACCAGTAATTACCTCAAATGTCTTCCAAGTAATGCAAGAGAAATTGAATAGCACTGAGATTTCAGCACACCGCTGAAGGAGTCTCCTAGAATCCCTGCAATTTTGTTTGTCACAACTGACAGATTCTTTGGTGGTCTCATTTCTGGGCTGATTTCATTTTCTGTAAAGAAATGCTGTCTGAAATACTCTAGCAAAGTTTAAATACACTATATGATAACTTACTTTATTCACCGAACTTGCAATTTCATGCAATCAGTTTCATTTGATAGATGTTATGTTCTATGAAACCATGATGATTGGTACTAATTGTGTATCTTTAAATTCTTTGCCATATTATCTCATATCAAAATTTTCATAATTTTTCTGGCACTTATGAAAGTTTAACTAAGTTTATCAGGTCACCTAGTTTACACCTTTAAAAATTAATATTAGAATTTTTTTCTTTTCCTGGAACACTTTGAAGGTTTTCTAATATTCCATAAATTTCTAAAATGAACATTAATGGTTCAGCAGATTTCTGAGCCAATTCCTTGAATATTCTGAGTTTCCAATTATCTCATCCCGCAGATGGGAAATATTTAATACTAGTTGTTTAGCACAGTCGTCTGTTACTGACTGTTCATACATTAAAAAAATAAATGGATGGATGGATGGGATGGATAGCTGGGTAGACAGACCTCTCTTGGACATGATTAAACAGCAGTGGAAGGTTAAATAATCCAAAAAGTCATCCAACCCTATTAGACACTGGAAAACAGCTGAACTGCTATGCCCTTGCTCTGCAGACGCACTCCTTTATTGAGTATTCCAGTACCCATAAATCACCTTATAATACAATACTTTCCAATGCACACATACATTATAGAGCTACTTACATACAGATTGTATCCTGAAATTCTTTACAGCACTAAAAAATTGCGAGGCAGCAGCTAGTACATTGTGTAAAGAACACAGCAAGGTAAAGACCTTGCAAAGCAATTAAAGGAAAACCTCCATTCTCTGATAAGACTAATAAACACAGAGAAAAAGAAACTGAGGAGTGGTAGGAATTAAAGAGACTGAAGTAGCAGGGAAGGTCTGAGGAGCAGGTGGGCAGGTCCTCCTGGGGGAGAAGGACAGGAGCTGCTGAGCACCACCCTTCCCACAGGGAGGCTAGTTTGATGTGAGCACCTTCCTGCTGCCTTCACAGCAAAAAAACGCCTCCCTAGATCCCACCTTTCACTGGTCAGTAACAAAATCGAGGAACCCATGAGCTGAGGGAACAGTTATATTAATAGCCAATTGTATCAATATCTAATTCCTTAATTACTGACTCAGATTCTTGGAGGAAGATCTCTGGTCTAACCAGTTACCAGCACTTTCTGCAGGTCCCTCCATTTCAGTATTCTCAGACACATGGTGTGACTCTTGGAGCTGTCCTGTGTAAGGCCAGGATCTGGACTTCCATGATCCTTGTGGGTCCCTTCCAGCTGAGGATATTCCATGATTCTGCTGCTCTAGCCTGGCCAAGCTTCCCTCCTACAGCCTGGGGGAAGCACTGCACACACAAGGGAAGGACAAAGCATGGACTTCTCCTTTGCTGGTGCCTAAACCATGTGTGTGGCATTTCTCTTTCTCTCCCAGAGGCTGAGCAGCAGATTCTTGTTCTTCTGTTACTCTCATTTCCCTCTAGTAAAATGCATATGAGTTGAATGTCTAAAGGAAAAAATTCAGAGATGCTCTCCTTAGCTAGTGACTTTCATAACTGAAGGAACAAGAAGCACCAGGAAAGATCCTTCATGGCAGTCAGACAAATGTTCTGATGGCCAGAACTAATAAAAAGAATGTTTGGTCTAAAATGAGCTAATAAGCAGCAATTTCTACTTGCTTCTGTTGCAGTGTCTTGCAAAGTATATCTCTGAGATGGCAGCAAGTATCCGGATCATAGATAAAAATAGTTTTCTTAGTTTTAAGACAAGTTTAATATTAATTTCTTTGAGGTCCCTTTTTTCCTTCCTATTGCCTGAAGGCAACCTAGTTACATGAGTGGACCTGCTGCAGGATCAGCTGCCCACAGTTGAGGAGTCTGGATGGAAAGCTTGCATCTGGACCTCCCTCGTGGTCTCGACTGATTTAAGTTGAGCAGAGTTACCATGCATGGGGCTCCATCCAGAGGGAAGCTCCTGCCCAAGAGAGACAATGTGTTATTCCAACCTGGTAACAGATCATCAAGAGGCTGTTTTGCACATTAACCACTAATTCTCCTTGCTGGATGCAAAGCAAACCAGACAACTCAGAAGGATCAATTAAGGATCCATGGAAACATAACTGTGTGCTCCTATTCAGGACTGCTCTTAGTGCACAGAGTAATTCATGGACATGCAGAGAAAATGTAAACAAAAAGTTTACAGTTACCAAACAATCTTCAGATATACTCTGACATAAATTGTGAATTCCCTTCTTTATCATCCTGGCTGATTAAAAGAGAAAAACAGCCCTTAGGTAATATCTGTTACATAAAGCCATTGGTGATCGTGCTGATCATGTAATGGGAAAGGCACAGAGCTCCCTCCCTACATCACTCCACAAGAACTTTCTCTGGAAGAAAAGGGGAGAAAATAAAGCAATTCCAAAATTGTACCCCAGTTTCTGCCTACTAATAGTTAACACGGTCCTGTAGGAAAAGAGCAAGCCATAAGTAGTGGTGGGCTCCAACAGCAGTTCCTTTCCTGGAAGATGCTGTGCAGAATCAGAAAGATTAGATGCCCTCTGTTGCTGTCCTAGCAGCTTTCACCATTCTCTGCAGCTTTTGATAAATCATTCATTAGAACAGCGTTTTTACATAATCCCTGGGGGGGGAAAAAAGGGAAAAAGAAAAAAAACCCCACCAATATCCCCCCATAAAGTATATTTATCACGAAATGCTGTCCTCCTACCAACTGTCTTCAGACCAGAACATATATTTCTCTGATTATTAATTAACTGATGCACAGAAAGAGCTTCAAGCTTTTTAACCTCTCCCTTTCTCTTTTGTCCTTCAAGCATGTAGATGACAATGCAGGGGTGGTGTTCAAAACACGGAAAGCAACTGTAATACTGCCATCATGTTTTGAGCCCACGGGCTCAAATACTAAAGCCATTTAGGATCTGAGTATTTAAGTTATATCCCCAGTACATACATTCTAACCCATGTCATACATGTTCAAATCTGCCATAGTACCATGAATCCTGCTGACACAGATGAGGAGAAACAGAGATTGTTGACTGCCAATACTCCATGTAACAACACAAAAAAAAGTCAAATCTGCCAGTAGGTATCTGACCTGAGAAGAGAAAGGAATTTGCTGTTGTTAGCCCAACATACCTCTCTCTCTGCCTATCCTTTATCCACTGTAAAGTCTCAAATCTCAGGATAAGCCATAGCTTTCCTTCTCTTTGGAGTTCATCCAAATACCTTCCACAATATGAAACACAGCTACTTATAAACAATAGGAAAGGGGGAGACTTGGATGCACCAGCAAGTTCTGAGCACATCAAGGGCCCTAAAAACCAAAACAGTGAAATGAAGCTAGAATAATTAGCTGTTGTGTCCCTGGAATACGATCACAAAGAAAACACACAGTTATTGACATTTGCCCATCTCTTTCCACAAGTTTCGAATTCCAGTTCCTCTACCCTCCGCATCCAGCCAGAGGAGATTTTTATATTGCATCAGTGAATACCAGGACAACTAAGGAGAAAAAAATCCTGTCCAAATCTGTAGGCAACTAATACCAGAATCAGAGTACAACTCCCAGCTTCATTATCTGGTCTAAATGAAATATAGTGAGCAAATGCACTTCTGATCTCTCTTATTAGTCCCATTTGTTAAAATGCTGTATTATTTACAGCTTTGCACTGAATGAGGAAGTGGGCTAAGAATTCCATCTCAAAAGCTAAGTGATGATAAAAACTGGTATAGCTTCATGAGCTTATCTCACAGCAAGGTTTTTGCAGAGGCACAACTATATTAGCACCCCAGCACAAGGGCTTATCATCCCTCAAAAGTCTAGTCTTGGCAAAAGTAGAGAAATAACAATCTTCTGTCATAGTGGGCAGCATTTCTGGAGGGGTTTGATTCAGCAAGTAGCATCACTCTGGGGAGTGACCCACCCAAGCATTTAGACAGTTCACATTCTACCTTGAGATGTCACTCCTAACTTGTGGAACCAGGTAGATCCCACAGCAGAGGTTCCTTGATTTAAGCTGGGTGCCTGCCTTCACTGCAGCCAGCACTGCTCCTTGACCAGTGACTCCTTTGAGCACAGCTAAGGCTGTCCTGATAGAAGAGAGAAATCCTGCCCTACCCTCCACTGGCTGCACTGGCAGGACCTCCACTGATTACTGTAGGGCCCTAAAGTGTCTTGTTCACAAAAGGGGGGGTGTGCAGGCACAATCTACATGTGCACGTGTAGGCAGCAGGAGGGATATCCCAAAAGGCCTGTAGCAAGAGTAGGAATCAAAGTTCCCAGGCAAGGTGTGTTCTCTAAAGGCATGAGCTAAACAACCATCCAGCTGCAGCCAACTCAACTTTGATATTGGATTGGTGTGTATATATCAGTAAAGTAAACATACCTGGCACTTCCTAGCACTGGGGACAGCTGGCACAAAATGGCCTACACCCAAATTATTAAATTCTCTCAGTTTACAGAACATCATGGACACATTCAAGTTAACCACTGAACACAGCCTGTCTTCTGTACTAAAACTCACACTTTGTCCAGGAATTGTTTGGTGTTAAACATTAGTCAAAAAAAACCTCAGCACTACAGATTATTAGGTACCAGTTTCTCTGAACTTCCCTGGAACAGCTTTAGTCTACTGTTTTAGGTGTAACTAAAATGTGTTGGCCAGGAATATCAGCAAACCAGATGTGATTTTTGAAAAGAAATGGGTTTGTTTACATCCTATATTCAAGGATAGCGTACCTTATGTCATATAGACAACCTATTTAAGGTTGAAGCTCAAGTAAGGCATCCCCAGGGGAGTTACCAGAAGTATTTTAAGTCTGAATGTACCTGGATGAAACCAGGAAGTGTTTGGTTTATTCCATTGCTGAAAGTGAATCATAGGACTTTGTTGATAGATTAGTAGTCAAATGCAAACTGGTAACATCACCAGGCAGTTACTGCCTAAAAAGTGAGGACAAGAGCAGATCCATTGCTATTGAATAAAACCACAGCTCATCATTCACTACAGCCCTCCAATTTTCTTTGATGATTGCTGTGGGGCTTGGGAGTACTTTCTGTCTGTTCACCTTCAGAGCTGCAGTGTTGGTACCTCCTCATCCAGGAAAACTGTGAGGACAGCCAGTTTTACTTGGAGCCTTGGCTTCAAGAGGGGAGGACAAAGAAGGTTCCCTATTTATTCCATTTGCCTCCCTTTTAAAATCCATGGGTTTTTTTCCTCATGTGCCACACTCAGCAAACCTGTTGTCTCACTTTGAGGGACACAGACCATGGGTTTCATGGCCTGCCATGAAGTTACACTATTAGCCAAAGTCAGGGAGCACAGCTTAATGCAGGGGTGAGAAGGTGCCTTTGCACACACGGCTCTGTGTCTTTTTCAGATGCAAGACACCCTCTGTCACCTGTGAGAATCACTTCAGAGGAGGAGCCAGACCAGGCAGCAGGGGCAGCAGACTGAATCGTCAGCACAGCCCAAGGCTGTAAGCCAGGCCTGGTTCTGCTCTCAGGAGCAGGTGTATACTTGGCAGTAAACGCTCAGCATTAGCTTTTTGAGGGGCTTGCAAAAAACCATCTCTTCGTTTCAGCCTGTCTGTTGAGCAGCACCAGGCTCCTAGGGTTGATTTGTGCTGCCAGAGCCTTGCAGGGGTGGGCAAACAGATGGCTTTGTCTGGAGAGCAGGTTGGTCCAAGCTAGTCTCACCCAAGGTCTGTGCTCAGAAATGTTGTTGGCACACAGGGACATTTCTGGCAAGAGGAGCAGAGGCAATGCCTGTACAATGTGATGGCCCCCTGCCTCACTGATATCTCAGACCCGTGGCTGCTCCAGCTACAGCCATAAACAGCATGGGGAAACAAGGCCTTTTTTGGATCTAACATGAGAAAAAAATTAAAAATATAAATAAATTTTAGAAACAAAACCAGAACAAAAAGTAAAGTACCAAAAGCTCTCCCCAGAGCTGAATGCATTAGAATGCATTAGCTCAGTGCATCCTGTGTGGTTGACCTATATTATTTCATCAGATTGTTAGAGAGCAAATGGAGACAAAGAATGTCTTAGGTGACCCATACATACAACATTCAGTCACTACAGTTGTTTCTAGTGCTGGATGTGCTCCATGGTTGATTGGGAGATTTGCTGGCAAAATTTGAAATTCCATAGGGAAACCATGTTAGGAAAGCACTTGTGTTCATCTCTCAGCTGCAGAGTAACATGGAGTTTGCAGAAATTGCCAGTGATTAAAGCTCTTCATATTGCTCAGCTGGCCAGCAATCAAACCATTCATGCTGATTAATACAATAATGAAGAATTTATTAAATTCACATTTTGCTTATATTGCCATAATAAGGAGGTAGCAGTAGGTGTGTCAGGTTCCCCTCATCATTAGTATTGGAAGGCAAAGAAAAGGCAATGATAGGAAGTTAAGGAAGGTTTAGGGGATTACCCAAGTCACAATGGAGGGAGATAGAGGAAGACAGAGTGCCTTGAGGCCATGCATTACATCTGCTGACTCCCAGCTCAAAGGTGACCCAAATCTTGTGGCACCAACATCTGGATCCCTGTGCTCCACATAGTCCAGTGTTCAGGCTGGCACTCAGACCAGGCACTGTGTCCTGGGACACTGATCTGTAACAACCCCTCCTATCCTTTGTCCCACATTGGCAACCATCCTGTCCTCACTCTCCTGCCCACCTGCCCACCTTCCTTCCTGCTCACTTCCCCCCTCTCAGTGCCCTCACCCCCTCCCCATGTTCATTCTCAGTGGTCGTTGCATGTACGTGCCTTGGCACCCTTCAGCTCGTTAAATCCCATGCCTTGCCTCGTGTTTTGACAGGTTTTGTGAGTTTTGACAATCCTGCCAGTGCCCAAGCTGCTATCCAGGCCATGAATGGATTCCAGATTGGCATGAAGAGGCTGAAGGTGCAGCTGAAGAGGCCAAAGGATGCTAACCGTCCCTACTGAAGGGTTGTGGGAACCACTGGATACAAAGCACTAGCACAGGTAACTGCATGGGGAAGGGGGTGTCAGCTACACCTGTAGCGTCTCTCTGTGTTGTAGACCCTCGAGGAGATTCAGCTCTGTGACTCTCTATCTTCTGCCTTTTTGACTCTGGCTAGAGCCACTCTGCTCAGACACGCACCCGCGCATAAACCAGGGACTGTTTGTGTGTGTGTCTCTCTAGAAAGAGAGGTGGAAGGATGCTTAACAAGGGATAAGACAACTTCCTCATCCCAGGGGCATCCTGCATCTCTAGAAAGTGTTTCTGGTCACTAGAGGAGAGTCAGCAGCTGTCCTGATTCCCCCTGCTCAGTGAAAGAGAGCATTTCTGGTGCTTGAAGAGTATCTGCAATTGAGAGGTGGGACTGGGCTGCGGTGTGATCCCAGGTGACTGGACTGGGACAGTGTCTGTCTCAATAGCTCTGTGTTGCAAACGTTTCAAAGCATTCTTCATTCTCCATGCGGTACAGTCTGTATCCAATTCCATCTCAGCATAATAACTTAATGTAAATATGTCTCCCTGACAACCAAACAACCCCAGATTTATTTCGTCACAAACCCAAGAAATTAATAGACGGATCCATGTTCACTTCTTGGTCAGTTATTTTAAACTCCTGTGTGTAGATAAAACCCCACCAAAGCCAAGGGAGCTTAGCTGCAGTAAGGACCTGGGGTCTCGTTTTTAGATTCATGTGCCATGTATTGCTGGAAAGAAGCCAGCTGGATGTGTCAAGGGAACTTCTAATACATGTAACAACACCAAAAATATCAGAAGCCACAGCTTGTTTCATTGGAAAAAAAATCCAAACACATCACCAGTAACAAAAATGAAGATGTTTCCAAAAACCAAAATATTTTCCACCACTAGCTGGCTCTTTCATTAGGTAATTCTTTGAGAAACAGAAATATAAACCCCTATGTGTTTGTTTACAGAGACAGGAAGTCCTCCTGTTGTTAAAACTGTTCCACACCAGAGATTCCCCAATAAACTCAGCACCTAGGGAGGCCCTAAGCAATTTGTACTCCTGAATTAGTGATAAAGAGATTGGTTAGGTGACCTTTCCATGTCATTTTAGCTGTAATGTCTAAGATTCTGTGATTTTTATTCAGGCCTCTTTTGATTTATCTAACATAGGCAGTAAATCCCTATCTTCAACTTTCCCAAAGAAAAACAGAGTATTTTAATTTTTCACTGGGATCCCAAATATCTCTGAAAATACATATTTTTCCAGTCTTCAGAGCAGTATCCTTTCCAGTGAGAATTCAGGAATGGGATCAAAATATCTTTGAAAGAGGTGCTGCACTGAAGACAGCATAAAGGAGATTAAGAAACCTTTCAATAAACATATTAGGTGCATGTGCAGGAAGCAGGCTCCATAGTTTAGAACCTCCTTTATATGTGACTATACGAAGATAACCATCAATGCATTTTCCCCCTTCAAAAACCTCTTTTCTTTTCCTTGCTTATGAAAAGGCCTCTTGGAAGCTTGAAACCAAAACATGTTGCCATATCCAAATGCTTTTTGCTTCATCACACTGGCTTTTTTATTTTCTGCAGGCTTTGCTGGGGGAGGGCTGGGGGTGCATGCGTGCAGCTGTGTGAAAGCAGGGGCTGCCTTGGTCAGGGAGGCTTTCTGTGACACCTGCACAGGGATCAGGGACACAGAGGTGTCCCTAGGGAGGCACCAGGCTCCATGTCCCAGCATAGCTGTGCTGGCTGAGGATGTGCTTGTATCTCATGGTGGTGTCAGAAGATGCAGGGCTGTGGATATCTGTGCTGTTTGAGATTCACCAGTGTGAGTCTGCAGTGGTTTTTATCATCGTGGCTCGCCATGAAGTGCTCTGAGGTCTCAGCTTGTTTCCTACAGAATATTAATCACCAGTCGGACAAAGATTAGTTGTTTGGGTGTTTTTTCTTCACCCCAAAAAATTTAATTAAAATTATATAACAAGGAATCAGCAGGTAAAAGAATAATATAATTCCATGTGTAGCTCTTAAGCATTTTTTTCCTTTCCTTTGCTTCTAATAGGCAGAACAGTCTTGAAGAGTTGCCTCTAGGTAGGAAGTCCTTTAGCCTTCCTGGCTTTTATTTCAGCTTTAGTACTCTGCTGTCCAAAAAAATCAGTTTTACCACCAGATCACTTCCACCCTAGGCTTAGAGAACCTTGTTTAGAGACTTGTGTAGAGACCCTACCAAAATGCATCTCAGAGGTCCTTGTTCTCTGGCCTTGCTGGGCCTGTTGCAGGAGCTGTAGCCAACTCCTAGCAGAAATGAATTCTCCAGGAAAAAAAGTTTTATACATGTGTTTTTCCCCCTGATAGAAGGAATTGAGCAGGAGTGTATCTGGTGGGACTCCACCTGATAGAAGGAATTGAACAGGAGTGCATGTGGTCCCTGGAGGACACTGCAGGAACATTCCCCAGGGGAGCATTTGGGTTAGCACAGGGAGAACCATGTGCAGTAGGCTGGAGAGGACACTTGGGGACAGCCAGATCACCCAGAAGGTCACGTGGTCCTAAACCCAGGTCTTTCTCCAGCTCCTCTTCCTCACAGGGATTGGGAACACTGATGCCAGCCCTCTGGAACAGCAAGGCCACAGGGCAGATTTCCCACCAGGGCTGGGCAGCAGTGATCAACAGAGGGCTGAGCCCCCAGGAATAAACTCAGAGACAGGTCAGCTGCTCTTGGCTAAGCACAGTATTACTGCACCTCCACTGCTGGCTGGATTTGCAACTTCCTTTAACTGATAGAAAGATAATAACTCCACCGTGCTTTTTATCTGTCTTTACTTTGGATGCAGCTCTTCAGGGTCTTTAATTCCAATTTGAAGCATGTGTGTAATGGTATTGACACCAGGGTAATTACTCATGTGCTTCAAGAGGATGCTCAAGAAACTTTTTAATTGGTATTTTTTCAAGGAAGGGCTTTTTTCTATTGAATTGCTTTCAAAAAATAAGAAGTTGCCAATGACAACAACAAAAAAAAAATCAGCACCCAGTTTGATATAAGCCACCAGAGTGTTTTTTTCCTGAGAAAGAAAGGACCTCACTGAATTTTAATTCTGGATGCTCTTTTTTTAAAAAAAAACTTATAAATCTCCCTTTTGGGACTCAAGAAGCCAAGGCCACAGTGATTTGAAGTCCTTTGTTTTCTTTGCAAGCGCTCTAAACTTGCTGTCAAACACTGAAAGGGTTTCTGTGATGTGGCAGATAAGTCCAAAGCTGCAGCAAGCAAAGCCCTGAAGAATTCAGATGGCAAAATGCCTGCCCCTGTTCTCTTTTTTCTTTATAATTAAAGAGGTGTCTGTAGGGGGGAAATAAGGATGGGAGGAATGATGGGCTGGGAGAAAGCAAAAGAGAGGAGGATCATTTGGGGCAAGTCTGCCAAAATCAGTATATTCTATTGCCAATCCCCCCTTGGGGCTAGGAAGCAAGGACTCTGAGACACTTCATGTGTCTTTCAGATAGAAAATGCACAAAATAATTAAGAAGACGCCAACCTGAAGCCCACATCTCCCTTAGGTCCCATTGCTGGGAGCCCTTCCACGCCCTGTGCTGTGCCTGGGGCTGTGTGTGAGCTCAGCACTGCCCAAAATCTGCACAGCTCAGAGCCTCTCCAGAGCCCAGGGCAGGGCACAGAGCAGCCCAGGAGCACCCAGCTGACAGATCAACAAAAGGCACAGCGCACAACAGCCCTGGAAATCCCATCCATTCCCCTCCTGTGGCTTCATTGCAGTGGCTGGTCACTGGCAAAGTGATGCTTTCCACCTCAGACAGACAGACAGACAGACAGTCTGCTGCTGAAGTTTATTTAAAGCCAAAGATGCAGAGACATTTGGGTGAGACTAACCCAGAGCACTGAGTGAGGCAAACTGAGTGAGGCAAAAGGGAAACAGAAAAGTGAAAGACAAAGCAGAAATAAGATCAACCGCAAGATTCTTTTAGCTGTGCTCCGGAGTAGAGACAAAACATTAAATGGATACACTGCCCAGGCAACCTGCTTCTATAAACAACAGGGGAAATAACATAGGCCAAAGCTCAAATACGAAAATTAAAAAAAGATTTTTCAGGTTGTCCTTCGCTGCTTTTTGAACATGGACTGATGTCTGGTTTATTGTGAAATGTGTGAAATACATGTTTTTGCAGCTATCTGGAATTGGTGGTATTTTTACTCTGAGAATTGAGGGTTTTGGGTTTGTTTGTTTGTTTGTTTGTTTGTTGGGGTTTTTTGGTTGGTTTTTCTTTTTTAATTGGAGTGTATATTTTACTAAACTGGAAAATTTTGCATTTTTCTCTTTTTGATCCCTAATAAGAGGAAAAAAAATAAAAGCAACTCAAACTCCGTTTTAAAGTAAGATTATACTATCAGCCAAAAATAAAACAAAAAAGCAAAATTTCAAATTGCCAAAACAAAAATATGTGAGAGGAGAACTTCTGTCTTCTCTTGTCATTTCAGATGGCTTCAATGCAAAGTCTAGTGAAAGTGTATTTTTTACTGAAATTTTTGTTGCCTATGCCTCCCAGATAGCTTTCTATTACCTCTAGTGAGAGGCTATTCTGCAGCTGCATTGATCTCACTGTTTTCTATTAGGCTATTCATCTTGAGATTCATTCCAAATACCCTTTTTCAAGATAAAATCCCATTTCTTGTAGTTATGCCTCCTACAATCACGCTAACCAGCTTCTCTTCCACCTGCACAGATTATTGTTGTTTCTCTCTTTTAGTCATCACTTAGATCGTTTAAGACTTGCTTACATTATGGAAATTTGCACTAGAATAATTGCATCAAAACAGTACTCCAGCACAAGCTTTAATATGAGTGAATAAAGAGAGAAAAAAAATCAGCACAGCTTAATTTTGGAAAGTCTGTTCAGGTACTGGAAAAACATCACCTCAGCCAATATTTTTTTCTGTTCTTTGGATTACTTTTGTTTTTCATTTCCACTGACACCTGTGATTAAATTAAGCATCACTCACCGTGTTTACAACCTAAACTTTGTGCTGTTGTGCTTGTTGTACTGAGAGAATGGAAGTGGATTTTAGTGGGAGAGGCTAAAACAGGAACTCTGAAGGTGTTTGCAAGACTGACAAGGAAATCCTTTATTTTTCTGTCTGATCATTTTTAACCTGTCTGTCCATTTAAATTACTGATAGCTTTATTATGGCAAAATTCTCGTGTCTGTTCTAGAAACCACAGTTTTGATACCAGAGCATGCAAAATCCCATTTGCTAATTATTTTATTCTAAGATTGGCACACAATACAATGCACTGATGGAAAACGACAATAATTAATTACTGCATTTACTCCAAAATTACAATCACTAATTACTGCTCTGAGACCGAATTCCATTCAGCAATATTTGGAACTTGTTCTTCCTCAAAGCAGGGAAGCTTTTCAGGAGTATTGCTGTGTTTGCATCTAAATGAGTCCATGTAGGTCAGTAATGGATCTGCACTATTTGTCATGGGAGTGATAGAGCAGCACAAGGCAATACCACAACACTTTCCCTCACTTTAGAGCAGGAATTCTTCATTAAAACCCAAGTCTTTCCCCCTTTTTTTTAATGTTAGAGAATGTAAATACTTCAGAATTAAATAACAGATATTAAAGCAGCCTCCTACTTCTCATCTCACTGTGACACTCTCGGCCCTGGTGCTCTGAAGTAAACTTCTGGATAATTGTGAGAACTTTTGCCAAAGACTCAGCCAGCAAAGAGCCTTCTGAGTTTTTCCCCATATATTCAACACTGTGAAAAGGCCAGGAGCTTGTTATGGTGGTGCCCTCTTCAAAGGCTTCCAACAGCAGAACTCCCAAAGCTCCAGGGTTCACTGGAGGGTGGCAATTTCATATTCAGCCACTTGACCAAGATTGTGTGGGAGATCATGTGGACAATGTCACACAGATTACCTAAGTCAGACTTTAGAGCTTTTCTGGGCTCAGTGTAAACTTCAGTTGCATCCGTCAATGGGCAGCTGCAGTAACCTGGAAACAGCAGCTTTTGAAGGAACATTTCTACTGGATTCATTCAGCACACAGATCTGCTGGGCCAGTGCATGAGGGACTGCAAATTGAAGAAAAAACAGAAAATATAAGAAAGGGAGAGAGTAGGCGTTTGAAACAGCAGTGATTTGAAATAAGAGCCAAAGAGATGGAAAAACACAGGAGACATCCATAGCCAAATTTTTTTGTTCAAGCAGCAGCAGCAGCAGCAAACACTGACAGAATGAATCCTCTGCTAAATAAAATATGTACAAAACAAATGAGAGAAGGCAAAGACCCACAATGAAAGAGGATTGTGAAAATATGGGATGAGTCCTAGAAAACAAGCACAGTCATTTTTCTACAGAACCTGCCAGTAAGTTACAAGTCAGCAAAATCCATTGATACAGGGACATTGACAGAGAGACGAGTAGTCACTAGTGAGCAAACAGGAAACAGGCATGTTATCAATTTGCAAATGCCGCTTAGGGAGAGAGCAAAGAGAGGTCTAGAACCTCAGAGATGTTCTGCTTAGATGGCCCCATATTTGAAGGCAGATGGAGCTGTCTCTGGTGTGTTGAGTTAATGCAAACATCAGCATCATTAATGTGGTTTTTTGCCCAGGCAAAGACAATATGAACAATAGGCTGGGCACAGCCCTCTACGTCTAAGAAGAAGGTTAAAACCTTCTTCCAGGGAAACTGAAAATTCACAATGAAATCAGAGTTATGGGTTAGCCCCAACATGTACACAGGACTCAGGTCACTTGTGCAGCATTGATCAGTAAGCTGAAAATGATCTGATGTTTTTGTCACTGACCTTTGAGAGCTACTGCAGAACCATGAATTGAAGCTCTGTGGGATAGTGTTTGGCACTTGCACTGTAGAGATAAAGAAAAGGGAGGCTAAAAAACTCCATGAAATTTACTCTGCAGGGGAAAACTGCTACAGGAGTTGGCAAGAATCTTAATAAGGGGTTGCAGAGCACTCCATCAATGTGAGCACCTTAAATTGATGTCCTTATGGTTTGGAAGGCATATACAATCAGCTGCACTAGAACACTGTTTCTCGTTCCCACGGTTATACCCAGTGATATATCAAATGCAATAATTGCATATTTGAATAATTCATAGGTACGGTAACTTTGGCCAGATACAAGTGAATATCAAAACTCTGGTCTCTGAAGTGTTTGATTCAGCTGTAGCAGAGAATTGAAGGTTTACGGTACAAGCCTTGCTTCTCAGGTGTCTTTCATCCAGCCCTGTGACTGCAGTCAGGGAAAAATAAATAGAGTTTTTATTTCAAACGGTTCATTTTTCCACTTAGCTGAGCTTCATCCAACCTTTTTGAAATATTGGGTAGAAGGCTGAGCTGGAGGGGAAAGGAGAACAGCAGTCAAGTCATTTCCCAAGCAAGAGGCAGAGTAAATGAAAACTCAGTGCTCTGTCTGGAAAAGTACTAACCACAGCCATGATGGGGCTAAGTTCTCGGGCAGCGTCAATCACCAGCTCCTCTGAAGCTAGTGAAGTGACACTGATTTATGGCAGCCAAGGATTCAGTCCCACTAGTACTTATTTAACTCTAAATGTTCTTCTGGCAGAGATGTTTCAATTATTTGCAATTCAGAGGGAGATGCAATGTCTCCATTCTGGCTGCTTTGGTCTTCTTAGAGCAGAGACACCAGGGAATGATCATGGCCACCTCCAAATATCACCATGGTCCATTTTAAAAATGCCATTTTAGGATAATGACTTGCAAACAGAGGAAAATCTCTTGTACCCATGGAACGCTGCAGCTCCACACTCTAGTAATCCTCTTCAGAAAGCAGATTTCTCCCATTTGTTGGAAGACACATTCTCCCTCCCCAGCTCTTCACAGATCCCTTTTTCCTGTGTGAAACAGATCCAGCAGCTGGGCTGCCTGAAGCATCTATTCTATGCAGAGCAATAACACTCTAAAATCCTCACAGTGACAAGATGCCTACCTCTGAAATTTCTGTCTCTGTGTTGCCCAGTCCTTGATGCCAAAGATATCTTTTGATTGATTTGGATGTGCTGTAGACCATGGTTGTCATGGTAAACCCTTAAAAGCAGGTTGTTCCAAAAGAAAATAGGTTTTCACTACCTTGATTTCTAAGAATTTGGAAACAATTGGGCCATCAAATCCATGGGCTGTGCAGTCAGCTAAAAATTTGTCTTTGCTGGATAAGAGTCTCTATTTTTCTCTACTTTTCTCTACTCTCTTGAAGCATCTCCACTCATGAGCAGAGGTTGCATCCCATTTGCTGTGATGTATGACAAGTGAATGCTTTCCATGCTCTTTATTTTCCTCTGTGCATTCTCCTTGCATGGTACATATTTCTCCATCATGGCAAGTTGGACACTAGGAAAGGAAACCAGACAAGCAACCCAAAGCCAGCTGTAGGAAACTGGGCTCCTATAAGTCAGTTTTAAGAGATTTGGTGTTTTCAGAGGGGGCTTTATTTGGGGGGTTTTTGTCTTCTGCTCAGGTTACAAGAGCATTGTTTAGTACAGACCACAGAGACTCTGTTACATAAATCCCAAGAGGAATTCCTACAGGTCTTGTTCCCATTACCCATGAAGACCAGTGTGATGCAATTTAGAGAAAGGTGTACAGATCCTCGTCAGGAGTAAAGGAATAGCTCATACCTGGAGAAGTTTTCCTTAAACCTGAATGGAGGAATTCATGTCCATTGATGGCTTTGTTGAGGAGCATGTGACGTGCTGTTAGTAATTAGGAAAGGCACACAGGCTGGCACCATGGTTATCTCTGGGGTGTTTTCCTTTTCAGCACAGACCCACTTCCTGACAGCCTGACTTGTGGTGCTCACCAGGGATTCCTGGAAGTAACTCCAGGACACTGCTTAGGATTAAAATGCAAATAATTTCTTTCTTCAGAAATGCTCTAGAATAAATGAGTTGTCCTGAGGTTCACAGGTATCTGAAGGAGTGCTGGGCCTGTCCTTCATCTGAGGAAAGAAAGTAGGCTTTAAAGGAGTGATGATGATTTGTGCCAGCTAAAGGCTTGCTGTGGGATTTGGACAGGGAGCAGAAATCTTCTGCTTTTTCTCTTCTAATCTTTCAAATTGCCTCTGTAATTTTTTCCCCAAGTTGTGTGTGCTCAGTGTGTTCTGTCGATGTGAGAAGTGGTAATGTCACTCTGCTAGGAGTTTTATGGTTCACAGAAGGCAGGATTTGTATTGAGATAGACAGATAGATGGATGTCTGGTGCCTGCACACAATGTATTACAGAGATTGACCCAAAATTTTCAACACTAAAATCCCAAACAATAGACTGAGGGAATCTCTGTCTGGGAGATTTCAGATGGATTTTATATCTTTTTTTTTCCTGATTAATACAAGTCTTTAAAAGCATATCATCCCTGCCCCTTTGCCCAAATATTTGGAGAAGATCAGAGTAAAGAAGGATCAATAGCAAACAAGTAGCCTACATTTTCTCAGGTGTCAATGTAAAGGAGGTCAGACATGCCATACTGGGGAGGGAAGGATGCACAGTTAGAAAAGTCTGATGTGCATTCAGATAAGGAACATTCACTGGGACAAAGGAGGTGAATCCTGTTGCCCATGCCGCTGGTGAACTCGGGAAAGGGGGCAGTGATTCTCATGTCCCCTTGACCAGCCAGGCTCAGGGACACCCTGAGATCTGGGCTCTCCCTGCACATGAGAGGGACATGGAAAGGAGCAGAAGTGCTGGGAGCAGTAGGGACACCATCCTGCATGTGAGAGGGACATGGAAAGGAGCAGAAGTTGTGGGAGCAGTAGGGACACCATCCTGCACATGAGAGGGACATGGAAAGGAGCAGAAGAGCTGGCTGATGGGAGCAGTAGGGACACCATCCTGCCAAGCTGCCTGCAGAGCCTGGAGCTGCCTCCTAATGAAGGCGAGCGGCTGGTCACAACTGGAGGCGAGCTGTTCCCCGTTTGTTTGTGCTCCTCAGAGTGGCAGGGATCCGCTCTCCATCAGAATAATCCAATTGAACAAAATGATTCATATTAGCAGGCACATCTGTCTGAGGCCAAAGCAGAACCCTGGTGTTAGTTTAATAAATGGCGTTCATTAAACTCAGCTGAAAATATAATCTGGAGAGACTGATGGGGTGAACAGAGCAAAGAATAAGCAAAAGGAGTTAGCAATTATCAGATGTCATTTGTTCTACTGGTACTACGGAATTGGAGCTTGTTTGCTGAAATCTTAATTTCATTTTGCTGAGGCAGAATCCATCAGAGAAGCTTATGCTGCAGCTATGATTCCTGTTTGTCAGCCCTTGGTAGGGAATGTGGCATTTTTCTTTCCTCCTTTTCTACCAGACAGAGCACAGATCCCAGCAGAGAGCACAAGGACAGGAAAGACTGAGGGAGAGCAGCCTTTCCTTTGCCATGAGAAGACTGCTGAGTAAAGTTCCCTGTGCTGCAATGGAGAGAACATGGGCAGTGCTCTGGGACAGGAGCTTTGGGCATTTCCAATGCAGAAGGAGCTATAAATCTCCCCAGCTCCTCTGCCATTTCCCCTCCCATACAATGATGGTGTATAAACACTTCTCACTTGACTTCAGGAGCATTGTGCACTCTATAGGGTAGGGGCTAATGTTTCCACTGGCAAATGTTTTGCTCTTTTCAGACTGTGCAAAGGCTGGGTTCTTCTTGGTGGTCAGGTCAGGGAAACTCCTGCAGCTGTGCACTGGTGGCTGTCCAAACCAGCACGGGGAAGCAGGCACAGGCATTGTGGTGTTGGAGGCAGCCCACATATCCACAGCTTAACCCTGGTGGTCTGGGGCTGCCTCCTTCAGGCCCAGCTCTCACCCTGCTCCAGCTCAGCCAGCTCGGCTCTCTGGCATTAGCATTCCTGGCCATAAGTCTCCACACAAAGCACTGAATCCAGAGGGAGTGCTCTGAAGAGGGAGAGCTGCCTTTCCCAATTTCTGCTGAGCAGAGGAGAGCTTCTTGGGACTGACTTACAGAATGGTCAGCATTTGAAGATTGGCTGGACAACCTGTTTCTTGCGAGTTGCTCTGGTTTTGTTTAGTTTTAACTTGTCCCTGCGGGTATTCAAATGGCTCTTGGTGTGCTCCAGGGGAAGGCAAAAAGGGATTTTATATTTATAGACTTGCCAGAGCTATCGAGTCCTAGCCAGTTAGAAAAAATCAAAAGAATAATGGAGGAGAAGGGAAAGCTTGACCTCATGAGCTTTCAGCGTTGATTAGTTTGTTGGTGTCAGGAACCTTTTCTTGTTCAGGGCAGACTAACTGTGAAATAACTTTTTTTTCCCCCTACTCTTTAATCTGTCTCCTGCATTCCCAAGGGGAATGAGGAGCCAATACCTGCCTTCCTGGAGCTCTCCCTCAGAGGAAGCAAGTGCACAGACTTGCACACCAGCAGCGAGGGGCTGGTGGGTTTGGGCTTTTTCTGAGATTCATCTTCTCAGTGTGCCCTTTGGCAAGAGGCTGAACACCTTCAATCTCCCTCAAAATTGTGTAAGAATCAGCAGCCAACACAAGCTGCTCTGGAGATGGTCAGAGGGAGTTTTTCTCATCCTGGTGAGCACAGAAGAGGGAGGGAGAGTTGCAGAGAGGGGCATCTTTCTGATGTTTGCCCTGGATTCCAGCAGAACAATCAGGGCTCCTCCACAGCCATGGAAGAGGGTGGGATGTGCACTGAATCCCACTTCTCACCCACTCCCATTAACACAGGTTAATCCTGAGCTTCCTGGCACAGGGAGGAGCACAGAGGCTTAGGTTGTTAACATGATCCTGTCATTTGTATGGGACGGATGAGAAACTTGCTGAATTTGCTCGGTTCAGCTCTGTGGATCAGGCAGTGATAGCACTCCCAGGCCAGCACAGCTGCAGGCACAAGGGGACATGCTTCATAAGCACAGGCTATCTGAGGTGACAGTGAACCAGAAACCTAAAGGACTAGGCTGATCAGACTCAACCAGATGCAAATGGAATTTGGGATTTATTTTCAATACTCTTTTAAAAGTACTTTGAAATAATCTTGTGAACCAGACATCATGGGAATCAGCACATTGGTTTTCAGTGCTTTCAGAAAAAAAAGTTTTGTTTTGGAGTTCTTTTTAAATTCTCAGACAAAAAGTTTTGACTATTTTTAAGCAGTAATAATGTTTGACTGATCACCTGCATTTTCTGCCCAGAAAGGCTTTAAACAAAAATGTGATCCAGTTCTAAATTAGAATCATATAAATACCTCAGCTATAGCAGTGAAATGAGTCACAGACATAAGTCACATGCAAAAGTGTTTTCAGAATCAAATTCTGAGACACTAAAATTCACCAAGAGATGTGAATTCCTCATATGGAAACCACTCCAACTAGATGGTGGAATTCTTGTCTCATCTTTCTCCAACTCAGAAAGAGTTACCATCTCCTTAGCTAAAGTATGTTCTTTTAGAAGCTTCATACAGAATTTGGCTTCAAGAATGTTTGTGGGGTTTTTAATAAAAAATTATGAATATTTAATAATTAATAGAACTATGTAAGCTTATTGAGTCATCCTGGACTTTAATCAATTTGAAATATTTGGGGCACCAATTTCCACCTTACTACTCCTCACTGGAGGTACATCAGAGCTTTAGTGCAATTAAAATGAAGCAGGAAATATTTTTAGCTAATTGCACTGTGCACCTTGAAGGTAATTTGAAGCTGCAGGCAAAAAAAATAAAATATCAGAAGATGTAATTGAGTGCTGCAAGCTGGGAGTTTGTGTTTCTGGCTGCATTCTGATTTAAAGGGGTATGGAGACAGGGTATGGAGAGCTGGACAGCCTTGGCAGAAGGAGAGTGAAATCTCAGCTCTGGAGGAGAGTCTCAGGGTGCATCACAGAGCCAGCAGCCCTGGACCAGCTCTGGGAGGGTCAGAACATGGGGTGGCTGATGGGAGATGAGGATGTCAGGCGGAGAGATGAGGGATGTCAGGCTGGGAGATGAGCTGAGGTCTCCTCCTTTTCGAAGCCCACACAGACACCACCCCAACACATCCTTCCTGTACCTGGTGAGCAATTAGAGACCAAATCCTTCCCCCTCCAGCCCAGCAGGCAGCTGAGGGCTCTCGTTTCTCATGGCAGATTCTGGAGCCACTGGTGGGGTGCATCCAACACCTCCCTGGGAGGGCACAGGCAGCTCAATTAACCTGCTGAGACCTGTGAGATGGACTTCATGAGGCCATCCTGGGGTCTGCTCAGGAAAAGGAGAGGGGAGCAGGACCCCCACCTTAATGTCAGCAACCGAAACAGAAGAGTGTAGCAGTGGTTTGATCAGCATTTTGATAAGGTCTAGTCAATCTATAAAGGGAAAAGGCAGAAACAGCAGAGACTGGGCACAGAGGCTCTCTTACAGCTTCCCAATTAGACTTAGTTCTCAACCATGCACATTTTTTTAATTAAACTGTTGGAACAATGCTCAGGAGATAGAAAACTCCTTGAGGCCCTCTTGTAATAAAGAACCTTTCATTGTATGCAGAAAGGCAAGCTTAATTTCCTCTCCCACCTAATCTTCATCTGCAGCAGAAGCAGGGGTGAGCACTCTGTATGAGGCAGGATAAATGCTCCTCAGGGCACAGGACCCACTGATTTGGCCATTGAGAGGGAAAGAGGCTACATCCTTTGCTGCAAAATAGCCATTTAACACTCATTTGACCTTTCCCATCACTGCTTCTCAAAATGACCTGAGCTCATTGCGCTGATCTTCGCCTGCAAAGCTCTTGATTGGCAAAGCAGAGCTGACAGAGGCAAAGAGCCATGGCTACGTTTGCATGGGCAGGTGAATTCTGGGTGCTGCCCAGGAGGGTGGGCAGGGCTGTGACCACTCAGATCCAAGCTGCAGCCCTGGTGATGGGCAGAGCTCCCTCCTGAACCCCAGCCCTGCACAGCCCTTCCTCCCACCACACTCCTCCTCCACACCTTCTCCAGGGCTCCTGCACCACCCCTGTGAGCCCCAGCACCCTGTGGCCACCTCCTTTACCACTGCTCAGGGCAGAGAGAGGAAAGGCAGCCCTGCCCACGGGCCCAGTGACATTTTCTGACTGCCCAGGCTGGCTCCTGCAGGAGCAGCTGCTCCGTCGTGGCGCTTTTTCATCCGCTGCTTGAGACTAATGGCTCTAGAAAAATAGATAAATCAGAGGTGACACAGCTATTGCTGCTTGACAATTTTTCATCAAACAAGCTGGGGGAGGAGGGGATGACCAAAAAGTGACATTTTGACCAAACTGGATGTTTCCGCCGCAAATTTTCATTCCGGTAGATTAAAAAGAAGAAATGCAAACAGCACAAAAAGCATAACTGTCTTGATTAAAAATGTTGGTCTTCAAAACACTAAATTCCTTTTAAAAATGGACTGGTTTTCAAATTGATTTAAAAAAAGGCAAAAATTAATCTATTTCTCTGGCCACCTCCCCATCCCAGACTTGTTTTGTTTATTAACTAAAATATTCACAGGAAAGAAAGCCAAAATAATGACAATTTTCCTCCAGAAAATAATTGTCATTTTTCAACTAGCTCTTAATGCAACATAGTTAAATGAGAGCAATCCTAGTAACAGCACCGCACAGCAAGTAAGTCATACAATTATTTGAAAGAAGGGCACCGCAATTTAAGAGCTAATTTTTATCATCACCTTAAATTTATAAATGGGAAAAATGAGGCAGGGTCATCGGGAATATAAGAACAAAACAAAACAAAAGAAAAAGAAAAAAAAAAACAAACAAAAATAAAAAGAAAATAAAAATAAAAAATTAAACATTAGTATTAGAAATGCTGGACTCCCATCTCCCTGTTAGATCACATTGGCTTCTCTTCTCTGTCTCTGTGTGTGTGCAATTGTCTCTGTTGATACATATGTACATGTAATACCTCTGTACATATACATATGGATATGTTGGTGTGCATTTTCATCTATATAAAGATTCATATATACAATCTGTCTGCTTTTTAACCTTCAGATGTCAGAACTGAAGCATCTGACAAAAATACTCTTTCCCCCCACCCCTTCCCTCCCTTCCCCCACTAAAAATAGCACCCCAAGAGTCCAGGTAAATGCGTTGATGTCTGGTATAAATCATCAGGATTCTTTTAATCCCAGCATGGATGCAAAGTCCCCTTCCGCACGCTGCCCTTCCCACCCTAGCACATTTGGGCTCCGAGTGTTGGGCTCACCACACGTCTTTGGCAGCGTTGTCATAGGGATGGAGGCTGTTTTGGAGAGCCCTGCCTCCTTTACCCCCCCTGCCAGGCAGTCTGGGCAGGAGCTGCAGGAGATGGGGAACCTCTGTGGGTTGGATTGGGGAGCATAAGAAAACCTCTGTGGGAGGATTGAGGCATAAGGAAAGCAGAGCCATCCCGCAGCGCTGGGGGCAAAATCAGAGAGGGAAATTGCTGTAGAAACAGTACAAAAGGCAGGGGAGAAAAGCACAGGCTGGAGTTTTAATCATATTGATCAGCTTCCGAGGCAATAGCTGTGAAGTTCTGTCACAGGCAGTACAAACATCTCCAGTTCCTTCCAGCAGGTGTGCATGGCCACAGACCCCAGCAGACAGAGGGACAGGACTCTGACTGCAGTTTTGGGTGCCAATGCACACATGTGTATAAATGGAGATTAATAAATGTTGTGTAAAGGTGTAGAAGTTGTCATATGCCATGATCAGTGTGAGAACAGGAGGCTGCCACTTTCCTGCTGGAAGAAGTTGTTGCCTTTGAGTTTCATCAGGGAGAGGTTTCTTAGCTCCAAGGCAATGAAAAGGGTCTAGAGATGACCAGTGGAGACTTGGCTAATAAGGACTCAGGGGAGAGACACAGTAGAAATTATGTGGAACTGGAGGCAGTAGATTTCTGCAGTGGAAGAAGAACCCAGCCTGGCAGCCCACCAGTACCTGCAGCCTGGCAGCCCACTTGTACCTGCAGCTGGCTGCATTTGCAGCTCAGGAAATGTACAATGACAGCTCCTGTGGCACCCACCAGATAGTCAGGGAGTGTTAGGCTTGTGCCACTTGCACACCCCTCTTAGGTCATCTTCCTGCTGTAAGGGTACGATGGAACCATAGTGCAGATTAGGTTGTAGAAACACCTTTAAAAGTATTAAATTCAGTCATTAACCCAGCACTGACAAGTCCACTACTAAATTCTGGCTCTAAGCACCACATCTATATACCTCCAGGATTGGTGACACCACACAAGGCAGCTAGTTCCAGTGCCCAACAAGCCTTTCAGTGAAGAATCTATTCCCAATATCCAATCTAAACCTCTCCTATTGCAACCCAAGGCTGCTTTCTCTTGCCCTGTCACTGGTTCCTGGGGGGGAAGAGACTGACCCCCACCAGTCTGCAACCTCCTTTCAGAGGGAGGGTGATCAGGTCTCCCCTCAGCCTCCTACTGAACTGAGCCCCGGGGAGCACCACTCCCGACCAGCCCCAGCTGGATGTCATTCCATTCACCGACACCCTCTGGGCCCAAGCATCATCCATTTTTTACCCAGGCAACAGTGCACCCATCCAAGCCACGAGCAGTCGGTTTCTCCTGGAAAATGCTGTGGGAAATGCTGTCAAAGGCTTTATGAACTCCACATGGACACATTCCCAGCATTTTCCTCATCAGCTAAGTGGGTCACCTTGCCCCAGAAGGAGATCAAGCTGGCCAGGCAGGACCTGTCTTTCATTAACTCAGGCTGGCTGGGCCTGGTTGTCCTGCTTGTGCTTCATGATGGCACTGAGGATGATGTGCTCCACAAGCTCCCCCAGCACTGAGGTCAGTCTGGCAGCCCTGTAGCTCCCCAGATCCTCCTTCCAGCCCTTCTTTTGGATGGTCATGGCACTGGCTAACCTACACCAACTGGGACTTCTCTGGTTAACAAAACTGCTGATAAATGAGTTGCTTAGTAAGCACCTCTGCCAGCTCCCTCAGAAGCCAGAACCACACTATGAATGCCTCCCATCTCCCAAAATGCAGAGCTTACCCTCACAGTCCAGCCAGAAACTGCTGCTAAAAGTTTTATTGTGACAGAGGTGTTTGTAGCAATACAACAACTGTGCTGACAGCACAGGTTGCAAGGACATGACTAGATTTATGTTTGTCTAACCAAGGCTTTAACTGAGATTCATTTCTCCTGATGGTATAGACCAGGACTGCAACTATTCCCTTCACAGCAAGTCAGTCAAGGTCCTCATTATAACCATGAAAGAGATACTGGTTCCTTTTGCCCATGACTCACAGTCTTATCTGGAACAGTTCCTAAGCATGAGTGAATTGGGACCTAAAATCCCTGTGTGTCTCCACTAATGCTGTCCTAGAGTGATCTGTTCAGCTGAGGATGTCTGCATCTTGAATTCCATCATTAGGACTCCAATCCCTTATTTCTCTCCAGTGTTGCAGGAGAACAGTCCCAGGATGGGACTTGCTGCTTCCAAAAAGAAGTTGGACATTTACCAGGTTTATTTGGCTATGGTTTGCTCAGTGGAGCAAGATTTTGGGCATGTCCCTAGAGACTATCAGGAGTCTGTCTTCTCCTGTCCACAGACTATGTAGCTTATGCAGACCCCTGCTTTAGAAGAGCAGCTTCATTTGATGCTTGAAATACAGACCCAAGTTAGGCAGACAGGATCACCACACGTCTCTTCGGTCCGAAACAATATTTTCAAGTGGCTTCTTTTTTTTTTTTTTTTTTTTTTTTTTTGCTGTTTTATTAGCCTCAGCAAGTCCTAATCCTTCACCTGTACATATATGTGTGTGTGTGTGTGTGCGTGTGTGTGTGTGTGTGACCTGCAGTGTCTGAGGGTGTCTGTGCAGCACAGACAGAGGGATGGTAGTACCACCTCCAAAGCAGTGGTCACTGATTGACCGGTCCCATCCTTCCCACCCTGCACATTAAATATTTTCCTCAGTAACATTATAGCAAAGAACCTCTCCCCAGCTTGACAGTAGCCTGGATCTAGCATCCATGTGTAAACCCACTGCCCACTAAGCTCCACTCCTGATCCTGCTGCTGGTGCTATCCCGTATTTCAATCCAAGACAGGAGATGTGTGTTGTTGCTACCTCCCAGGAATAGAGCAGGATACTGTCAGCTCCACCAGATCTCTCCTATTCCTGTTGCCTCCTTTGTCCTCCATTCATTGAATCAAAGCCTGTTAACCCTTCCTTTTCCTGCTAGTGCAGCTGAGGTAAGGAAAGATACAGGCCTTGCTGTGATGGTGCTCACAGCTCTCCTTCCTTCCTCGGCTGCTTGTTTTCCTGTGCTATGACATGGCCAGAAAGCCCAGAGAGGTGCGAGGGATGCTAGAGATCTTTTCCTCTTCCAGGAGCTGTACAGCTGACACTATTTTCTCTTGGGCACCTAGGGACACAAAAGACAACAATTCTTCTCTGGGCCATCTTCAAAAGGACAGTTTTCTCCATCTTGGATTGTGAAATAACTGTAGAAACAGATCTTGCATCTGCCTTGGGGGTACCAAGCCTACTGTCTTTGTCAAGCCCCAGGAAGCTCAGGCTGACACTTCCAGATCCTCAAAGGGCAAAACTTTGGGGCCAGGCCATCAGGAAGTAGTCAGCCCCACCTAAGACCGCAGCCAACTGTGGGAAAAGTGTGGAGCTGAAGCCAGAGCTCAGATCGGGGGCTTAGTTCAGCATCATCTCTTGTCAGCTAAGCACAACTGCTGCAGCCAAGAAAGCATGTTTCAGTTCGCAGAAACAGTGAAGAAACCCAAGACAAACAAACAGAAAGCTAGGGAAGGAATTTTCGCTTAGCCAGCGTGCATGACTTCAGGATAAGAAATGCCAACAATATTCTTGTGACACCCCAGCACGAGGTGAAATTTCATTCATGTGCAGTGACTTTTCAGAAATAGGCTGCAAGGAGAGATATGAGCCCTGCCAAGGGGACAGAAAGGCAATACCTGAGGAGCAGGGTGCAGAGCTGCTGACTGAGACAAGTGTATTGTTGTGTGCAGTGATTTTTGGTGTTTACCGAGGCAAAACTCTGTGGGCCAGTAAAGGAACATTGGAACATTTTCCTTTTCCTTCACAGGAAAGGAACAGGGCATTTATATAGGTTGTAGCAACCAATCCCTGGCAGGTTTTACTCCTTTTCCTTTTGCTTTGTCCTTTTGCTTTTTCTTTTCCTTTCTCCTTTTGTTTTTTTTTTTTTCTTTTTCTTTTTCCTTTTGTTTTTTTCTTTTTTTTTTTCCTTTTCTTTTATGCTTCTCCTCTTCTCTTCTCTTCTCTTCTCTTCTCTTCTCTTCTCTTCTCTTCTCTTCTCTTCTCTTCTCTTCTCTTCTCTTCTCTTCTCTTCTCTTCTCTTCTCTTCTCTTCTCTTCTCTTCTCTTCTCTTCTCTTCTCTTCTCTTCTCTTCTCTTCTCTTCTCTTCTCTTCTCTTCTCTTCTCTTCTCTTCTCTCTCTCTCTCTCTCCTCTCCTCTCCTCTCCTCTCCTCTCCTCTCCTCTCCTCTCCTCTCCTCTCCTCTCCTCTCCTCTCCTCTCCTCTCCTCTCCTCTCCTCTCCTCTCCTCTCCTCTCCTCTCCTCTCCTCTCCTCTCCTCTCCTCTCCTCTCCTCTCCTCTCCTCTCCTCTCCTCTCCTCTCCTCTCCTCTCCTCTCCTCTCCTCCTCTTTCTCTTACCCTTTGTTTTTCCATTACCTTTTCAATTCAGGCCAGAGCTAAATGCCAAAGGAGCAAATGTCCTTCTTTTAATGATGCTGATTTAGGAACCATTGTGTCATCTGACTCCTCCTACAAGTCTGCTTCCCACACCATACCAGCATTGCTGTTTCAGAGCCCGCCGTCCTGTGAACTGCTAAATGGACATGCAGCAGCCAGCAGTAGCTGCTTTCCTTTTCGGTTTTCTTTTTTTGTTGTTGTTGTTTCGTTTGGTTTTGGGTTTTGTTTTTTTTTTTATTTATTTATTCTCAGTAGCCAAAGCAGTTCTTGGCCTATTACTCCCCCATGATTTTAAACTCGGGATGCAAACCAAATCAGAGCGGTCCCTGCTCCGGAGTCGGTGCGAGGCAGGGGAGAGGCTCCCGGAGGACTCTGGCCAGCCATCCATCCATCCAGCAAGGCCCAGGAGGCTGGGGGTGGTGTGGGGAAGGCCGGTGCTAACGAAAGCATTCTGGTTGGCAGTGAATGTTTTTATTTTCCAGACTCCGCAAACCGATCTGTGTCTGCGCTCATCCATTCAGTGCATGCTCTCCTCAACAGCCGCTGCATCACGCTCTGTTCCTGTTCGCTGTTGACCGTGTGTCCACATTTAAGTGTGTGTTTTATGTGTGTCTCTGGCTAGGCCTTCTCCATCCTTTTTTTTTTTTTTTTAAATTCTTCCTTTCTTTCTTTTCTTCTTTTCCTTTCTTTTCTTTCCGTTCAGTTGGTTTGTTTTGCTCTCATTCTTGTTTCGTTTTCTATAGTTTAATGGCAAGTATTTCCATTAGAAATTATTTTTGATTGATGCTGTGTTTGTAACATTTTTTTAATTATTATTTTTATATATATCTTCTTTCCCCACCTTTCCCTTTTTCCACACTATATATAAATATATATATATAAAAAATCTTTTCTTCTTTTGTCATTCAATCAAATTCCAACCAAGAGCCAGTCAAATCCACCACAGTCTCGCGCTGAGCTAGGAAAAAAGTTCTCGTAATGACATGAAAGTGGAGAATACAGTTCCCCAGGCCGTAAGTTCAAATCAACTCGAAGTTGAAAGTGTGACATGATGGCGTCATGTAACAAGCTAAGAATTGGTTGCATGACATGCCGTCAAGTTTCGTGCAGGTGCCGTGATTGAAGCATTTTTCTTGGATGTTGTATCAGTTGATGATTGGCCAGTCATGATCACATGTGCCTTTTTTGACTTTGTGCTGCCACAATTTTTTGCTGTGCTCATTTTCGTTTTGTTTTTGGTGCTTGCAGTGGTTTCTTTATTTGTCGTTTGATTTCTCGTCAGCGTTTTATGCTTCTTTAGATGTCACATAGAAGGAAAAAAAAAAGATGGATTCCTAATTCTTTAGAAAAAAAAATGGGATTGTTGTAACTACAGATAATTTGGAAAAAAAAAAGTAGAGAGAAAAATGTGTGGTTAATTTTTTGCACTGAAAATCTTGTGATTATTTTTTTTTTCCGGAGAATTGGGGCCTTTTTCAATTGACACCTTTTTTTTCCCCTTAGGATATTTCAAATCACTTTCTAAAAATTTTAAAAAATAAAAAACAAAAACGGAAAAACCAAATCAAAACTAAAAAGACTAATGATAGTAATGGTAGTTTGCAAACTATAGAAACCAAAAAAAGCAACCCCAAGAAAAGCCTCATTGTATGTCTTTTCAAGAATTCCTAATTCTAAGGTGCCGTATTACAGCAACTCCAGCAAAAATTAATTGCTTAGAGGGAGGGAGGGATTGAGTGGGAAAAAAGCCCATCCAGATCAAAAAGCAAAATGCATCTTTTTGTTTACAACTGAAAAAGGGTCCTTGACGAGTGTTTTTTATTTTTTTATTATATTATTATTTTTGGTGTTGTAATTGTTTAGACTGCTGTGTACGGTTTGCTGTTTGTTGAACCAACAGTGTGAAAACCTGCCAGCATGGATTGATATTCCGCATGACACTTTTCCACCAGAGTGGACCTTTTGCAGTTTCTAAGTTTCTTGATGTAATAAATCACCGAGTGTATAAGAAGAACCTGCTTGCTAGAAGGAGATAAGAGCTAATCCTTAATGATTAAGCATCCTACTTAAATGTCAAGCCTAGTCGGATCATGATTATATTTTTTTAAATAATTTTTTTTATTTAAGAAATGTTAGCTTTACCTTTTTTTTTCCCCCCCACAAAAAAAAGTTTAGTCCAACAGTCTTTTTTTATTTAACCTCCTGTAAATTGCCTGTTCAAAGTCCTACTTTCTGACACACCAAGGAGTAGATGTTATTGGCAGCTACGTCTCCACAGAAAGCTCATACACTGTCAAAGATGGCACCCCATTAAAATGTAGTACTCCCCTCTCCTGATGCCTTTCACCCTACAAAAGCCTGACAAGCAAGATTGTGACCTGGCGTTGCAAAGCGGCACTTAAAAATAACTGAAATGCTGCTGTCTTCACATGTGTAGTGATGCAGATTTACATAGACACGCCCTAATTTTATTTTTATTTATTTTTATTTATTATTATTAATATTATTATTATTACTAATAGGAACAATTGTGCTTTTCTTTATCATGATCGTGACTACCTTGCTTACTTTGGGTTTGATCCGGTTCCCACTGAAGTCAAGGGGAATCCTTCTGTTGATGTTAAGTGGGAGCAGAATCAGAGCCAAGGCCTTCAAAAGCAAAAAACACCAAAGCAGAAGCCCCATCCTGTCCCAATTGAAGGGAGAAGAAAGCATCCATTACTTTCAACGGGAGCAGGATTGGGCCCAAAAGAACAGGCTTGATTTTAATTTCATTTTCATTTTTAGGTCTTTTTTGCCCCCCCTCCTGTCTCAAATATTCCCCCCACACCTTCCCTACTTCCCCCTCCCCTTTTTGATTTAATTTGCAATGATCTTCTTCATTTTTTAGGGCAGCAGCTGAATGGGCCACATTTAGAAAAAAAAAAAAAGTATATATATATTAAAAAAAAAGTGAACTGTTGGATTACATCTTTGACATATCAGCAAATATCAGTCGAGCTGAAGACTTCAGACCTATTCTCTCTTTGATTGTTTAGACTGTAACATTTCTTCAAGAAAAGTATCACATCTGCTGACTTCGAAGGACATGCGCTTGAAAACAAACAAACACATAAAGTAAAATCAGAGCAGGAGGAAGATGAACCGGGATTTCTGAAGAGACACTGATATCACCACAGCGGCTTTTCTTCAAACAGGAGATGCAAACCTGGATTCTGGCAAAGGAGTGCCTGTTTGCCACCAAGGATGCGGTTACCATGCGAGACCCATGGTAACAGTCACTGAGCATCTTTATCTGTCATTCCTTAGCTATATAGGGACCAAAGGACAAAACTTTTTACCGCAGACTTGTAGCTGTATGTAAAATATGGAAGTTCTTTCCTTTTCTCTGAGCTGTTCCTAAAACAGTTTTTGAGAGCGATTATATGAAATATGTAAAACCTAAAAAAAAAATTAAAAAAAACACAAAAAAAACCACAAAAACCACAAAAACACCAAAAAAATAAAACCACAAAAAAAAAATTACAAATGCTTAAATGCTTTTAAAACGGCAAGATAATAGTTCTTTGATACTTTGGGAGGTTCTTTGGTTATACATTAATTAGAGTCTATGAAGCTTTCATATGGTTTTCTGTATAATACGCAAGGATTGCGTTGTTAAAGGCAGGTAAGATGGATATCTATGAAAAGCAAAAAAAAGTAAATAAATAAATACATAATTAAGTACATAAAAAGGCATAGAAAAGAGAAAGGAAAGATGGTTGATATTAAATGGAAAACAAAAAGGTTTGTAAATGCTTCTAACTCTCCCCATTTAAAATCCTAATAGTTGTACAGAATTTAAAAAAGAAAGTTTAAAATACCTATATAATAGAAAAAAAATTAGACAACATAAAAATAAAAAAAAAAACAAAAAAGCAAAAAAAAATAATACTACATAGAAGTTAGCGTTAATGCTAAAAACAAAGATGTTGTAGAACTGTAATTTTGTAGAGTTTAGATTGAGCATAAATTCCTACTCTCTGCCAATTGCTGTTGGATGCTGTTATTTATCGAGGAGAAAAAGGAGAAAAATGGCTATTTTGGCAGCTTTTTTAACTGCAAGCATTCCAGCTATTAAAAAATAAACAAGACAAGACTCAATTCTGTAGACAATGCAAATGGGAAAAAAAAAGAAAAAAAAAAAAAACAGCTGTCTTTTTATCAGACGTTAGTTCTAACTTGAACAACAAAACACAGCTAAACGCTTCATGTCTTCATGATCTGCTGTCCGCAAAATTCCCATCATCCTATGCTTCAGTAGCTTCCATATTTGCTCTAGAAACCTTCAGGGCAAGGGATTAGCCTAGTACCTTAATCTTAAAAAAAAAAAAAAAAAAAAAAAAAAAAAAAAAAAAAAACCTAAAAACCTAAAAAACCTTAAAAAAAAAACCATAAAAAGTAAACTAAAGAAACAATCTCTTTGAAGAATTTCTGAAACTGTTTACAAGGAATTTTGAAAAACAGGGGGATGTTTAAAAAAAAAAAGATGCTGGCTCTGTTTTCTGTAAATAAATTTGCATATTTTGTAGGACTTTTAATTGTAATGATAGAGAAAAAACAAGGAAAACTATTTAATGAAAGCACGATATTTATCTTTGGTAAATGACTTTAGAGCAGTTAAAAATAAGACATTGCTTTAAAAAATCTGACTCAGAAAAAACAATTAATTATTTAAGAACACATATATTTTAAAGAATATCATATTTATTATAATTTATTTTCACAGTCTTAAAACTTGATTTACATAATTCTCACACTTGTTTGCATCGATTGAGCAGTGTGATAATTGTTTTTCATTATTATTTGGTTATACTCTTGGTTTTGGTTACTGTTTGGTTAATGCTCTTGTTTGTTTTTCTCAGTATTTTTTATCTCGATCTCAAACTTTCTTTCTCTGTTGTTTTTCTTTTTGGTTCCTTTTCCTTTTTTTTTTTTTTAATGTTAATTTTGATTACATATTGGGCCTGACCGTGCAGTCCTTACTCTTCCAAAACTCTCATGGGGATATAACGAGCATTTTGCCAGAGTAAGGACTGAAGCAAACTGAGCCCACAGCTAGGAAGTACAGATGTGTAACGCAGCTGCAGTTCCATACAACTGCTCTTTCACTCTCAATTCCCTAAAACTCCTTGTAATCTTCTGTAATTATTGAATGACGCTTTCCAGCTTAGCCCTAAATAAAGCACAGTTTAAAAAAAAAAAAAAAAAAAAAAAAGCCGTGTTCTTTACTTCTTGATGGCTTTTCTTAATGTGTTTGCTTTGAGAACAAAATGAATCTATTTCGACTCTTTCATTAATATACATTGTTTGAGTATCAGAACAAATCCCTTTGTTATATAAAACGTATCTCATTGGATTGAATTAATGACACTGTTTCATTTAATGTCTGCTTGATATTCCAGAGTGGTTTACCTTAAACCTAGTAGGTTAGAAGATCAAATAATGGTACATACAAATTAGTGTCATTGTAGCTCCCATTTGAAGCCTGTTGTTTGATTTCACGCTCATGGTTTTTTCATGCTGATAACTATAGAGGCCAAAGCTCGGGACGTTGCTCCTTTTGCTGCTTTGGGAAAACCCTGTGAAATTCAGGAGTCTCCGGAGATGAGGCTCAATTTCTTCCTCAGCATCCCTCACATCTCGTGTTTGATGGTTATTTTCCTTTCCCCTGAAATGGCTGTACCAGATCAGCTGAGCTGAGGTTGGGGCTGAGATCAGGAGCCTTCGCATTTTCTCCCTGATTATTGCAGCCACATCTGCATTTGAACAAGTTGCACAGGCTAAATCTACCTCTAAATGAGACCAATGTGCTTGTTCATAATTTGAACTCCATAGGAAGGAGTTCTGTAAGTAGAAACTCCTATTATTAATACTATCAGTTACTTAAGTCTGTTCAGGGCAGTAGAAATAAGAAATATAAATAAGATTATGAATACAAGGAAGGGAACACGGTCTGTATTTGCTTTTCTTCCAAAGGTAAAGGCAAATACAGAAATGCACATACACCAAACCTATCCCTGCTTTTCAGCAGAGAAGATGCTCTGCAGAGGACAGAGAGGCTAGAAATGTGGGAACTGGCTCAGATGCCACTGAGAGAGAAAATGAGGACTAGTTTCCAGTAAGAAGAGGTTTACATTCCAAAGATTATTCAGCATCCTGTCCTGAGCTGCAGGGATGAACAGACAAAAGCACGGCCAGGTTGAGAGTAAAGTGTGGGGGAGGGCTGATGAAAATCACTACTTGAGGGAAGAAAACCTCACAACAAACAGGGAGGACTCAATTTCCCAAACTGGCACAGCAAAAGGAGAACTAAAAGGTGCTGCCTGACTGTCTCCCCACTTCTCAGGCCACCTTTATACCCTCCCCTGTGACCTTCAGTGTCCCCAGAGCTCTTCCCCACCCTGCTCGGGGTAGATGCTGTGTCTCTGCAGTGTGAGTCACATCCTGAGGGATCTGCAAGAACACATCCCTGTCATCCAAGCAGGATGGGTTGCACCCCTGGGGCATCCAGCTGGGAGCACTTCTGGCCAATGAGATACAGCTGGGGGCTGTTGACTGGTGATTGTGAAACAAGATTTCATCTTGTTTCAGGTACCCTGCAATGCACAGCAGATAAAATATCCAGTGTTGGAGGGCAATCAGCTCCCAAAGGGAGACCAGAAAACACTGTTAGCATGACTCTATGACTTAGGTCAATACCACCAAAATGTAGCACTTTGCTGAGAAACCTTTGGTGTTACTGGACTGGGGAAATTGGATGTGAGGACAAGCAGGGACAACCAGTGACACAAGAGAGACCATGCCTGGTACTGACCTTTCTCCCAGGACAAGCCCATGAATTACACTGCAAGCTCAAAATGTGATCATACCTCCAAGTTCAGCCCCCAGTGAAGGGAAACACCACAAGCCTGTCAGCCTGCTGGAGGTTCATTTGCACCACAGGTTCATTTACACCAGAGGTTCATTTACACCAGAGGTTCATTTGCACTGGTGTGTTGGGAAATAAAGCACAGCTGTCACCACCCTGCTGCCTAAACCAAGTGATGGGTACTTGCCATGCCCAGCTCTCTGGCTGTGGTAGAGGCACAGACTAGAACACCATGGGCTGAAGCACAAATGTAGGGACAGTCTAACAGCTGGCTGAAACACCCTTCTCCAGGCTGTGCAGACACACCAGCCCTGATTGAAGTGTTTGTCTGAGAGAGACTCCATGCTTCTCTCCAGAAAAAGTTCATCCACTGACACTGCAGGTGCTGTAAAGCAAAACAAATTGCAACACAAGCCTGCTTCAGCATGGGCTCTGTTGTTGGGGCAGGCAATTATCCAAAGAAACATCCCAATCTGAAGCAATGAAAATGAAGAGAGAGACCAGGTCTACCTGAAAGCCTGTAGCTGCATGTCTGTGTGCACCAGCACACAAAACACTGCATTACAGAGGTTCAAAAGCCACTGCATGTCTGATGCTGGCTCCTCTCTCTAGTTTGTAGCTGCTAAGTCACATTACTTTAAAATAAAGGGTTTTTTAAAGGTCAAACATTCATCTTTCACCAGTGTGCTCCTTGGTACCACTGTGATTATAGTAAACTTGAGTCCTATACCCATGAGTAGTTCAAGCCGATCTTTGGTACAAGAACAGGACACGGTTTGCTGTCATACTTTGGGGAGTTCCATGAGGACACTTCAGCCAATTAGGTTGAGGACACCTCAACCAACCATTTTCATATCCCTGAGAAAGCAGTTCATACCCTCCTGGAGTCACTTTTCCCTATCAGCATTTCTTGACATAGGCACAGAGCCACTCACTTTTTGCACACATAAGGTGAAACAATTCCTCCTCCCACCTCCATCCCATTCCTACTCCAGGCAGATGTCCATTAGAAAACTTTATTTTATTGAAGGATAATATGGACTTCAAACAAGGCTTCAGAGTTCTGCCTGTTTTCCCTTTCTATAACAAATATCAACATAATGTCTGGAAATGTCCTTGCAAAGCAAGGTCAGGACTCCTCCAACATTTCAGTTTCCAACAGCACATTTCTCCCAGTCCCAAATATGACCTGGGGGCAGCGACTGTCCCATAGGTGTAGAACCAAGAAAGGTGTTTGTGATCCCAGGAATAACTCACACAAACCAGGGGGATTGGCGGATGGGGAAACTCATCAGCAGGGACTTCAGTGAAACACTGTGCAAGATTTTGTTCTGCACCACCTGGTGAGGGGAGCTGCTGATGCTCTTCCTTAGTAATGCCCCTTAGAAAAGCTCATCTGAAACAGCCTGACTTGTCCTGCCAGTCCAGAGCCAATGAAATGGGAATAGGCTGCAAACTCAAGGCAGCCCCCTGCTGAGCCTGAAAATGTCTTCTGGAATAGCATTGCTGTCTACTTGTTGAGGAAATCAGTTCTTAAAGCAGTTTTCAATACCGCAGCTTATCCCTCACTACAGCAATCACATTAGAGCAAACACATCCCCAAAAAAACACTCAGAAGGTTCTAAATCAGAATCCTCGTGTTTCATTTATTAAGGGTATGAGGTCCCTCTGGTGTCTCATAGGACAATGGAATTGTTTGAGTTGGGAGGAACATTTAAAGGTCATCTAGTCCAACCACCCTGCAATGAGCAGGGGCTGTATCAGGTTTCTCAGAACTTCATCCCTCTGCACACTTACCCTCACCATTGTGCAAGCTTCTGTTAACACCCACACAACTTGAAACCTTCCCCACATTTCCTCTGAGGAATCTCTGTAACATCAGCACTGGTAAACACACAACAAATGCTGGGGGGAAGAAACACCCTCAAAGCAAACATCCTCTCACATGGCATTCATGAGCTATCCTGAATTCTGGGTCTCAGTCTGTTAAGTTCTGAACTTGGCATGGACCTCCTCCAGCAAGCAAGATGAGGGGAGGTGTTTCCTTGCACAGGTGTAGGTAAGCACATGCCCTCTCCCTGAAAGCAGCCGCCTTGCAGGGCACAGCACATTCATATGAGACACAAGAAGGTTCAGATTCTTCCCTATCCAGATGAAGCTTGCCTCTGAGACTCCTGTGACACAGAAGATGGCCCTGATTATAAAATGGTAGGTCAGTTCAGGGAGGTGTTCACAAGTCCTCTCCTGTTTAGAAATCCACCTCATCTTGTTTAGAAAAGTGGAAATAGAAATGGCATCAGGAAGTGGGTGACTCTATAACCTCTCCTAGGAGAACCAGGCTCCTAACACTACTTCTGAATATGATATACATTGTACAGGACACTGGCTCTCACCTCAGTACTCCTTAGCCTGCCCCTCATGGCATTTTCCTGGAGTGTGCTCATTGCTGGCTTGCAGCTATTGCTTTCAGCACTCACAAAGAAAAGGTACAAACATGCAGGTTGCAGTCAGCTGGTGAGTGGGTAGGTAAACTCTCCCCAGTGGGGAACTTCAGCCTGACATCCCAAAAATGGGTGCCTGTCTGCTCCCCAGAGAGAGAGGTCCTAAATTTCTCCTCACCCTTTGAGGCAGATCCCATCACATATTTTCTTCCACAGACAGCACAGAGAGTGCAATTGCCTAATTCAGTGTGGTGAGTCCTACCAGATAGCAAAACACCCACAAATTAGGCATCATGACTGTGATGCCTCCTTTGTGATTCCCTCCTACAGAGGATGAGAGATGATTCCGCTTCAGCGAGCTACAGAGCAGGCTCCAAAACTGGAGCGGTTGTCAGAATGCATATTGTACACAGATCCTCCTACCAACTCCTACAAGAAACGATTACCTTCTTTCAGCTAGAACAAAGAGCTATTAAGTGAGACAATGGGCCTAGCAGCATTGGTGAACCATCTGTCATCAAGCGTTAGACATTAGCAATGTCTTTTTTAAGCCAAGCCAATAGAAGCCCCCCAGCCACTGTTACAATGGCACACAGGCACAGATGAAAAGTGTCAGCCCAACTTACCCTTGTTTTAACTCCTTCCACTCGGTCTGCTCTGCTGCTGCTGCTTCCTGTAGCAATCCTAGCACACGCAGGACCACACAGATTTCTCACAATAACCATCACACTGCACTTTGCACCACAGCTCACACAAGTGCAGCAGACCTGGGCTGCTCTGGGGCACAGGCTGATTTGTTTGGAGGAAGCTGATATAAGACACTTTCCCTTCTAGACCCAACTCTCCTAACTCCATGGGACGGCAATCCCAAACACCTCTAATTGTGTTCCAGAGCCCAAAGGCCAAAGACGGTCTGAGTCCTTGCTCACAACTCTGGTAGCTGATAAGCAGCAAGCAGCCAAGTGTAGGGTAAGAGATGAAACATGAGGTTTAGACTGAGACATTGAAAACTGAGAGCAGGCTGACCCTATGTGTGGGAACAGTCATCAGGCCCCTCTGCCCAGCCTCTGCATCCCACTCAGTCAAAAATCCTGTTCTGTTCTGGTTGTAGAGAGCAACCTGAGCCAAACCTGGATAAAGAGATAGAGAGCTACCTGGCTCTGCAGATTAAGCTCTGTAGCTTAAGCAGGAGTTGTCCTGTACCTGGCTTATTTACACCTATCAGTTTCCAGCCTAAAAGCCTGACCTTAAAGCTTTACTAAGTATTTTCTCTCTTTGATTACCAAGCTTTTGCAGTGCTGGGAGGGGGCTGAGTTTGAGTGAAATACTGGACATCTAAGGTGTTTTATTTTTTCTAGAAGCAAGGAATCCACATAAAGCAACACGTTTGCCTGAATGAATTACAGTTCAAATCCAGTTTAACCAGAGACTGGGGAATTTTTCCTTCCATGGAGGGATGGATACAACTAAATGCCAAATTTTAGGACAGGTTTTCACACACCAGATTTAAGGGAGCATTTCCTTCCCACAAACCACAAACAGTGAAGAACAGCAGGTGAAGGTCTGCAGATGGGGTGAGAGGACAAACCTGGCCTGACTGGACAATGCTTTGCCTCTACCCAGATCATGTGAAGTCTTTGGTGGTCCTGGATCAGCAGGGTCCCTATCACTGCTCACAAGCCCAGCTGGTGCTTTTTAGTTGCACTTTCAGCTGGGGACCCAGGAAAAGAGTGAGATGTCACTTCCCAGTGGTTGCTCCTCCAGGGCCTGAGCACACAGAGCCACCTTGCCTGCCCCAGAGGTGACAAGCCAATGGTGATGGCCGAGCATTACACCTGGATAAATTAGGAAACAGCTCCCATGCAGATGGAAACCAGCAAATCTCATTGGGAGGTGGGGACTGAGAGAAGCCAAGTGAAGCAGGAAGTGAAACAGATCAGCCATGGCTTGCACTCACTATTTGAAACAGCTTCAGAGAGGGCACACATGGTTGGGTACTGCATGCAGGAGAGAAGTGCTGGTGCTCCTGGACACCCTGGGCTGAGCAGCAGTGACTCTCAAACAGGCTGGAGGTGTGTTAAGGCCAAGAGGTGAGAGATTCACAGGAAAGCGGGATTCAAGGGGTTTCAATCCAGCCTCTCCCACTCTCTGGAAATATAAATTCAAAGAGAAATATAGAAGAGGGACAAAACTGGAATTCGAGCCAGAGGGACAGGTGTTGGCGAGCATCACATGGCAAGAACAGAAATGGTATGGATCAGAGGCTTTCAGATCTTAAACCATTTCACTGCATGAGTAATGTACAATGTGACTGGAGTGGAGACTGAGTGAATCTGGGGGTGGCATGCAGCACTGCACATGCTAAACAGATCACTGGGTTCTTGCATGACCTGCCCTGGTCCTGTAAAATGGCACCATTGCCATGGTGACTGGAAAGACCCATGAGAAAGGCACACTGCTCCACAAATTCTTCCAGTGGCTGATCTTTTATAAAGCTCCTCCCATGTCATTCCAACTGGGGTTGTGAAAAGCATTCAACAATGGCCTCTTTCTGCAGCAAAATAAGTTAATGGGGACATTTACAGCTGCTTTCAGTGAACACCTTACAAAAGTCAACAAGAAACTGCAATTTTAGTGTGTCAAAGGAGCCAGAATATCAAAATGTCCCAACATGCCCATCTTTTACCCAATAAAATCCATGGCTGGTGTGACAAGCTGTAATAGACAAACAGCAATGCTCTGTCATTCTTCTGTGCAAAAACACCTTTAGCCCTTTGCCTTATCAGGCCTAAAGTCATTTCCTTGGCAATAAGATCAACAGAAACCCCTGCATTTTTCTTCCAACAGTTAAATTATTTATGAGCTTTGAAAATAATCCCACTTTGTCTTCTAACCCTAGTTTTGCATATATAAATATCGACCCCTGTGAATTCTTCAGCTAAAATATGCATTCATTACAAAAGCATTTCAGGGTATTTTTTTCTTTCCTCTTTATCTACTTGTTTGAATATGTTGTAAACTTGATTAATGTTGCCTTCTAATCTTTTTCTTTCTAGAGAGAACACCTGGAGCTCTTTTAACCTACCTCAAATAAAAAATAAAACCCAAGAGACAAACAACCCAAGTGGCAATGTCACACTTCCACAACCCTTTCCTTTCCCTGGCCACGAATTTCTCCTCTTCTAAGAGGGTGGACACACAGGAAAACTTGTGTCAATGAACCTACAGGGCCATGGGCTTCTTCTAAAGCCCCTTTCCTTATGCTCCTAATAACCTGCTTAGTTTCAAGCCTCTCTCAGGCTGGAATAGTTTGGGGAGATTTATGACAGCAATTCTTCTGGTTCCTTTCACAATGTGTTTTCCGCTATTCTCATCTATCGCTCTGCCAACATGCATCATTTATTTAATACCAGTCACTAGCCACATTAAGCTTTTTGCTGTTTTTTCTTTCTTTTTTTTTTTTTTTTGCCTTTTTTTGTGGAGGACATTCCCCCCCATACCTGGAGAAATCGTGCAGGTAAATAACATCTGAGGCAAGAGTCTTGGACCTGCCTTTTCTGCCTCCATCCACAGCTTTCCAGGGGTATCAATCATCCCCGAACTAGGATTCTTCTCAGTTTAATTATGCTAATATCGCCATAATTTCATTCTCGTTAACAGCAATTGAGTTTCAGTCTCTGCAGATGGTGGAGCTGGACAGTTACCAAGCCACATGCCATCTTGAGGGGAGGTTATGGACCAGTGCTTAGCCTGTGGCAGTGCTGCTCAGCACCGTTTCTGGGTTGCATCACTTCACTTTACCCATTTGTGAAATGGCATATGCCTTCGCCTCATACTGGTTTTGAGATTTACAAAGGACACTTCTAAAAATAGAGAGTCCACTGCCCAGCTCATTCTTGTTACAATGCAACCCTGCCTGCTTTGAAAATTTCAGGACAGACACTCCTCACAAGGAGCCTCAGGAGAAGACAAAGGAGAACAAGTACAAGGTGCACCAGGAGAAGTTTGTTCTCAACATAGGAATGACATTTTTTACAGTGAAAACTATCACTAGAAAAACCTCCCCAGTGATGTTGTAGAGTCTCCATCACTGGAGGTTTTCAACATGCCATTGTATTCCACTGGATGCTAGATAATCTCATCTAAGATCCCTTTCCCAAGAAAATTTGGGCCATGTGAACTTTCTAGGCCTCTTCCAACATGGATGCTTCATGATTCTGTGGTCCTGTGATTGTTGCAGGTGTGCACAGGTGTGTGGGTATGTTACCATGATAGACTCCAACCCTCTGAACCTCCCCATGAGAGCAGCTGTAGCCCCCAAATCACGGCAGTGCTGATGGGAAGGACCTCTGTGGTGTTCTCATCCAGCCTCCCACTGAAATCAGGCTGGGCCTTCTGGGTGTGTGCCTTGTTATTCTCACAGAATAAAGCTATTAAAGGCTACACAGGTAAATTTGTATGGCCACAATCACACCTGTGCTGTGGGGACTGGCACCAGTGCAGCCCCTCTGCACACCATTGTCCAGCCTGGTGGATGGACCAGGGTTTGCTGCATCTCCTTTCTGGGCTGGGTTTCTCTTCGAGGAGAACCAGTGTGTGTTGGGTGAGTGGTGAGCACAAAATCAGTCATTATCCAGAGAAATATTGGGGTATGCAGAGGGACCAGGACCTCAGTGCACACATTATGAGGAACTATTCTGCCCCACGCAGCAGCTCCAGTTCCACCCAGTGGAGAATATTTGGTTTCCCTGGGATGAGCCATCACTGCCTTTCCTCACCAGGACTGGTCCACCATCTGTGAGCTACCAACACATCCCAGACACAATCCTCAGCTCCAAGCTAAGGGAAATCCCGCTGCTCCGTGGCTGACAGGCAGAGGAAACTTCAGCTTAAACCTGGCTACAAGTCAGAAATCAATACTGCATAAACCAAACTGCACCAGTTCTGCAGGAAAGGCCTGACATTGTGACTGAAAGTGTGATGAATGATTTTTACATGGATTTCATATTATTTAGGTTGTTGGGTTTTTTAATCTGAATACAGTCTAGTAAGGCAAATAGAAATTATGACGGACTATTGCAGCTTTCTGGTCTGAGGAACATATTAAAATCTCTTCAGGAGATGATATCTGACCAGCTTCTTATGCAACTGTGGCCTCCTCCTACTCCATTTGACAGCTGACCTCCCTGATAATCAAAGTAAGACACAGATGGAGGCTGCACAGCCGAGGTAAACATGAAATGGTCTCTGTGACAGCCCAGAAGAGTCATTGTTTTCCCATCCCTAAATCAGATGGCAATCTAGGATCCCAGCCAGACCCATCTTCCCCCAAGCATTAAAAGCACACAATGAATGAAGAGGCACCATAGTCAAAAGGGTGAGAAACAGCTTCAGTAAGATTTTGTGTTGCACTTCAGGTCTTCAGATACTTTCAGGATATAGTTTTAATCCATGGCAAGGACTTTGTTTCTCTTTAATTATTTCATATGTTGGTGAGGGATTAATTAAAACATGAGAGAGAGTCACTTTTTAAGGGCAAAAGGTTTTGAATTCCGCTTGCTTGATCAGGATGACAACAGTATTTATGCTGATGGCCAAAAAGGGCATTTCTGACTCCAATTCCATTTCCAGAAAACATTAACTTTGCCTCACAGTGCATTATTTGAACCAGCACACGTCGCCAGCGGTTGAATAAGACAGTTCCTCCACACTCCACGACGGAGTACCGACACTTACTAAATTATGCTGTTAAATACTGTAGTATGGCCATAAAATACAATGAAGGCCCGTGGAAGGGTGCCAGCCCCTTTCTGAGGGAGAGAGAGAGAGAGAGCTTTTGGAACCCTGCCTGTGGCCCGTAATTTTCACTTCCTCCTACTACAGCCTGAAGTGACATGAAAGGACTTGTAAAGTCAAGTCCAGGAGGCTGGTGGGGATTTGAAGGAGTGAAGATGAAGTTAGAACATCGTTGGTAGCATTTGACCTACTTGAACTTTGCCAGGAAAGAAGGAAGGAGCCAAATCTCCCACACACCTCTACAGCAGACCACACTGAGGGAAAGGGGAAAAAAAAAAAAAAAAGAATAATTCCAGCCTGCAAAATCTACATTTTTCAGCTCAGAGAGGGGCAAAATATTGAAAACATATAAAATTCTAATGGAGAAAACCGTTCAATCAAAAGCAGGAAAAGTTGGCAGAAAAGTTTCTGGCTAGCAAGATATTTCAGTGTTTCATGGGAGATGGCACTTGGTGAAGGAAAAGAACCAATGGCACAGGATGGGAGGATGGAAGAATTGCTTACACAAACTGAGTCTTGTCAAGTGCTGCAGCAATTCACGTGGACCTTGACATGTGAAGTCCAATAATGACTTAATGGAAGTCCAACCAATAATGAAGTCCTTTAAGTCCATCAAGCTCAAAATTTAATGCTTTTTGTTATTAGTGATTACAAAGGAGTTGAAGGATAGAGAAGGAGTCAGGATGGACCTTTGTGAAAAATATTTCAGCAGGAAAGATTTGTCCTTCTCCAGTGGTCATAATCTGACATGTCACACTCTGTGTGTGCTTAAAACCCTTCCGTGCAGGAACACAGACAAAATGGTTTTGCCCACTAGGCTTAAAATCAAGCTGAGGAACAGCAACAAAAACAAAAGCAATACATGACAACTATTCAGGTCAGCTCAGTGACAGTGCCTGACAGACAACACAAACAATGTTCTGCCCTCCTGTTTGCTACCACAGTCCTACAGAGGTTGCTTAGCCCATCAGAGGAAGGCTGAAAATAATAATGAGCTGGAGATGGGTGAGCAGAATTCCACAGAAATTTTTGTCTTTTATGTTGACACATACCTTGATCTATTTCTTCTATCCCCTCACTTAAAAACTTACACACAAATCCAGCAAACCACTCAGCCTAAAATGTGTGCCCTCAGTTGTCTTGCACATAAGCTTTCATCAGATGGTCAAAACTGGAGAGCAGCAGAATTTTCTTAGCAGCAGTGTTTGAACAGAGACACACTTGGACTTAGCCAAACCACCCTATGTTCATTTTTTAGGCTGGGTGTCCACTGGAGGTGAATCTTTGTTTCACACTGTCTCTGGAACAGACCGAGCTTGAGGCATGGTTTTCAAATTCATTAAATATTCACAACAGCTCTGGTGGCTGCAGAAAACCTTCACATGGCTCCTAGGGATACCTCTGTCAGCAAAACTCAGAGCTACCTTATTCCACACAACCTACTTCTCAAAATGCTGTCCAGCCCGGGCACACGTGGACAGTGACTGCCAGCAGCACTTCTTAGGGAAAGGATTTGAAAGAAGGGGTTAAGCCCAGAGAGACAGGACAGCCTGGAGAGCTCCCGCCCAGCACCAGGAAGTGCTTTGCCTGAATTCAGGATGCCTGACACCATCACAAAGCACACATGTACCAGACAAGGGAACACCATCAGCTTCCAGAGAGTGCAGCCTCCAAGAAGCGGACCTGAAATGCAGGGAGCAGCATTAAGGAAGATGTTAATGACCCTTGTCACCTGTCACAGACGTCTTTTGTGAAAAATCCTTTCTTTAGGATTTTTCCCCCTTCTGAGAAGCTGTGGCCTCAGCAACAAAATGTAAACAATGGTTATCTGCTGCTGTGGAATGTAACAGGTGGATCCGTGATTGGTCTCCTGTGGATGTTTGGATTTACTGACCACTCACAGCAGATCTGGGTGTCTGTCTCTGCTGAGACACAGCCCTTTGTTATTCATTCCTTTTCTATTCTTAGCTTAGCTAGCTTCTGAGAACTTTCTCTCTATTTTTTTTAGTATAGTTATAATGTAATATATATATCATAAAATAATAAATCAAGCCTTCTGAACATGAGGTCAACATTCTCATCTTTCTCTTCACCCTGCAAACCTCGTAAGCCCTGTGACAGTCACCCAAAATAAAGTTTATCTCAAAGAAAATTCCCCGTGCCAACAGCATAAGACTCACTTTATTTTCTACCTCACCACACCCGACCCCACCCCTCTTAAGTTTTTTCTCATCTCCACTGCACTTTTGGAGCAAAATTCTCAGTGCAGTTGGTCACAGCAGTGCAGCTGGGGACAGGGATGAGTATCAGGAGTGGAACAAGATACACAGAAGGGTCTCTTTTACATTTTCAGAGACACAGACTGTATTTTCCCCTTTCCCCTGGGCTCTGTCACTTCACTTTCAACTCCCACAAGCAGCGCTTGGAGAGCAAGGAAAGTGGGGGAGAGATGTGAGAAAGCTGAGCCATCTGCCTGGAGGAGAACAGGGATCCAGGCACTGGCAGATGAGCTCTGCAGGCACTGCCACGGTGTGCTCAGGTCCTGCCACGTGCTTCTGCATCCTCAGCCCCTGCCATGGGCACCCTCACACACGGGGGAGATGCAGGGGAGTCTGGAGCACACACCAAGGAAAATTGATGGGATGCCAGACTTCCAGAGACAGGCAGAGGTTCCCCCCTCTGCTGCAGGAATGAAGGGCTGGTAATAAACTGTGGGGATAAATGGCAGCAGCTCCCCTCACTGCCTCTGTGTGCTCCCTGACGAGGTGCTGGGCCATGGCAGAGGGAGGGATTTAGTGAACAGCCTCTGTGACAGCAGGCATCAAAAACATCTCCAGTGCCAGCTGTCCTCACACAGGACTGGTCCTGCTCCATGGATTCCCTGGCTGTAGGATGTCATTTTGCTGCTCTGCCTCATACTTCCCAACGTGACAAATTCCTTTTCAAGCAAAAGTCTTTTCTCCACCTCCTCCCCCCATTATAAATACATGAGAAAAAACAAACTAACCAACAACCAGACAACCAGCTCTTGACATAAACTCTTTTGGCTCAGTTTTTTGGATAAATATTAGTGTTTCTTTATCCTTCACATTTCACTCTTCTCCACAAACTCTGAGCAAGAGTTTCAGGCAAAGCTCAGCTCTAGAGTCTTCTCCATGAAGCTCCTTGGGAAAAGTCAATGTGCAGAGTCTGGGCAGGGAACTGTTCCTCTGCTTGTGGAGAGTGGACAAGACATGGAGTGAGCATGTGTCCAGGATGCTGCAGCATGGCTTGTCTGTAGATATTCTGTTTTATTTCATTGCAGGCATCACTTCAGTCGTTGTTATAGTGGAAATGGTCCCATCTAGCTGCCAATACCAACATCTGAGCCCGAGATCATCACTGTTTGGGTCAGCAGAGCTCTAGCCATCAGACCTGACTGCATCATCAGATTGCATGCATAAAACCTGGGACAGAGACCAGCACCGAGCTCCAAAGCCCAAACCTTCTCTCCCTCCTTGAGTGCTGCAGCCATGAGTCTGCTCCTTTCTGCTCTTCTTGGCTGCAGGCTGAGATGCAGCACTGAACTGAACTGCGCACCTGAACTGACCCTTTCTCACAGGATTTGGTACCCAGGCGTGTGAAGCTGCATCCAGGTGCTTCCCTCCCCATGCCAGTGTTGGCAGAAAAGCAGAGGGGAGCCAGAACACACAAGGATACAGAGGAGAAAGGAGCTCCTTGCTCCTGGCTTTGGGGGCTTGACAGAGTTTCTCAGACCCAGATGGATCCAGTCAGCAGTTTTGGATACTGAGGTTCAGACCAGGCTTGCAGACTCAGCCTCACAGAAGAAGGAAGGACAGTTTTGCTGGATCTCACCTGTATCTACGTTCTGGGCAGTGGATGAAGGAAACACCTAAATTCCTGTCCAGAAGCTGCATTTCAAGTCTTGAGAGAGACAACTTTTGCTGAACCTGTCAGATAGGGTCTTGGAAAATAAAGCACCCTCTCAGATGGCTGGCTAGCAAATGCCACTGCCCCTACCAGGCCACCAGCCACCTAAAATACAGTTGCAAGCCTGGTGCCTAAGCCAGGCACACCTGCTAATGTTCCACTTTTGTATTTTAACCTCAAGAGAAGCTCTTGTTATGGTGAAATATATGGGGCAGCAGACCATGGCAGCGGAGCTGAAGCCCATAGATCACAGAGTTAAATATTCTGCTGTGGGCTGAAAGTGAGAGCACACAGTTTCAGCCCATGTGTTGGTGGAAGTTATGAGCACGCGAGAAAAGGGGATTTATAATGAGAACGGCAATTCAACCTCAATTATAGTGCACGACTGTCTGCACACTATAAACTGAAGGTTTAATAATGAGGCAAGAAGGCTGAAGGAGAGAATTTCATTGTGTCTGTTTCACAGCCTGGAATTCTTACTAAATTCATCAGATTACTTGAGTTCTCCTGACAACAGTAGCAGTATAACTAATTTTAAAGGGGTTTATTGTATATTCAGACTGCAGCAGAAGATACGGGCAGAGAAAACCCCATAGCAAAAGAGAGCTCCAGATTGAGGACTATAATGTATATGAGATTTGAAAGAAGTAAGTGCTAAAAGATGTAGACAGCAGTTTTTCAGGGTCCTTAACCTTGATGAATAAATGAATAAAATCCCTTAAAAAATTGCAGTGTTTCTTTCAAGTGGTTTCCAGCATGTTAATGATCAAGAGAAGCTGAGAAAATTGCTGGGAAAGGAGATGACTTTCCTCAATATGCTTTTACCACAGAGACTATGAGACAGACATGAATTGTAAGCAAATAATACGCAAAATATGACAGAGAGGGAAGAACAGAGACTCTTTATCTGCCCATAATGCATTTGCATACAGATGTGTTGACTGCAAGACTTTGTGATGCTGCCAAATCAAAGCTTTAATGGAGACTTGGAGCCTTCCAGTTCTGCCCTATTCAGGTACTTAGACAGGACTCCCCTGTATTGCGTTTACCTTACCACACCAAAAGAAAAAGTACCTAATTTGAAAAGGGACACAGAGAATACACAAAAGGCTTTATCCATCACCACAAGCATCCCACTCACCATGTACAACACCCCTCCAGCTAATAATGAAGACAAAGGGGCCAGAATAGCCCACTCCTCTAATTTCTTATCACCAAAATCCCCTAAGTATTGCAGAAAAATTTCAAGCCACACCAGTAGAATGCACTACAGAAAAGGGGCATCCCCCCACCTTGTGCCACATGGGAAGGGAATGTCCTGGCATGGCCTTGCCCAAGGAACTGGAGGAAGGTGTAACTGAGGCAGGCACTGACGGGCAACTTGTCTGCTAAAAAATATCCCAGATTTAAAAAGCCATAAAATGGCAAAGAATAAAGGGGTGCTGAAGGCTAAAATTCTGAAGGTATCATCTCCAGCAGGGTTTTCACCCCTCTGTTTGCTGTCTGACAGTGCTTGAAGACAATGCTCTTGTCTCTCCCTGTCTTTGAACTCTCCCCAGCACCAACATCACCCACACACCCCTCTTCTCTCCTGGCCCCACCAACCTCCAGGTAATAATGTAGCTGATTAGATCTTTCATCATTTTTATTGTTATCCACCCGCAGATTAATAAAACAGTGCTCCGGCTGTTTCTGGCTGACCACATTCCCTAATTTATCATAAAGGCTTAGCCTGAAACACTTGTGTCTGACACGTGGGGGGAGCTGCAGCCCCTGCCAGCCCAGCACAGCTGCGGGAGGGCCGTGGTCCGCAGCAATACCCGAATTCTGACCTCGCAGAGCACGAGTTAATGCGCCGCAGCCGAGCCGCTAAGGCAAAATTACCAGAGATTGGTACCAGAGTCACAGAGGTGGAAAAATGGGGAGTTAACTCCAGCTCACTGGAGCACACTGCTTCATATCTGTACTGTCTCTTAATATGAGGGAATATGCTCTTAAAGCGCTCCAAATTTTCTGTTTAAAGACAGTAATTGCAAGGGTGACTTAACATGGCCTCAGGGACTATCCTGTAAGAATTGGAAGACTTGATCCCTTAAAAGTCAAGCTGGAGGAATCGTGAAACTGACACTGGAGTTCCCACACATCCTTACCTTCTTCTTGTATCCTCCCATTCTCTGCCATATCCCTTCCCTTCCTGCTTTGCCTTCCTCCTCTTCAGGGTACTGATTTAAACTCAGAAGAAATGCAAAACTCAAATGTCTTGCAGTCCAAATGAGAATTTTAACCCACAAACTCAAAGGCAATGTCCCCCAAAATCACACAGAGCTCTACTAAACTAATAGCCTCATTTATTTATTTGGAGCACATGAGCGGCTAAGTGAAGGTGAATTCTTCTTTAGCCAGTGTTATACTGGGAGCAGCTGTGACCTATTCACTGTTCTACAACCCAAAGTAACAGAAAAGTGAAGAACTTCTGTCAGGTAAACATTTTCATAGGACTTTTCCTGTTTTAAACTGAACAAAAATAATTTTCAAATTAGAAAAAGAGAAAAGAAAACCAAAAAGGTGAAAACCTTTTTGTTAAAGAAAAGTCTGGGAAAATTCTACAGAGCTGATATTGTTTTATAGAAAGATTCCATTTAATGAAAAAAGTCAATTTTCTGATGAGAAGTATTTTCAGGGGATACATTTCAGTCAGGTCTGTCAGCTGTCACTTGCCTTTCAACCACTGACCAAACCAAAGCAATCTTTGTCTTACAGAGCTGGGGTGTCATTTTGGGAAGAGCTGAGAGTAGCAATTAGTGGGGTAAAGGTGCAATAACAAGATCACACAGAGACAAGTCACCATGAGAGAACAGCCCAAAGGCAGAGCATGTCTGAAAACAGCTCCCTCCCAGCCAGGTGAGCCCTGCCTGGCTCCATGCAGGAACACAAAGATGTCCAACACAGTCTTCTACCAGACCTTAGCAAAACCTTCATATGAGAAAGAGCCTCAGACCTCCCAAGGTACTGCAGTGACAGTGAGGGAAACAAGGATGGAGCAGGAAAAAGGCAGATAGGGTATGAAATGCCTCCTCCTTGAACACACATGTCCAGCTGGCTCACATGGCTCTGTGGTAAAGACAAGCATCCTTATGCCCTGCAATGCAAGGCCATGGAAAACTGGCATGGTTGCTAGTCTCACCAGGAAAAGGTCTGAGCTGAGAACATGCAGGAAAAGCCCAGAGCTGCCAGTCCCTTCCAATGAAATAACTTTAATTATTCTGATATCCAAAATATTCTCCTCACTCTCTGCTATTATATGTTTGTTTCTTCTCACTTTCATTTTTTGCTATTCCTTTTCCTCCTCCTCATTTTCAGCTGAGCCACCCAAGATTTCTGTGAGCTGAAGAACCAAGACTGATTTCACACGACTCAAGGCCAAGTCCTTTTGTATGTGTGCATGTGTGTGTGTGTGGTTTTGTCTCTGTTTTATTGGAATCCTGTGCTCACCAGGGCCTGTGAAGGGATAACCCATGAACATCAGGGGCAGTTCCACAGACCCTTCCTCTACACCTTTCTTCACAAAACACACTGGAGCTTAAGAACTTTGAGATTTCTTTCTCTTCTACCTAAATCCTCTTCAACGGAGATAAAAGTTAACATTAGAGGGGGACCAGCCAGCTGGAGGGCACAAGTACAATTCCATTTACTTTTCCACCTTTCAGAAGCCAGACCTTGGTGACACATATTCCCCTGCTCCTTGTGCCTGATAGTTCATGCATGCTGTCTGACCATCCCTAGACCTGGGTTGTTTTATATCCTATGTCACCCTCACCTCTTTCTCCCTTCCTCCTACCAAACCTGAGACAGAAAACAGCACTTAGAAAGATTATCATTAGCTGGTTTTTTGGAACAGAGACCTAAGCAACAAGTCCCTCATGAACAAGTGATGCTTTGCCCAACCAAATCCAAAGGAAACCCTGGCAAAGTCAGGCTGAAATGGACCAAACACAGTTTTGCTTAGCTCTCCCAGCCCAGAGAGGACACAGGTCTAATTCCCAGCTCCCAGCCCAGCTCTGCAGTGACAGATGCTGCCTGGAGCTGAAGGAGAAATGATGATGCAGGGCCGTTCCCTTCGCGATGCCGTTCTGTCACCATGGAGGCAGACAGCGTGCTCTCAACAAGTTTATCTGCAAAGTAACATGAAAATTCCTCACAGCAGGAGAGATTTGACAGGACGTGCCTAGCACAGCTTTATAAAAAGGTTTCTTCAAATGCTTCCAAATCCCATGGATCTTTTTCTTGCTTTATTATCCTTTTCAACATCCTTCTTTCTCTCGCTTTTACTTTTTTTTAGTGCCTTCACAAGGCACGTTTATCAACATCAAAGTACATTCTCTTACAGCTCAGTTTTTCTCTTCTGAATCCACTTTTGCAAAATCCGAACTACTATTTCTCTCCACACCCAGTGACTTCACCAGGAACAAAACTTGCCTCTGTGCACAAAATCTTCTTCAAATCTGGGCAGAATTGAGATCGCAAGGCAGGGACTGACATCCCTTACACAAAGGTGAATTCCTCTGAGACAGAGCGTTTGTATTTGATATTCCTGCAAACTCCACTGTGCCTAAGCTAAATTTTGATGGCTACCTCACCTCTGAATTTCTCCTACCTCCCAAACCAAACCAGAGGTTCATGCTGCATTGTCCTCATAGGCTGCATTCAGGATGTTCAGCCCAGACAAACAAGTGCTTTGCTCTGTGCTGCTGTCACCAGAGAGATGCTGGAGGCTTGGTCCTGCCTGCACTGCAATTGCCAAGTCCTTCCAGAGCAGTTTCCTGGGCAGCTCAGCCAGCCTACCCACACAATAGGGCAGTGCTGAAATGCTGAAACCTGGGGTTCCCTCCCCACGTAGCCCTCAGGCCCCTTCAGGATACTCTAGCTGTATCTACACAGCTGATGTGAAGGAAAATTTGGGCCCAAGAACAGGTCTAAGCCTCCAGCCCCACACCCTCAAAGCTGCTAAACCTTCTCCTCCTCTCCCTGATTTCTTCCATTTTAAGGAAGAGCTCAGCCATGTTCTGTCAAGCTCTAGAAATGTGAATGTGTCTACATGGCATAGGTGGGAAAATTTTCAAGGCCCAGACTGGTCTGCAACTGCGTTCCAGACCAGATGACTTCACATAGGTCTGCTTTCATTAAAAACACCAAGGCAATCCCACAGGATCTTTAAAATCCAAACCTGGATCACCTGGCAATCCCCACCCAGCAGAGCCTTACATCTCTTCTCCTCCGCACTGGCACTGCCATGGGCACAGTGGTAGCTTCAGATTGGTTTTCTCCACTTTTTGGCAAATTTCATTTGGCAACTGGCCATGGGAAGGGTGGAAACTGAGTTAAAGGATGTGCAGCCACCCTCCTCAGTGAGTAAAGGGCTGTGTGTGTCTCATGGATGGAAACTGAGTTAAAGGATGTGCAGCCACCCTCCTCAGTGCATAAAGGGCTGCGTGTGTCGGGGTGGGCATGGGAGAAGGTGAAAGGGTAGTTGGAACTGTGAAGTTTGAAGGTGAAAAAAGTCTTTATATCTGGATTAGTGGAGTCCTGGGGCCTTCAAAAATAGTTAAAATTCTCTTTTTTGAGTAATGGAGAAGTATTTTGCATTGATCTTAAGAATTTGCTTATAGTTTTCCCTGGAGTTCAATGTACTGGGGAGTGCAAAGCTGACACAGCTCAAAAGTTTTATGAACCTCAGGTAACAGCGTGAAAGGAAATTTTAATAAATATTACATTTATTTAAATTTAATTTCTTTCCTTGTTAATAATAAAAGCCAACCTTGGTCTTCTGGGCTTTTCTCATATGCCTGCTTAATACAGCAGCGAAATCGTGGAATTATTTATATTTTAACTTCATTTTCAGTAAATCGTCAATCATTCACCTTTCAAAAGCATTAAATTCAGAGACGAACAGCAGGGGAGAGGGAGACTGAAAAATAAATATTGACTTTCAGGGGTTTGTTTTTGGTTTTTTTAAGAACAGGGTTAGAAATAGAAGCTGTTGTGGGTGATGAGTAAAAGCACAGAAAAAGGAAAAGACATTTGTGCCTATAGATTTCTCCCCATCATAGTCCTGCAACTCTGTTTCTGCTTTGTTTGCAGGAAGCCACAGCAGTACTTATGGGTAGTGGCCCTTGCTGGCCTAAAGATGCACTTGGCTGAAAATTTTGGGTCTTCTTATCATTGGGTAAATGATCTTCCTTACACAGGACACCCACTAGTAGCCATAGATACTGGTATGGTCAGCAGCAGCAGAGATCCCAAAGAAAACCTAAGAAAAAGGAATGACAGAATTGGGAAATCCACCAGGATTGCAGTACTGTGACATTTATGTCGTGTGAAGATTCCACAGATTCTTCCCTTCAAGTTCAGTATCCCAATCAATGCCTAAAGATAATGACAGCCTCTTGCTACAGGTGTCTGCTGTCCCCTGAGACAGAAGGATTCCAGCCATCTGTCCCCTTGGCTGCTCTAGAAACCTTCTGAAGGGTTCTTGCTGGTCTGTGAGTGACAGCATCTCCTCAATCCCCAAGCAACATCCACCCTCTGCACCAAACTCTCTGGCTATTCCCCCCCTAAACCATCTGAAATCCCAGCCCGTGCAGGCTAAGACACATCAAAGGGGCTAAACACGGCCTGGCAGATAGGTGGAGAGGAGGCAAAGGCCACACATCATGTGTTGTGCTCATTGCTCCCTCAGGGAACACTAAAGTCAGAGCCAAAGAGCACAGCAAGGGGTGCCCAGTCTTCAATTTGGGCTTCGCAGAATCACAGAATCACAGAATTTCTAGGTTGGAAGAGACTTTTAAGATCATCGAGTCCAACCCATGTTCTAACACCTCAACTAGATCATGGCACCAAGTGCCACACCCAGTCTTTTTTTGAATACATCTAGGGATGGTGACTCCACCACCTCCCTGGGCAGATGATTCCAGTATTTGACCACTCTTTCTGTGAAAAACTTCCTCCTTAATTCTAGCCTGTATCTTCCTTGGCGCAGCTTGAGACTGCACACCAGTGAGCCATCACCTGACAGGCTGGGCTCAACTACCGCCACACAGCCTCGCTTCAAGGCCTCTGCAGGGGAAATCTCTCCCAAACCCTTTGGCAATTTGTTCCTAGAGACAATGACCAACACAACAAATGCCTGGATCCCTGTATTTGTGTTCAGCTTGTGGGCACAGGCCTGTCTTGTGCCCTTCTTTCTCTTGGAGGTTTAAGAGCCCTCTACAGCAGGTGCATACACACAGCAAGCTGCCACTCCAGCTCGCTGATGAGCTGAACAAATTGCTCTCTTGGAAGCATTTTCTCCAGCCCAGATTTGTGTGGGTTTCTGCATCCTCTCCAATTTCTTGTTTTTCTTAACAAAGCACATGTCCCCAGACTGGAGATGGGTTGTTGTTTCTGTTGTCCAACCCCCTTCCAAAGGTAAAATGAGTTTCACTAGTTTCCTTCAAGCTGACACCAGCTGGTCCCACCACCATACTGAGAGTACAGGTCCAGACCAAGGACCTTCCTTTGGGGCCTCTAAATCACCTTCTGGGACATTGCCTCCTGCACCCTGGGGCTGGGCAGCTGGGAAGCAGCTTGGCAGAGAAGGACCTGGGGGTCCTGGTGAACACCAAGCTGAGCACGAGCCGTCAATGTGCTCCTGTCACACACAAGGCCACCAGGCTCCTGGGCTGATCACTGCCAGCAGATGGAGAGAGGAGATCCTCCTCCCCTGCCCAGCACAGGTCAGACAGGCCTGGAGTGCTCTGTCCAGCTCTCTGATACCCCACTATCAGTGAACTGCATATCGGAACAAGCCCCACAAAGGGCCACAAAAATTACAAATGAATTGGGGCATCTGATGTGTGAGGGGAAAACTGAGAGTTGCATTGGCCAGTGTGTTGAAGAGATGGGGACCTTAAGACGATCTTATCAATAAGTATAAATACATGGTGGGTACAAGTAAAGAAGACAGATCCAGAATCTTCTCTATGGTGCCGAGAAAAGGCCAAAGAGCGCAAACTGAAATACAAGAAATTCCATTTAAATACATGAAAAAGCTCTTTTTAACTATGATCATGCTAAAACACTGCAACAAATTCCTAGAGAGGTTGTAGAGTCTCCTTCTTTGGACATATTCAAAACACAACTGGCTGTGGTCCTGAGCAGCCTGCTCTGGCTGCCCCTATTCTGAGCAGAAGGGGTTGGAGCAGATGAACCCCAGGGATGCCTTCCAAATCTCCAGTCTCAGCTGTTCTGTGATTCTGATGATCACCAGCCCGTATTTCCACCTGTCCTCCTGGTTCCTATTCTCTCTCCTTTGATGCTGTGAAAATATATGTTCTACATGCCTGGACTGCTGATGTCCTTTACACACATCCTCAAGCCATATTAATCACTCCTCCAAACTTTAGGTTATCTGTACAATTTAGCCAGCAGCGTTGTTTTTATGTATTTCCAGACCATTGATGGAAACATTAATTTGCATCTAAGTTATGACTGCCTTCTCAGGAATGCCATAGGAAAGTGCTCATTAAACAGATTTCCTGCTCATAATTTCTGTCCAAGATCTGTCAGCAACCCATTGCTCAATCCATCAAATATCAGCACATAAAAGAAACACAGATTTCCAGTCCATATAGTCTTTATGTCCTATTTCTCTCCATTTAACAGCAACAGAGACCCAGGAAATGACTGCCAGAACTGCAACACATCCACACCCCCACACATTCTCCACGCTTCTGGCAGCTGGGTGTTTAAGAGCAGCAATGGCAACCAAACTGTGGGGTCCTACAGTGAGCAGTGGACCTGAATTACTCTACTTCTTTTTAAGTGGTTTGCATGTTAGCTGTTCACTGTCACAATGAATTTGATTTTATGATTTTATGCCCCAAGAAAAACTACTTCCCCTTTTCTGTTTAAAACTTTTGTGCGGCATTTTCACTGGATGTTCTCTCCTTTACGCCACATGGGAAGCCGTGACTCATTTTGCCTTCTTCATGTAATCTCCAGCACTCAAGATTTCATAGCCTTCCATTCAGGCCACATCATCAGCCTCACTGTGCCAGATTTATTTCCAGGGAAGAAGTTCTATCATTCCCACTCCCTCCTTGGAGCTGGTGCTACATGTCTGCAGAAAGCCAGGCTGGGCTTTGTCCTCTGCTGCCCTCACACCACGCTGCCCCTGCAGCTCCCATGGCCTGAACCACCCCTGTCCGGGTGGCATCCAGTCGGGACAACACATTTCCTTAGGAAGCAGGGCATGAACCTCTCTGGTTCACAAGGAAACAGAGGCTGGAGCCTTGCAAGCTTCTCCCCTTTGCACCAAAAGCATTCTCCTTCCTTGCTGCCCTCCCTGGGCAGGCAGGCACAGCTCACCGTGCGAGCAAGCACGCAAAAGGGGAAACAAAAATTAAGCAGTGCTTAAGGGAATAGGAGAAGAAAACCAGATGAACCCATGGAGTCTGGGGCTGAGCAGCACGAGCAGTCAGAGCCCCTGGAAGCCAGCTCATCCATGCGCACTGCCCTTGCTGCCTCCCTGCTCCCAGGAGGGGGCCTAATAAATTTTACAAAAGAGCAAACAGCTGAAAAATGCTCGTATTTAAAAATATATTGAGAGAATTTGCATGTTGTTCCCTTTTGTGTGGGGATGGCATTTATACACCCAGCATTTCAGCAGCACCGCATCTCAGAGCACTTTACATAGCAATTAATTACACACTGGTAGTGGAGTGACTGTCTACAGGCAAACTCATCAGCCATTATCCACTCAGCAACATCCAGCGTACAGCTGTGAACATTTGCATTAGCAGAAAGTCATCCTGGCTGCCATTAGCAGGGTGCAGGGTGTCAGCACGGGTGAGAAGGGTCGGTTCATCCCTTACTCCTTCCCAAAAAGCCTTTGACAGCCACCGCCACAGCTTTCACAGCCAGACCTGTGACCCTCCCCTCATTCGACCCCAGGGAGATGCCATCAGCTCACAGCACGCTGCAGTCCAGATCCTGCACCATAATGCCAGCTTCTCCTACAAGGTGGGAAACACTCTTGGAAGAGAGACTTCTGAGGTAGTACATACAGGTATGGTCACCAAAATCTGTGGAGTGGATGGCTTTATGGTAGGAACACTACTGTGGACAGTGACAGTTTCTATCTCATTTCCTCCATGACATCTCCATGGCCCAGGATTGCTTCAGCACTCCCCAGGTCTCTTCCACAAACCAGTCTGGAAAGACACTGAAGATCTGAAAGACCAATGTCTGATAACTGCTGTGGCCTCAATGCTATTTGGAAGTACTTTACAATGCCAGATTCTCTCCAGAGTCCCCTTTGCCTTTGTTTTACCCATAGCATGGCAAAAACAAAAGCACCACAACCAGGAGACCAGAGGAAACCTGTGGACAAAGAAGATCCCAGGAGTGCACTGACCTTCAGAGGGGACCTGAGGACAAGACACCAACCAGCAGTACTCACAGAATCCAGAGATACCCTAGCTAAAGCATTAAAATAAACTCCTATACTATAGCTTTATCACCAGTTGTGAAAATGTCCCTGGACATTAGAACTTGATCTTCTGTATTGTAAGTTGTTAAAACACTACCTGGCATGTTTTTGGCACAGTCTAGCTAGGATGCTCCCAAATGATGCCTAGACACAGCCTGGGAATTAGCACAGACTAGTGCCCATTCTCAGTAGGCAATTTGGATACAATCCCCCTTTTTTGGAGGGTGAGAGAATTCAATAGTACAGATGCAGGATATCCTGTGCCAGCTGGCCTCTGCACAAGAGAGCAGACCTAGCTACAGTTAATTTACAGGTATAGATGCAGCCTCAGAGTCCTGGACAACATCCAGACGATGATTGCACCCTCCTCCTTTCAATTTCACCAGCCTGAATTGCAAAAGAAAGCCACAATGCTTCTAATCTTTAATTGCTTCTGTGGACCACTGAAATGGTTCTGTCTTTTGATCCTGGATAAGTTGATCTTTGAATTTCTGAAAGTTAGAGTGTATGAAGTCTTTGGAGCTCCTTTGAAGGGCCACATGAGATATGATTGCAGCACAAACCACTAGGGTCTCTTCTTTCTATCTTGCTCGTGTTTCATGTGTGCAAAAATATCCAAAGCAATTATTCATTCTGCAAGGCTGGCGTGTCTTCCTTGCTGAGCCCACCAAGCCACCACGAGCCCAGAGAGAGCAAACAACCACAATCATTATTGCCATGGGGCAGGCAACAAATCTCAGCCAGGAGGGAGACAGGAGAACCACCTACAAATTTGTATATCAAAAACCTTTTCCAGTTTGTGCTTTTTAAAGAACCCAAGTTGAGTGGATGAGGAAGACCTAACAGACTCGGGAGGATAAATGCGGTCTTACAAAAGACGACTTTGGTGTGCAAACCCAGCTCTCCAGCTCGGAGTTTTCCTCTCATTAAAGCTGAATGAACCAGAATTCTGGCAGGATGGGACCATTGCCTGAAGGCAGAACAGGTCTCTCTGCTCAAACTGCCCACCCACTCCACAGGCTGAAGTTGCTACCCAGGGTTGCAGGAGTTGTGGCACTAGAGGTGAGCAGACATGGTCTCTTCCCAGAGCCTTCTGCAAAGAAGGGAAGGGAATCAATGTTTCAGTGTCTGGAGAGGGGGAAATCCATCCAAGTAGCTGGTTTACATCAAAACCACAGAATCTTTGGAAACAGAATAAGATAATCTCAGTGACATTTCCTTTATCTTGTTCTTGCTGCCAGATTTCTAACATTCCTTTGGGGTAGAGAGAGATACATTTTAATGAACTTCTGGGAGATGGGGTACTTATCCCACTCTTTAATGTAGGCTGGATCCCATTACGAGGTTGCCCCACATCAAATTCATCTGCCTTTAGTCACTCATTTGTCTCCTGTGAGACTTCCCAATTTCTTCCCCAAACACACCCCAAACTCCTTTCAAAACCCTGCCAACCCACAGAAACTGCCACCTGGCTTTGGGGTTTCAATGGTGTGTCCCTGCTCAGGGACTTCAACACAGGCAGTGAAGCAATTCAGGAAATTGAGAAGGATATTCCTGAGGAGACAAGAAAGGGGAACAGTAAAGGTCACAGCTCTCTGCGCTCAGATGTCCATGAAGAGCCAGCAGCCACCATGCTTGGCCTGGGGACTTCACTTCTTGTGGGCTCCTGGAAGCCTCTGTAGCCAAAGCAACTTTTTTCATGTTAGTGCTATAGGGATTTTGATCAGTTTTGTGCACTTTTTCTCCATCCCACAGTGTAGGGAAGAGTGCCTGATCCCCTGGCCCTTACCTGCTGCTGGTGTCCCTCTCCACAGCCATCTCCCAGATAGGGGGACAGAGCAGAAACTGCTTTTACTGCAATGCAGAGCCACATCCTGGGAAGCAGAGCTGCAAACCACCAGGCAATTGCACAGATTCCACTGGAGACCATTTCAGAGAAGGCACTGAGCTTGATAATGCTGATTTACATGGTGGTGCAGCTTCCCTTTACCATAGGAATTGCCGGGTGACATTCCCTGGCCTGCATGATGCCGGAGGTCAGGCTGCTGATCAGAGCAGTCCCATCTGGCCTGAAAATCTATAAATTCAGATCTGGATGAAATTGGGCAATTTTGGATTTGGATAAGCATTCATGAATTTAAATGAATAAATAATAATATAATGATAAATCATTCATCTCACTGTCTAGCGTGCGAGTCCCCTCAAAGACCTGCAGTTCAGAAGCAGCCAAAGTTTGACTACCTCTGCAATTAGAGCCAATGAATTTCAAATGAGGGGGAGGGAGGGATAAAAAGAAGAAGAAATGTTGGGGGGGACCATTTATCCAAAGCAACTTTCCCCTCCCTGCAGGCCATACAAGGACTGGATGCTAACAAATTTATCTCACTGCTGGCTCAGGGGAGTGGCACTGGTGAGAGCTTCCATCTCCCAATACTCAAGACAAGCAAGATCCATAAATCCAATGGGTTCCAGATCTGCTATGTTAATATAAAGCTTGCACTCCTCACAGCTGGCTCACAGGGCTAGGCTCAAGACTTTCTGATTCAATCCCAGGTAACCATGGAAGGCAAGTACATTTCCTTTTGGTTGTATTATAAAAAGGAGCTTTGGGCTAGAGCAATGTTGTGCCCTGCTCAGAGTCAGGCCCTCTCCAATGAGAGGTAAATCCATGGGCAGTCACCATGGTGGAGAGGAGATAACAGGCTGGGCTGCACAATCTGGGCTGGGCAATCTCCACTCCTGATCTCTCACCCAGAGCTGTCTCCTCATTCCCACTGAGGGGCATTTGCCAGACACTCACTTTGTGCAAAATTCCCAGCACTGTTCTATCCTTCTCCTCCTCACCCTTCCAACTGTTGTATCCCCTTGAAACACCCCCAAACCAATTCTGTCCTGATTCTCCCTGGTGAGTTTCTGCCCTCCCCAAACCTTTGTGTTTAATTTCCTCTCTAAACCAGCTCTTGCAGCTTCCCCCAGTTCAGCCTCCTTCACTCATTTCATTAACATGCTGTTTACTTCTGCTTGTAGATCATTAGCAGCAATATTAAACAACTGGCAGCCTGCCCAGGAGGCTGTGATCTCCGGGGTTGATGGCTTGTTTTATTTTCCCTCCCTGAGAGAGCAGCAAAAGCATCAGAGTTGCGTGGACATGGAAAGGCCCGAGCCAGGAGCAGAGATGGGAGAGGCTGCTTTTTGCCTTTCCTAGTAAATCTCCCAATCTGCTTTGCCTTTAAATTCTTCACACATGTAGGTCCTTCTCTTATGGACATGCTTCTGATGTTTCTATTTGGACCATTTTCTTGAAATAAGCCTTTCCCATCCCTTGCACCTCTTAAAATCACTTCGTTTGGAATTAATGAGTCCACATCTGGGACTGAATCTTAGGTAAGTCTCATTTCAGGCCCCTTGTATCACAAATTCCTTCTGCTTTCCTACTGAAAGATGAGCCAACAAACTTATTGACTGATCTCAGTCTGTCATCTTGCTCTGTCACAGGGATTTAACTCCTTCTCCTTGAGGAGAACTCATCTCCACCACTCAGACTCTTGAGGTTCTCATACATTTCCCTTAGAAAATTCCTCTAAGGAACTTTGCAGAGGTGTGGGAAAACTTTACGTTCAACTCAGAAACTCAGAGAATACTTTTAGTAACCCAGACCAAGTATGAAATGAACCCAAGGCAATCTATGAAGCCAGGAGGAAGCTCAGACCAGAGCAAAGGCACTTTGGTGCCTTGCAACAGCTACTCTGTAGTGAACAGAGAAGAGAACTGGCTACACATTTTCATTAAATATTCATCCATTTGCTTTTTAATATGATGATTTTTTTTTTTCTTTTTCTGCCAGGGAAAGATGAAGGGAAGGAAGGGTGAAAGGGAATTGGCACACTCAAAATCTTCCAATATCATGTCAACAGAAATGTCACTTGAAAATTCTAATTCAGACAATTTTGACTGATCTCTGTTCATATTTCCAGTGTCTCCACACTGGTCCCTTGGGCTGTTGGCCACCTCCTCCTTGGACTGACAGAGGATCAATCAATCAATCCTGCCCTGTCCACAGAGGATTGCAGGGGCCTGCTGTTAGCACTGTAAAAAATTCCAGTGCTAGTAGGAAAATCTTCAGAACATGCTCATGCTCCTTCTTTGCTCCTTCTCTTTTTCCAGATCAGGCTGTTGCCAGCCATGAACACAAAATCCTGGAAAGCTACCTCTGGATTGCTCACCCAAGGCACACTTGCACCAGTTAGTTCCTGTTCTAGCACTGCCACAAAGCATTTTCCTCCACTCTGCCCACAGGGGAATCTTTGGGGAATCACTGGGTCCCCTCTTGGCCCCAGGTAGCTGGGTTAAGGACCCCAAACCCTTTGGACTCTCTCTACCTGAAGTGATTCTTCTTCTAACCCATGATCAGCAGATGCTGCCATCTGGAACTGACTTAATGAATTTGAGTAAAGAGCCGCCTTTCTGTTCAAGTAACTCCCTCCCCCTGGTGTGCTGCTATTTCAGACAGATTTGAGAGTGTTTTTCACTCAAAGGCTTTCCATCAAAGGCCACTCATGTGGGACACAGACCTTTTTGTAGGGTTTCAGTCACTCTTTATGATTTCACTCTTTCTCCACCTTGCTGTGTGTTTTCCCCACACCTTCCTGGCCAAAGGCACCACACTGTTCCAGAGGTTTCCTGCTGTGCCCCTCACTCCATGGACACACACTGCTGTGTCCCCACCTCCAGGAGTGTGCAGCAGAGCTCTGTGACACACAGAAGCTGCATTTGCTCTTCACCCCCAGGTTCTTAATGTCCTCACGTGGCCTTTTATCTCTGCTTCCCTGCCCACTTGCATTCACACTATTCCCAAGCCAAACATTCAAGCTATCATTCCCTGCTTGTCTTTCCAGCCTCCCCAAATCTTTTTGTTTTACTTCCACTGTCCAAACCAGCCCCTCTAGCTCCTCCCAGTTTAGCTTCACCCACACATTTCATTTACATGTTGTTTATTCCCACTTCTGGATGATTAGGGAACACATTAAATGACTGGCAGCCTGCCCAGAGAGGCCATTACCTTTGGGGTTGATGGCTTGTTTTATGCACCTCTCACAGTGGTGAGAGCAGGTCTGGAGGGTCCTGAGCAGCACAGGGAAGATCCAGGGGAACTCCACATCTCCACATTTTCAGTGCACTGATGATCTCTGCCTGCCCCCCAGCCCCATGTGGAGTCACTGGGACAGCCCCAAGCAGGAGCCCTGGCATGAGGCAGAGAGCTGATGGAGAACATGATTCTGGGACAGGGATTTTTCCTGCTCTACAAAACTGGGAGAAAAGAAGGGGGGTAACTAGACAAAATCATGCAGGACATCCTCTGGCAATGCCACCCAGTGCCCTTACCACCTGTGAGGGGTGAGGGAGGATGTGACAGCATGGTCTTTGTAAACTCATTAAAATGTTACATTTCACAGTGTGTTTTAAGTCTGACTGAGGTGAAAATGGTTCTTTGGGTAAAATAGCCTCTGAGCACCAGAGTCTGGTGGTCTCAGTGAGGGGTTCTCAGGAGGTTGCAGATTATTACAGTCCTGAGACACATGAACAGTCTCTGTTTTGGCCCACACGTTTGAAGAATGAGTCAGAGCTCTTCAGTTCTTGGTCTCAGAGTTGTTTATTGTACCTTATCTATAAAAATTTTTCTCCTGCCCTGCCAAGGTCTGTCCAGCAGGACAATTCCAGGCACTCTGGCTGCCCTCAGGGCAGTGTTATCTCTTTACACTACAAACTACGTATAACATGTTTTCAATTATTTCCCAGTACCTATCACCTATGTTAGACAGTGAGCTTCTACTCTAAACCAATCCAAAAGTGCCAACATCAGAGCAGAAGATGGAGGTAGAGAAGAAGGAGAAGAAGAAAGGCTGGACACACCCAAGTCCCTCCATCTTGTCCCCAAAACCCCTATTCTAATAACCCCAAAATCTACTTTTTCACCCAGTGATAATTTTATTATTACACTACTTAAACTTCTGTGGCTTTCAGGTCTTCATACAAAGCTGGTAATTTGCCCCACGGGTCACAATCAAACCCCCAGGTGTTCTGGGCTGTGTGCCAGGGTCTCTGAGCCCCCTGGCAGGGGTCCTGGCAACTCTGGACACCCAGAGGGATGCACTGAGTTCTGACAGGGAGCTGGGTAAAATCCCGTTGCAGATCCTCTCTCAGCCTTCCTGAGCCCAGGTTCCAGAGGCACAAGAGCTGTCAGGGGCACACTGTGAAGGGGATGGTTTTACCAGGAACCTGGGGGGTCCCAGGACTGCTGTGAAGGCAGACACCTTGACACCTGACAAGCTGCAGCCTCTGTGTTCTGCTTCCACTTCCCCAGTGGGAAAAACACTTTTCCTTGGAAAAGATCTCCTTGCCAACGCAGTGCCCATCACCAAAAAACCCTCCAAAAGGCAACTTACACAAGGGCAATGTGTTTCCTGATGGTCACTTTTCCAGATTCAGTGGTCTTTGGGGATTCCCAGCCTGCCAGATTGGTCTCACACTCACTGGAATGCCTCAGAGCAATGATTTTGCCGAGCAGCTCCGAGTGTAGCAGTGGTTCCAGACCAGAGCCCTTCCCCACATGAGCAGTCACATTTTCACCAGGCAGCCTGCTTTCAGAGCAAGGAAGATGCTGGTCACCCTTACAGAAAAGCACTCTCTTTTGGGGCTTTTAGAAATACAGATCTTACCTGCCTTTTACACTCCTTTCAAGAACAAGATGCAAAGCGATCTCTTCCCTAATGAATAAAATCACTGAATTGAGAAAGAAAATGTACCAGGTGGCTCTCACTCTTTCCCGCCTTAAAAAAAAAAAAAAAGAAGAAGAAGAAGAAAAGAAGGTAAGAAAAAGGTTTTGAGCTGTTCTTCAAAGGCTGTCTGATTTGCTTTGAATAATATAAAATGATGATGGAGGGAAAAAAGAGAATATTAAACTCAAGGCTGTAAAAGCTCTGCTCTCAGGGCTGAGCCGCTGAAAAAGATCCACGTATACCTTTCATGAAATAACTGCAATGATCTCTCCTTGTCTCTGTAACAGCTGGGGGATCAGCAGCGAGGCAAACCTGGGCCCAAATATGGCCTGGGCAACAAAAGCTGGGGTGCTCCTTCCCTGGAGATGTTTGCCCCCGTGGTACATCCAAATGCCCCACACCTCACTGTGGGTTTCTCCACCAGAGTCCCCCATGTGTCCCCATCCTGGGCCAGAGCTCCCAGGAAAGGGAGGCAGGAAAGTGGGACAGGAGGGACATGCGGAAAGAGAGGGGAAAATGAATGAAAAAGTATTTTCTTCTGAGATCCCCCGAGAAAATTAGTGTGAAGCTGGAAGGAGCTGATTGCTGTCAAGGCCTGCCAGAGCCCAGATAGCCAGCTGCAGTCCCCAGGCACAAATGTGATAATAGCCAACAAGCTAAAATCATTAACAGTAGCGATTGCCTCTGGAAAGACCCCAACACCTAGGAGGAAAAACCAGTGACAGCAGAGGGAGAGAAAAAAATTAAAAGAGAGAAATTGTAATTTCCTCTTAGCATTTCCGCACTCTGTTTTCCATAACCCTCTGATCCCAATAAAGACTGCCTCGCCTAGTTATGGCTCAGTCTGGCTTTCCCCAGCTGGACTCCAACGATCAGCTCTTCTCCCTCTGTTTGCTGGTGGGAGAGCAGAGGGAATGAGGGTGAGGGAGGAGAGGCAAATACTTGGTGAAAATAGCCCTCACCTTTGGCTGGATGGACAGCTCTTACAGATGTTAACCACTACCAAAAAAACTATTTTTGTGGCTTTGTTTGGATGAGTCAAGCCCATGTGATGAACATCTGGGGTGTCCCCACAATCCATGGCATGTGGCACAGAAAGAGGGAAAAAAATCCATTTCTCAAGCAGATCTTTGAAATGCCAGAGACAACAGGAGTACTGGAGTAGTCTGTTCTGGGACCAGTCTGGATCTCCTTCAACAGCAGCTTGGAGAGAGGATGAGAATTTGCAAGTGATGCCAGAATTAAGGGACTACTCTGAGCTGTGTTTGGAGACAAGACAAGTTTGGGTGGATATAAGAAAAAGATTCTTCCCCATGAAGACAGTCAAGCACTGGCAAAGCTGCCCAGACAGCTTATCCATGCCAGAGCCTATGGCATGCCCGTTCCTGAAGGTTTAAAGAACCATCAGGGTAAAGCCCAGAGCAGCCTGGTCCCATCTCACAGCTGGCCCTGCCTTTGGGAGGCTGCACCAGAGACCCCCTGAGGTCCCTGCCAGCCTGAATCATCCAAATCAGACACCAGTGCCTCTGCTCTCTGCCCACAGAGCCAGCTTCACCACCCTTGCTATGTCAGCACACCTCTGTCTATTCCAGCATCCTAATACTCCTGGGAAGGGCTCTTTCCTCCAAGGAATTTTCTGTGACAATCAGAATTGGAAAGCAGGCCATAATGAGTCTGTGTGCTCTGTGTCAAAATGAAACATTTTCAGCTAAGGCCTTGACTGCAAGGCCCCTTAAATCTTTAGTAACTCACATCCCAGTCTGCAAACCTGAGAAAATTTCTTCTTGCTTCTCAACTCTTTGCTTTCTGTTTTTCTAACCTCATCTCAAAGCAAACTCCACGTGAGCGTCCTTTGGTTAAATCAACTGCTTCTGCAAGGAAGGAAAATAACATCAGCTTTTAACATTAAAAACAACAGATTTTGGCTCCAGTTGTATTTGTGAGAACATTGGGTTTGCGTGTAGGATTCCATGCTTTATCTTGGTACAGCCCCATGTGCCAAGCCTGTGTATTCAGGGGTAGGTGATGGGAAATGGGAAAATTATGAATTTGCCCCTGAAGTATATAGTCCAGAGCACAGCTTGCCCAGGACAGTGCTAATATTAGGGGGAGAGGAGAACATTCACCCTAAAAATCCCAGTATAATGCAGGGCCACATTTATCATGCACTCTTTGGACTCATTTGCTTTTTTGCAAACAATGCTCTGCAGAGCCATGGCTGACATTCAGGAAAGAGCAATGAAGTGGAGCACCAGGAGCTTTTTGCACCAGCCAGTGAGCCCATTGCTAAGCTGCTTTGTGCAGGAGTTGTAGAAATCACATCCCATGCTGACGCTCACCTTCTTGGGGAGCTGGCGGGGAGGACCACATTCCTTTCCAAAGATTGTCAGGGCTCAGAGAAGCATTTAGCAAAGCCACACTGAACCTGTTCAGATGCAGCTGGAGTTTGTAAAATAGGGAGCTCTTCTTCCAAAATTAATTCCTGGCTTTGGATTTCTCTGATGTAAAGAGTTTAATTTTCCAGCTCAGAAAACTCTGTGCTGCTCCTTTAGTGAAGGGATAGGAAGGTTCCCAGCCTCCCTGCCCTGACCAGCAAAAGCACAAATTCTCAGGCTGTTCCTGGGAAGTTTCCTCCTGCACCTCTTCCTCCCCACAGGATATCCTCACGTGTCCTTCAGTCCCAGGCTCAGTGTGGTGGTGGGGGAACACTGACCCAGGAGGGGCTGTGTGATCCCCGGGACTCTCTGAGAGCAGGCAGCAAGCTGTGGGGCTTGTCCAACCTCCCACAGGACCTGATAAAGGACCTTTACCAAATCATTCTGGATAACCCATTAGGCTGTCCTTAGCACCCCCAGCCCTTCAAAGACCTTGTCAGGGCAGCATTGCCCACCCAGGGATTTCACAGACCCTGCCAGACCCCACCATCTGCACAGCAGCCTTGGCATCTCCCACCTTGGCTGCCCTGGCTCTCCCAAGGACCACAAGGGCTGGCCCAGACTCTTCCTGGCACTTTCTAGGGGGTACTTAGGCAGTTCTGCACATCTGGTGTCCTACACTGCACGATGGGTTATTGGTCAGGAGACATGCAAGGGTGTTTAGGCATGGCACGGTGGAGATCTGTCCCTTCCCAGCTGGAACATCCATGCCATGGGTGGGTCTTGAGCTCCGAGCCACAGGATGCTCCTCAGACCCAGAATTTAACAGCTTTATTTGGATACTGGGGAAATCCCATATGAATACACACTGGCACAAAGCTGGAAGGAACAATTTCCCTGCTCTCACTACACTCTGAACCCCTCTGCTGCAGGAAAGTGAGTTGGCCAGTCCTCCCTTAAAAAGAAGTGGCCAGGGATACTTAGAGAGTGTCTCCAAGGCACTGAGAGTAAATCATGTGTCAGATCCCCAGCTGGAAGAAATCAGAAAGGAGAGAAAGAAAAAGATAAAAGTAAACAGAAAACTTCTTATACCCTGAAATGGGAACTAAAAGGTGGAGAAATCCCATGTGAAGGACTCTGTTCAGAAATCCTGGCAGAGTTTCAGACATCAGACTTCACAGCCAAGTAACTGATGGCAGAGATAAGAAAAAGAAACTGTCAGAAGTGTACATAGTGCACACATCACCTTGGTATCTAATTAGCTAAAGGAGTCTGAGTCTTTACTCAAAAGCAAAATTTTTCCCAATGTACACAAAAGCTGATTAAACTTTAACCCCTCTCCTCCCCATAAATTAAAAAAGAGACCCCAGTCAAAGTGATATGGTACAAAACTTGGTCAAACAAAAGTTTTGGAGCTCTTATCTCCAGTTTACCTTCTCTATTGAGATTTCCCATCCTTGATTAATGACTTGCTTTTTTATTGTGTTTTAAGGAGTATGTCAGTTGCTAAACCTCTGAAAGCTCCATGGTGTCACTGGACTCTGAACAGACCAAGAGTGAGTGTGCCTTTTATAGAGCAACCTGTGTCTTACACACATCCCGTCCCCTCACAAAACATATGGATATTCCCAGCGTGATCATAGCCAGTCTTAACATCCCAGGGTTTGTCTGCACTAGGTCATTTAGTCTGAATTAAATATATGAAAACAGGACTGGTCACACCACACCAGCAGCTCCTCAGGCACGTCCATTTGGTGTCAAAGAGGTCTCTCATCTCTTTTGCTTAATTGAAGGGGTCTTACTTCAACTCTTCTTAATTCTGAGTGTTGAAACAGAGTCCTGATTCAGTTTAATTAATCCCCTTTAAAAATGAATTTGAGTTAATTCTCCCACGGGTCTCAAAGCAGAGAAGTGCCCAGAAATCGCTGCATGGCTTAATATTTAGAATGAGATGGGACTCTTTCAGGGTGAACCACTAAACCCCACCTGAAGATTTCATTTTCCTTATTACTGGAGATTGGAGGAAATTTTTTAACTCAGAAAGCAATTATGGGCAGTGCTGCCATGCCCATGTTTTGATCATAGGTTTGATGAAGTGGAAAGGTCACAGCTCTTGAAGTCAAGTGCTAGGATGATATTCCCACGTGCCACATAAGTTTATAACTGAAAAAACATTGGAAAAAGCTTTGAAGCGTAATAATAAAAGCAAAAACAAGACCTCAAATGCATTAGTATTTTTCTAAATCACGCTTTTTTTTCATAGTTGTGGTTGGCAGTGTAACATCCAACAGCATCTGCAAAACACTAAGTACTATTTGAACAGACCAAATGCTTAGGAGGAGAGCCAGAAAAATGTTCATAGCAAAATTTACCAGCCCTTAAATTTAATTACAAATCCAGAACTAAAACTGTGTTCAATGAAAATTTCACTGTGGTGAGTGCAGTAGAGATGGGCCTGAGCCAAGAGGGAGCAAAGAAGCAAATCCAGACCTCAGGAGCCTGGACATTGTTCTGAACTTCACAACTGTGGAACAGGGATCAAAGACCTGGACTATTCAACTTGGAGAATTCAAAATCCCTGTCCATCACCATGGGCAGCCAAAGAGAATTTTCAGAGCCAGGGGACATGGGCACCCCACCTGCATCACCTCCCTCCCAGGGGTGTCACCTCCAGCTCCAATGGGGATTACCAGGAACTCAGCAAATTTGAAATCTGGCAGTGCCACATGCACAGAGTGGGCAGACAAGTGAGATCTGGCACATACCAACAAATGCACACTGACAAACTTCTTTGAAGCAGTCCTGGCCAACAAAACAATCTGATTTTTCCTGGCTCTTTCTTTGTCCATCTCTCCAGTACCTGCCCACCTTCTACCCAGTGGTGAAATACACAAGGCTTTCAGTGACTTTGAGGAGAATGGGTTTTTTTATTTCTCCCTCCACCAGATCTCATAGAGGTTTGGCTGCCCAGTGTCCATGGAAATTGAAAGAAGAAAATGAAAAAGCAGAGGCTGGCCCCTGTGCCCATGGCAGCTGATGGGCCTCAGCTGTGGATAGTACCAGGCAGTGGCCACATGCAGCCCTGTGGTGCAGAAATTCTGTGTTACACAATAGATGCTCTTGTAGCTCTGCAATACTGTCTACATTTATTAAGTGAAATCACTGCCTGTTTTCTGCAGCATTAAAAGTGAGCTGGAGTACAATATATTTATTGATTGCTACTAAACACACCCTGGGCCTCCCTCCAGCTTCCTCTCTGCTGTTTATTCAAGCAGAGCTCGAAGCACAGACACACACCTGCATCCCCAGGACAGGCTGTGCCCTGTCCCTGGAACAGGGGACACAAAACTGCTGCCCAGCCCCTCTCAGCACCACACACAGGGGAGCTGAAATCACCAGGAAGGAGAGGGAATGATGAGCTGTGATGGGACCACTGGGCAGGGAGGGCACCAGAACTGGCGGGTGGAGGAAGAAACGGATGTTGGACTCCAGGGATCCAAAGGAGTTGCACAGATGAGGAGGAGGCTGATGGAGGCATCTCCACAGCTTTCCTTGGGCTGGCTGTCAGGAGGAGCAAGAGTCCTGCAGCAGGAACAGATGCCAGAATGATGCCCCAGCACTGCACAGGGTGGTGAGGACACAGCAGAGAAGGCCAGGCTCGGGCACAGCCCATAAGGCAGTGAATCCCACTTTGTTACCACTTCTTGACACCCTGGGGACCCACGGCAGAGAAATGAGCCCCTGGATTTATCCCCCTTTTCCAATTAGCCTCATTTCCCCTCCTCCTCTCCCTCCGCCCTGCTGGAATCAATCCTTGTCCTGGCATTTTAAAGGGCAATGTGCACGTTTTATGGCTGTCCCCTATAAAACCATTCTACATGATAACACATCCAGCCCTTTATTAGGGACGTTTGGCAAGTTTATTAGCCAGACATTTTTCTGCGCTGACAGATGAGGTCCTGCCATCACTTCTCTGAGCACGAGAGTCCCTCCCGTCCCCTCCTCCCCTCTCCAGAGCTGTCCAAGCCCTCGATGCCAGCAGCCCACAGAAACCCTCAGTGCACCACCAGCCCCCTCCCTGGGCAGCTGAAGTCCTCCCTGTCCTACACCTCACCTGCAGCCAGGTGAGGAGCAGCAGCAGGACCATTCCCCTTCCCCCAGGAACTAGCAGAATTTAATTATCCTCTGTTACAGCCACACCCAGCAAAGACCTATTAACCCTTCAGATCCAGGAAAGTGCTCCTGGCTCCATGCACAGGCATCCAGAGGGGCAGACTCTCACACCATGGCAGGACAGCTCCTCAAGTCTCTACAGCAACGCTGTGCCTGGAGGAGCAATTAGCCCCGAGATACCTAAAGATACCTTTAGGTATCTTGGAGGGTAATTGCTCTCATCAGACACCAGGAAACCAATTGGCCTTTGTAGTTTGGGCACTGTGATGCTTTGCCCCAGTCCACCCCAATCCCAAGGTCACCACAAACAACACATCTCTGCAGCACTCCCTGATGAGATGAATCTGGGACACAAGTTCAGCAGATGTTACATGAGGCACAGGGGCTCTGCTTCCCAAAAAAGCCAGCACTGTGCTGCCAAAGTGGGTTTGTCTCAGCCCTCGGATGCTGACGCCACCGAGGCTGTGCCGGTGCCAGCTCCTCCTCCCTGTGAAGCTCGGAGGACTTGATGTAAAGCCAGCTGCAAGTTTTATTGTCCTGTGCTCACAGCTGTCCATGTGTGTAACAGTGAGCAAGAGGGTCAGCAGGGGTTTAATGGGGGGTCAGGGATTAAGAACAGAGACTGGAATTTATCTGAGTGCTTACCTGGTGCCTCCTCGCCACACTCCAGGGCCACTGGCCACCGCTGAGGGTCTGCTCCCCACACACCAGGACAGCCAGAGGGATGAGTGCCTGGTGAAAGGCAGCAAGCAAACCTCTGGCTCAGCCCTGATCCCAGTCAGGCTGTTGGGCAGACACCCTCCCAGGCCATGGCAGATGATCCTTGTCACCTTTCAGGTGTTTGTTGCACATTAAAATGGGAAGCAAATGCAAGGCCGTGTTGTGATTCCCACCCTGCAGGGAGCCTCCCACCCAGCTGTGGGTTCACTCACTGATTTTGACCCACTGCTGCTGTTTAACCCCGAGCAGGGCCACTGGGAGCAGTGGTGGGCTCCCTGCAGCTTCGAGCCCCCCTGCCCCATGTTGGTTCACATGTCACATTCCCAGGCTGTGTTATTCTTAAGTGCTGTAAATCTCTCACTATTATTCTCCCACTTGATATAGTGAGCTGTGTCATTTTGAAAGGAAATACATAACAGTATATTAAAGAAATCATGGATCTCCTCATTCATGTTTAAAACAAATTTATTACAATGTAAGAAACCCTGAATAGCATGAATTTATTATAATGATTTAAGGCTCCTGGCACTTGAGTTAAAAATGTCTCTCAATAAATAACTTTCCCTTGAAAACACAGCAAATTAATATAGTTTACCATTTCCAAAGTTATATAAATCCAAGAGGCTTAAATCAACAGTACGCTGGATAAGATTACTGTTGCTCAGCCACAGACTGGTATCACAGCTCAGAGGGATGGAAAAATCGGTGAAAAATGAATGGCTTTTTGTTTTTTTTTTCTTTTCTTGGTCACCACCCTAGGCTATGTCTGCTCTGTGAAAGTCAGACTAATGTGAAACGGATGACAGCAGCTGTGGCCTTTGCACACAGGTATCATTAAAACAGAGCGGCTACTCCGCCACCAGACTCAACAAGCATCACTCTGATATTTCCCCAAAGTGCCTCCAACACACACAGCCTCCTTGCTTTCCACAGCCGTGTTTTAATTTGACTGCAACCCAGGAGCTGAGATGTCTCCAGCTTGGCTGCTCCAATCCTGCTGCAGTCTCCCAAGTCCAGAGCAAACACGGGGTTATAAAAAACTGCCTGGACACTGACCCTGGCCCCAGTGCAGGAACATGGATAAACTGGGAAGGGAAGTGAACCCCACACGTGGCTGTAGCCATCAGTGGGACTGGCAGGCTTTTCCTGGCCCAGAACTTGCTTCAAGAGCTGTCTGTGGAGCTCAGCAGCTGTTGGGGACAACAGCCTGTGCACATCTGTGCATCCTGGGCAGCAGCGGTGTTGCTCAGCTGCACGCACAGCTGGGTGCCAGCTCACAGAGAAAATTTCTCACATCTTCTCCCTCCCCATGGACCTTCCTTCTCCCCAGGCCACCCTCCAGGCAGCAGAAAGAGCTCGGCATCATCAGCTGAACAACCAGGCAGCCCTTTCCCTCAGCAAGGTTTTCTATAGCTTTTTACTTTATGAAGGCCTAATTTTTTTTCTTTACTGTCAGCATGTCAATTTTTTTCCACAACATGGGTGATGACTACTTTTTTAAGCAAAGTACAGCACCAGTGACATCCTGACAGTGCCAATACAGCCAGAGTACACCCACCTGAGCTTTTCAACACAGGAAGTTAGGGCTGTTAAGAGTCAGATTGACAGCCTCGGTAAATTCAAGTCCTCTGTTCAGCAGACGACAAGGAGTTATTAGAAGCAGACAAGGCTTTCAGGTCATCCAGTCCATCTCCCACCCCACCTTTTAATTGTCTCTCTCACCCATGCTATAAATATCTGACTCTTCTCATCTTGTTTCCTCATTATGTCAATTATAGCAGTCCCTGATCATTTTTATTACTCCTCACTGCGATCTCTCCAATCTGCCAGTAAGCTCTCTGGTAATGAGATCCCTGTGCTAAAGGCACAAGTGCAAATAGAGGGGCACCAGCTCAACTGACAAGGAGCCATTTCCTCTGCAATTCAGAGATGTCATTGCCTCCCCATCTGCAGCTCAAAAGTCTTCTCGTCTGTTTTTGTTGCTATCACTGCCTTGTGCTTTGTTCACTCTTCTCCTTCTGAGAGTTTGTGTTGTCTGGATCTCCCCCATCCCATCAAGAATGTGTCAGGCAGATTGTTATCAAGGTGTCTGAGTTCACAGGTACTGCACCCACAAGTTCATGCTCTGTCCCAAACTGAGTCCTGCAATCTTTTTCTTTCCTGCTTGATATTTCCACTTCACGTCATTCTTTCCTCCTCAACTCTTCTAAATTTAGCAGGGCCTCCTGGTTTCATTTCTTACACAATTCCACAATTCCTGCTTCAGGAAACAGAACCATGATCTGAAATGCAACCAGACCTGGTACTCAGCCCAAGACATCCAAAAAACAAACAAAAAAACCCAAAAAAACTTCTGAAAGTGGCAAAGAGGAAAGGCTGTACAGAAATGAGGCCACACTGTCACCATGTCCCATCAGCAGCACTGGAACTGGGCATCCTGCTCTAGTGTAAACCTTTCAAGATGCATAAATGTTCAGAAATAGGCCCTCCAAATCATCCAGAGGCTGAAAAAAAAATTAGGACACAAGGCCATCTCAACAAAGAGAAGGCTCAACCAGGAGTTTATGACTCCCTTTGAGGTACTCAGTCTGGCTATACGGCAACTTTGTAATCCTGCTTCTAGAGGCACAACAAAGTCTAGCAGCTGAAAATTCAAGTAGATAACCTCAGCCTCAAAATAAGGCAGTTTTGAGATAACATCAGCCTCAGAATAAGGCAGTTTTGTAGCAGAAAGAGTAATTGCTGGAAGATTTTGACAAGGCACTTCTAAAATTTCAACGCAACTGTCTCATAGTCATCTCTAATTCAAGAATGAACTAGATTTTATGTCTGTGAATTCATCTTGTCCTTTTCTTCATTATCAGGTGGAGGGGAGAAGTTCCCACTCTGTTCTTAATGTTCACAATACTCAACACTGTGTTTGGGCAGCTGCTTTAATCAAACCCATGCTTCAAGGTTTTATTGTAGTTGCCAGTAAGCACCAGGAAATATACCTTTTCTCAGCTTTTCACTTTCCTCTTGTCTGCAGATAGTGGACCAGAAAAAAATGAACTCACACTGGTTATTGCATGCTCTGAGTGGAAATTAATTTGTTTTACATACTCAGGATGAATCCTGAATCAAGGAAACTTGGCTCTCACTGCAGCTTATGGATTAGGTCATCTGCTGGGACCACCTGGGCATCTCTCACCTCACAGATGTCAGGACCCCACCTCTTAGAGACATCTGAGTTTCTCCAGTTCAGCTCCCCAATGCCTTCAAGCCTTCCTTCAAGCCTCAGAATACATGAAGCCTGAGAGCTTCAGCTTCTGTTCAATAGGAATGTGTGCCCCATATATTTCTGCTCTTACAGATTACAGTTCACAGACATATTTTGGTGGATACCTCCAGTGCCTTCTGCTGTGGGTGCCGATATAGGCCACAGCCCCTCTGAGATGTGGTGCTAAACACAGTTCAGCACAGAACCCACAGAACCCTGTGAAGGGAGGCAAATTGGCTTGCCCAGAGCTAGGAAACAAATCCAGTTTCCCCTCCAGCCCATCCCTTTCCTGCAGCTGGGATGCTCTTCCACTCCCCATTAACAAATGCAGGACTCCTCAAGCACCAACTCTGGCCAGGCCAAGTTGGGTTTCTTGCTGTTTTTTATCTGAATTCTGCTTTCAAACACCCTAGTCAGGGATCCCCATGAAAGCTCTGCTGCACAGCTATGCCAAAGATGCTTGAGCTAGATGTCTCTCAGCTACATGGAGTCACAATATTGTAAAACATTTATTGTCACTGTGAGCAGACAAGCCTTCCAGTGATGCAGGAGCAGGTCTAGATGGGGGAGGCATTTTCCAGAGGAAAGCCACCCAGTCAGAGCAGACTACATTGCTTTTGCTGGTTTAAATCACCTCATTCAATATTCTGTGTTGTCTTATGTAGCATGCAGTTATGTAAATTTATAAATCATACACTAATTAGCACACAATTTCATAAATTTAGTAACAGTGAAAAAGAAGGTTTCTAACTAACCAGGCTGTGCTCTCTCCCCCACAGATGGTACAAATTCAAACACAGCCTGGAGGTCATATCTGAGAAATCTCTGCTGCAACTTCTAGAGTTTAACCCCAGGCTCACATGCACTTTCAAGGGCTGTCTTTTGGATATCTCAGGCTCAATCTCTCTGAAGTGCAGCTAAGCTCATTTCTCTCCTTCCTTAAAACCAAACTTCCACAGCTCATTGGATCACTGCAAATTTTATTTGTTTATTCTGATTCTTGCTCTCCAGTCTCCTGTTCTTCGCCCATCTAAGTCCCCATCCCCTGCAAGCATTTAAGTTCAGTCCATGTCCTGGGTTATACCTGGGTTCTGCACAGTTGCTCTCCATGTGCTCTGGCCTCCCTGCCCAGCTGCTCTAAAGGGGAGATGCTAAAGCTAGGTCAAGGTAATTTCCTTCTTTCCCTCATTTGCCAAGCATGCCTTGGACAGTAGCTCCTCAAATGCAGGAACATGATTTGGAAAAGGGTGTGGAGTCATAAGGCTCTTATGGGAACAAGTGTTTGAAAACATTTCTCACTTTAAGATACAAGCACACAATTGTCCTTCACCTGCTTATTCTAGTTTTAGAATATGTCCCTGCCCTCTGGCTCACTCCCACTTCATCTCCACCTTTGGTACAGTTATCTACCTTGCATCTTTGTCCTTTCTTGCCTTCACCTCCATCCTTTCTTCCTTACTCTTTAATTAACTTTTTTGTCCCAAAACATGGTGCTGGCTCTTCAATTCTCTTCTCCTTTGTATTTTGAGACCTCTCTCTTACTTCATGCTCCAATGGAGCCTTTGCTCCTTCTCACAGTAAGACCCATGTCCTGGAGAGGAAGAGAAGGCTTAAAACAAATTCTTCATGTATCTTAGCACACTGGAGACTCAGAACATAGTATGATGTGATGTTGTGGGAGGTGGAATACATTGTCAATGGCAGTATTGACAGCTGAGCTGGACAAAAATCAGAAGATAAGCCAAATAAAAGTCTGGAAGAATAAATTAAACCCCCAGATAATTTATTAGATTAAGACCTCACATACACATATAAATACGTGCTCAAGATGAGATTCAACAGCAAGCTGGAAAGGCTAGAAATGAAAAGGGTGTGATTATTACAGGTCTGTGATGTGCAAGGTGCTCAAAAGCAATAACTACACAAACAGCCAGCAAGTGTGTGTGCATGAACCACAAGGGAAGGACACAAACTGAAGGCGTGGGTAGGAGCCTTAGCAGCAGTCGTGTTATTCCACAAAGCCCCATGGAAAACACAGCCTGATGTGCCCCTGAAGGATATTCACTGGGAACACTCTGGACAAACAGTCTATGCTGGACCAACTCCCCAGCAGCAGCTCCCAATAGAGAAGCTCAAACTTAAAAGGACACTGTCATGTCATTGCTTTTGCTAGTTTAATTTTTGCATTTCCTCTACTGTTTTAGCAGATGGAAAACAATTCCCCTCCCAGTACCAGCTACTGATTTTGTCCTTTCCTATTTGACAATCATTGATTTTTTTTTCCTAAGGCTATAAATATTTTAATAACTTCAACTTTGTAGTGCCTCATGGCAAAATATCTTTGCTTGCACTGACTGCTAAACACTATTCCTAATGTACTGCTGATAACTAGACCAAGAGCCAGCATTATAAAAAATTACTTTCCACAGGGTCTATGAAATTAATAGCTTTTGTTTCTTTTGTCCACATCTCATAGAGAGTTAAAGCATACAGCTCTTCACCCATCAGGGATTTCAACCATCTTTTACTAGAAAACTTTGATTCACAAAGGTGTGCCCCCTGTATAGGTCTGACTGACAGACAGCACCTTCAGCATAGAGCCCACAACCCTGACAATGTCCTTTTAAAAAGAGCTACAACCAAAAAATATAGATTCAAGCCAAAAGTCACCTTGAGAAGTAGAATTTTTTAAATGATCATAAGAAATCTCAAAGCATTAAATATTGGCACCCACAAAAGAATCAAAGAACAGAATGCTCCCATGGAGTGTTCTCAACACAAAGGCACCTTTCAAGAAATATACACGTAGTTTTTTGCTGTTTTGAAAGGTCAGTTAGCATTTATCAGAAAAGGCAATTAAAGTTTCAGTCAAACTGGAAAAGAGACAAGAAGCAATTGGAGTGAAATCAGAGAACTCTTTCTCTATAAATGCCAACACTTAGAAAAACACCAGCAAAGCTAAAAAAACACCATGAAACAACACCAAACTCTAAGATCTGTGTGACGGTTATCCCCAAATTTCCTGCTGGTCCTTGTATATTTTTCTCTTCTTTCTCCTACTTTTTCCTGCCCTCTTTAAGCAGCACACTACTCAGCCAACAGAATAAGAAAACTTATGTTCCTATCTGCTCTACCTGACTCAGGGCACTGAATACATCTTTGGGGCCCTTAGCAGATACCTGGGCCTTCACAGGCTCAGGGAGTAGAACAAGAGGGACATTCAAAAGCAGATGGACATATTCCATAAAACTGTAACACCTCACTAAAAGCAGGACAGACCACGCAGGGACTTGCCACAGTAATAATTTTCTGGTCCAGCAATGCTGCTTTCCTCCTTTAAACTCCTCCAAGCAGCTTTTAAAATTCAGCTGGGATGCACAGAAAGGATATCACCTAATTTGTGATTAAGACTGGGCCTGAATGAAGCAGCCCAAAGTAACCTGAGGTTCCTCTTCCCCTTCTCTCTCTTTTTGTTTCACTGATGGAGCATGGTGCTGCCAGGGGCTGCGGTGCTCTCGTCTGAGATCCACCCTGCAGAGCATCACACATTGCACAGGAGCAGCATGGGGAGGCAGGCAGCAGCCATACCCCAAGCATCAGTACAGCAACTCAACCCAGCCATTACGATAAGCAGGGTTGCCTAAAGAGACTGTCTGAGGAGCAGTACTGGCCCATGAAGTGGTGTTTGGGAGCAAATGGCCTAGAACTTGCCCGTACTAGATCAATTCTACCTTTCCCTTGCTGCAATTTTACTGTGCAAAATGAGTATTTTAGTCTCATATTTCTAGGAACACATGCCGGTGGCTACTGTTACAATAAAATATGAACACTGCATTGTGGAGAAAATGACCATTAATCCTGTAATGTGCAGTCATTTTTACCAATTCGGCACATTTCTTTAAATAACCAAGTACATGCAGTAGATGGAAATGCATTTAAATAAACTGAAATAGATACAGCATGAATAATTAAAGCTGGCAGGAAAGTGTGTATTGTGAGCTGCTAGTGGAAATAATTACTGATTTGTCTTATTTACAATGGAGTCTGGATGCAGGATCAAAATAGTGCAAGTTAGTGAAAATGTCTTAAGACTGCTCTTGTGCTAGCACTACTATGTATTTCATCTTGAAAAGTACATCAAATAGGTTTTGGATCTCTACGATGTCTGACTCTGTTCTGCTGTTTCAGGGTTACATTACCCAGCACATAAACTCTGTCAAATAGCACTGATTTAAACAGGAATATAATTCAAACCTGTGCCTAGTACATCAACCTGCAACATCATCTATTAACATTATCAGACACTGTACAGTGTTGAGCTTACGATAGATCCCCTAAAAACTCAGTGTGTTAAATATCAGAATGTTGAAGGAAAAAGCAGATCATAAAATCAGTGAAAAAGTACTAAAGTGCTTGTACCTTTATAATATGCCAGGTTTTAAACAGACTTGTTTAATTAGAAAATAATCTACTTTGAACATGCTGGTTGTTGAATGTTAGGCAGTTCTTGCAAACTGCTTTAGAACAAAAAAAATCAATAATGAAATATACTTCCGATATAAAGCTGGCAAAACTGTGACTTCAATGTATTAGAAAATGTTGTAGATTTTAAAAAAATGCTATTGTAAATTGATTACTTGGCACATGAAAGGTTTAGGAAAAAAGTTAACACTTTCTGATTGGCATACCCCAACAATATACTTGCATCATGATCACTAAATCCAAAATGAACCTGGATGCTAATTAGCTATGTTTTAGAAGAGGGAAAACAAGCGGTGATCACTCCAATAATTTCAGAGGAGGTGTAGACCTAGGAGCAGTGTCAAATGAAGAAGATCTCCTCGAGGAGCCGACTCTCCTCCAGCTCATCTGCTCTGCTCCTGGGGCTGCAGGGGCTCTGGCACCAGGAGGAGGACAGCCTGTGGCTCACGCAGCAGGGCAGGTGCGGTTTGTTCCTGTCACAAGGTTCCCAGCAGAGCTGTCCTGGAGCTGATACTGGGCTCACAGACTCCACCAGGCCAAGAAGAGAGGCTTGGTACCTACAGAAACACACCAAGAAAACAGAGCTCTGTTAAGATCACAGCACCGTGCAGGAATTGCATCCAGTTTTCCAGCCTCCATAAATCAGACCAGTCCTAGATTTGTTTGACAGGGGCCACTGGCACAGAATGCATTTTGCTGTATGGACTCCTGTCAGTAATGACAACACAGAGCTACTGAAAAAGAGGCAAGCAAAGCATGGGTGCTCAGGTTATTTTAGGCTGTTTCATCAGCTTTTCCTTTTGAGGTGTGTAATGTCTTAGTTGCACTCTGGAGACTGAACACAGACCTCAGAGAGATGACAGCCAAATACACCAAACAAGGCAGACCCACACTGGTAAAGTGACTTATACACATGCTGCACTCTTTTTTTTGAATAGACCTCTACACTTGATTTAGTTTCTCAGGGATTTGAAAACAGCAGGAGACTTTATTATTATTATTATTACCACAAACTACATGTGCTTCCTGTAAATCTCTGTGTACTATATGGAGTCTGTCTGGTGGAAGCAGTGAAGGAATAGAATCTAAGCAAGGCAATACAGAATCAACACTTGAGACACCAAGAGAAAAGGCAAAGGTGCTAAGCATCACTCAGGTTGTCCTTTAAGTAAAAGTACAGACATGAGGGAAGGTTGCAAGCCAATGTGATCTGGCAATGCTCACTGAATAATGGCAGGTACTTGAGACAGAGACTTTCTATTAATATTCACAGGAGACAAGACTTGATCTAAATACCAGCGCAGGATTGATCATTACAATATATTTCCTCCTGTCCAATTTTAAATGTCTTAAACAATACCATTTCTACTGCTTCCCTAGGGAGCCTGTTCTCCAGCAATCTCTCAGTGATATATAAGAGATATCACACCAGAGTTTTACCTAAAAGTCCCTTTGTTCCATGCTGTTGTTAGCACCAACCTGCCTGATCTTCCCAACCCTCAAAGGCTTCCATGCACAAAACATTATTCACATTATTCATCCAAATGAAATTATCAGCACAGGTGATTGGATCCATAGGGTATCTCTCTTGTAAGCAAATAGTTCATCTATAGCATGAGGAAACATGTCAAACTGGTCTCTGCTTTGAGAAAAGCCTCTGTTTTTACTTTTGTGACTGTAAGAACCTAGAAAGACTAAGCAACTAAGACAGCTGTAGGTTTCTCAACTCAAATGGGACGAAAAATCCTTAAGAACAAACATCTATAGCAGCTTATGGATGTGAGAGATTAGCAGTGGCCCATGTACCTCCTAAAGGCAGACTCCCACCTGTGCTGTCCAACAGCCTTGTGCAGCAGCAGCAGCAGGTAAAAGGCTTTCCCACCCTGAACTAGCCATGCCATGAAAAACACCCTTCTTGATCTCCACAAGTAAGTGCTACATCCTATCCATCACCAGAACACTATCACAGAATCATTTAGACTGGAAAAGGCCTCCAAGGCCATCGAGTCCAACATTTGACTGGTCACTGCCCTGCCAACCAGACCAGAGCACCGGGTGCCGTGCGTGCTCATTTCCTGAAAGCCACCAGGGATGGTGACTCCACCGCCTTCCCAGGGAGCCCATTCCAGTGCCTGACATGACAGGGTAATTCATTGTTGTATCTGAGACACAGAACAACTCCCTCAGCTCAAAGGAGTTAGCAGAGGCACTGATGGGTTAATACCAATGCTAATAGTGACTACTGAAGTTATGCTATAAAAGCTATTTCTTTCAATTTTTATTGTTTCTTCCAATCTGATGTTCAGTGTCATTTCTAATACAGTCTGACTTGACACTACTGCCTAGCAGGGCTCTCTCCTGTTTGACTACAGGTTGTTTTATTTTCCTGAAGATGTGTTAGATTTAATCTCACTCACAATCAAAAAGCTAATTTGCAAATTTCTTTTCCACATTTTAAGCTTTTCTTTCTATTATCTAAGTAGCAAAATATGAGTGGCTCAAAATGAAAAAGTACAGCTTTTGTTTCAACTGGATCTTGTTCATGGCTAACCCTAAGCAAACGTGATGTCTTTTAGTTACCCTAACAAAAAAGTTCAGAAGGATGTGGAGTTTTGGGTAGCCAAACCAGATAATTTTAGAGAAATCTGTTGTTTGTACTATCATTCAGGAAGTACCCTTTAAAAACTGAAACTCCTCAAAGATATTTCCAACATAAAATGGAATGAGCTGCACTGATAGCAAGAACTAGTGCACAGATATATGAGATTTTTCACATGGAGAAAGTTTAAGACTAAACGCTATATAGATACACACATATGGTTTGAACCCCAAAGAAACCCAGTTAACACACACACTGCTTGCATTAGCCACACCTAAAACTTCTTTTTAGATTAATCTAGTCTAGCATACAAATGCTTATCTCCTCTGACGGTAGTGCTATCATAAAATTTCAATTTGTCCAGCAGCCACATGCAATCACAGATTAGGCAGGGGAAACCAAACCAGCCAGTGCATTTACAGCAAATGTGCAGGCCCCAGATTTTAGCAGTACCTTCCAGTTCATTTCTTCTGCAAGTTTATCTAAGTTTTACAGCATTTCTGCTATCAGGAAACCTAAATGATTTGGCAGATTACATGCGCAGCAAATAGCAAAGATTATGTAAAAGACCAGGTGTTGTAAATCAGTCTATTTGACACCATAGTTATATATGCAATAAAGTGAATGAACTCTGCTAACAGAGCACTATCTGATAAAGAGAATGCTCCTTGCAGGTATTTAGTGTTTAATCCCAGGATAATGGTTTGCTGGGTTCGTCTAAGCAACATCAGACAGCATCTGGCTGGAGGCAACAGAGTACACCTAGAATGGTTTGAAACTTGCAAAGACAATTTTCTCACACAATTTATTTGTAATCCAATATTTAAAAAGACAAAGTCAGAATGCTTGAATCCAACTTTCTCTAAAACCAGGGTATGCATTCATTGCATGACTTGAATAAAAAAAAAAAAAAAGAAGTAAAAACAGGCTTTATTATTACTATAACGCTTAATGGCTTCAGTGAAGTCAAAGTTACAGGATCACCCACACAAGAGTCATAACATTTCAAACAGGAAAAATGATTTTGCAAACTTGGTTTGTGAATAGTGAATGCTCTTTTAAAAGAAACTAATGGCCAAGGGTTCCTTTGTGTTGTTACTGCTTCCAGAGGAGAAAAAAATCCCAACATTCTGCAGAAGTACCAGCACTGTACGTTAAGCCACATATAGAAATTCATCACGTATAGATGTTCAACCAAGCAACCAAATGTCCCATCTGTGCTGGTGCTTACTCACATTTTCTTTCATAGGTTTTGCCCTCCCAACAGAGGGAAAATGGCATGGGCAACTGTCCCTTTAAGGATGGTAATAATTCAGTCTGTCCTCACTTTTTTGGTACATTTGCCAGTGTGCTGGAAGGTCAGTGAGCAAGGGGAGAGTAACCCAGGTTCTTGTTAATGGATCTCTTGGAGTGGATTAAAATGAAATGTCACATAGTCCAATGGGTTAAAATATACTCAGGCTCAGTGGGAATGCCCAGATACCTCCCCTAAGTGGGGGGGAACTTTCATTCCTCTGGTGGAAGGGCCCAGAAATGAGTCTGGGGGCACTTAGGGAGTCTTTGATAATTTATGATCCCTTCTCAGGGATTGCCTCTCATTTGAGCCAATAATGCTCCATCAGATCTTCTCTGGGAGGAAGAGGGCAGTTTAACAACTGAGGGAGTTATGTAAGGAAGAGCAATTAGCATAGCAAGAAGCACCATCTCGCCTTGCAGGATCCAGGCTGTGATAGTTCACCTCTTCTGTCTCATGCAGACTAGCACATGTACACCCAAAAACTCACGTCCTCCCTCGAGAGATGTGAACCTGTCCTCCGCAAAGCACCCTGGCACCTCCGCAAATGGGCAAATGTTATGAGTCATTAATCATTAATAGTCCAGTCTCTCACAGCATCTCTGCAACAGACTGGAAAATAATCTCTTTTTTTGACACTTCTCCGATGTATACTTTTTCATCTAACTTTAATGAGCTTGAAAGTCTGCATGTTTCATCATGGGAGACGAAAATTTCTAAGGTCTACAAGTTTGCATTAGAAGTCTAACTATTTAGACAGATAAAGTTTGGTGAAAGCAATCTTCTAAAGTCTCCAAAAAATTCATCAGGTGACAGAACACTAAGAACTAGAGTACAAAGTAGAAGGAAGGCAGGGCCATAGGCAAGAGAATAGAGCCAAAAGTAGGAAGACTAGACCATAGAAAGCTTTGAAGCTCTTCTTTCAGTGAAGAACTTTTACCTTTGCTTTTATTGTACAACATAGAACTCCAAATACATCTCACAGAGCAGCACAGAAATGCTCAGTCTAGGAGGCTGGTACAACTGGGATCAAGCTGGTCCAGTTGGGTCAGAGCACAACTGTGACCTGGGTAGCAAAATCCACCCTGGTCAGGCATTGCACAGTGCAGTGAAAGCATTCCCTTCATCTCCTCTGCATTACTAAAACAGGCTGTTAGAATTTTGTCTCCTCAGCCTCTAAAACCCTTTTGCAAATTTTATTAGAAACTCTCAGCATTGGCTCTTAATTAAATAAGTATCTAGTAGAGTTTATAACTCTTAATGTAAGAGTTTTTTAGTCTATCACTAAGATAACAGGAAACATCATAAACCATTATGATTCAGAAGAGATCATTAACCATTCACATTTTAAAGAGGAAAACAAAAATAAACACAAGATGGCACAGTCCCAAATCCCTCTTTCCACAGTGTGTCTTTTTCGCTGCTCAAGCAGTAGGAACACAGCTCTCTGAACGCCTACAGGTGAATCTTACTTTGTCCCATGTTTCCAAACTGAATGGGAAGGAAGGCTTTCACATTTTTATGACAACCACACAAATACTGCTGATGCTCTGGGAACCATAAGACCACTTATGTCCAGGATGGTTGGTAAGAAATCACCTGAAACTACTTGGTATTCCTCCTGATAAAACCTACAGGGCAATCAGAGCTCAGACAGTCCCACAATGTACAGTACCTAAAAAATGGTCAGGTTATGCAAGAGTGATGCACAGAACACATAACTGTGCAGGACATTAGAAAGAACAGCACTCTTGAAGACCTGCTTGCCTCAACTGGCTGAACAGTGATGTTTATTTATTTAGACATTTCGGATATGCCAATGGATCTTTAATACTTATCTATTTCCCACTGCTGGTAAAATATATTGTATTTCTTACACATTGTCCAATTTTTAAACTACACTATTCTATTTTCATATCATACACTCCCATCAAGCTATTAATACCATTTGTTCCTTCCTGAAAAAATATAGCACAACTTCAACAAGTTTGATATTTGGAGGAGCGAGAATCTCCTTATGAGACAAAATAACTAAACTTATTAGAGTCATAAATACTCTGGCAGTAAAATATATGTATATTTCTTTAAACAAGCAGTGTCAGATAATATTTGATCACTGTATTTAGAGACATCTTTTCATTTACAGTCTCTGAAAATTTATTCTCCAACCATAAACATGTAGGAAACACATGGAATGTCTCTTTGCAAGGTGATGGCATTTCAACAAAGCATACTGGCAATACAGTTTTGTAGCTGTATAGGCTTACTTTATTTAACTGTATATACCAGAGGAAATAAAAAGGTTTATTTTTATACTACTGCTTATATTTTCAACATAAAGTTCAAAGTGATTTACTAATGTTACATGAATTGCCTTTGAATTACGGTACAGTACTGTGCCTAAGTACAAAGCCTAACACTATTTTGTATTCATAAAACACCACCTGCCCCCGAGCACTTTACAAATGCTAAATACAGCTAAAACCACATTCAAGGGGTAGGGAACAGACCCATTTTATAGAAAATTAAACAGTTTATTGTTATGATAGAGCAAATATCAAATCACTGTTTGACTGGAACAAACAGGACAAATAAAAGCGGAGGAAAAACAGATGCACATAAGAAGTGGCCTGAGCAGTCAAACTACCTGAAACATGAAGACACCACACTACTGATACAACCTGGGGTTAAATGGAAGAAACAGCCAATCACCCAAGCTAGCCCAAGCTCTACACGTGAAGGGAAGAACTCAACCCAAAATAAAGGGTCCTAAGCACTTCTTGCCATCTTTAGTCTGGCATCCACAATTACAGCAAAAGGGATGAGAAATTATCTCCGTGGCTTGTCCTTTCAACATCCATGTACCAACCCACTGTCCATAAATTTGCCTAACTGTTTTTTCAACCTGCAGTTTCCAACATGTTCTGTGACAGCAAGCTCAGGAAGTTCACTGCTGTTGACAGACATAATTCTGTTTTCTGTTTTAATACCTTGCTAGTTTTGCCTTAAGGACTGACTGCAGTTAAGCCTCTTTCACGTGGTGGAATCTGGTAAGAAACAGCTGCACATTCAATTTATCCACCACCTTCACAATCTTGCACCCCTGATAATTTTCTCAGTCTTTTCCTATCCAAAGTCATTGCTTCTTGGTCTCTCCTTAAATTGGTTCATCCTGCTGATCAAATTAATTGTTCTGTACACCTTTCCTAGCTTCCACTACAGCTTTCTTGAGAGGCAAAGACCAAGCAGAATCAAAATGTGGGTAAAGCAAGACCTATGTATCCACAAGCTGTTGAGAAACTCCAGAAAGGTTTGAACTGCACAAATCCTAAACACATGCTCTGAGTTCAATATCATGTAGGCACAGTGTTGATGACTCTTCTCCAAGTAAATTAAAGTTTCATTCACTCTGTTTTAATTTGCCTTTTTGGAGTTGTTTGCTACTGACATATCATTGGGCTACCTGAAAGAACTTAATATCTAAACACATGAATTTATTAGGTCACCCAAGACATTTTGCTGTTCACTTCTCACTCCAAGTCATTGATGAAGAACCAGGCCAGTGAGTTCCTGGAGAAATCCCTCTGCTAACTCTAAAAAATGAATATTAAGTCACTTTGCTTGCTATCATTTAACCACCAGTAAATCCCTAGAAGGAACTGTCCTCTAATCCTACAGAAATTTGACTTCTTTAGCAATTTTTGGTGTGGAACCTTGGCAAATGCCTTTTGAAAATCCATAGGGCTGAGCTGAGCTGATACCTCAGATTCTTTCTTCCTCACTCCCTGCTCTGTGAGAATAATCCAAGTCTTAGCCATCAGGCTATTTGGCCCAGGAAACCTGAGCTGAATATGTCAATGAACATTAGAGGCTGGATGGGTAGGAAAAGAAAACTGAGAAAGAGAACCTGGTTTTGCAGTCATTCCCTGAAAGGCCCCACATCAGGATAAGGAAGCTTGTCCTTCATGTGTGAACTGCACCTTCAGTGACCAAAACACACCCTGAGGGGATATTCCCCTGTACTGAATGTCAAGACACCAAAACTGAAAGAAACCACAACACAGTGAAGGACAATTCATGAGGCTGAAAAATCAAGAGAAGGAACACGATTAAACTGAGAATTAAGAGACAAAGGGACTGTGACAGCCTAAGATTCCCATTTTACTTTCCAACAGGCTGGAACTCAGAGCAGATACTTCACTGTGGGATACAGGAGGAGGCAATACTATATATGTATTTAAAACAAATCCAGGTGGAGACATACTTCTCACCTCCAACAGGTCTGTATCTTCCAAAAGCATTTCAGAGTTTCTTAGTTCTTAAAGAAAAAGATCAGACTGCAGAATATTTCAAAGCAATTAAAAAAATATCTGAGCCTTTTATTTAAAATATATCATACAATGTAAAACAGAATATATTTATACAGTGTCCTCAGCAAGAGCCTCCTGGAGTGCTGTAAAACCCACACCCACGTAATAGAGAGCTTACACTATCAGAGACTTTTAGAGAGCTCTCCGAGGCAGTATTCACAGAATCATAACCTAGAGAAGGAAAAGACTTATTAGACCATCCAGCCCTCTCCCTGCTGACAGAACTGCTCCCTGCAGTGTGCTTCCTCACATTTGTTGCTAACAATCAGCCTCTCTCTACTCTCCTTGGGAAGCCATTCCACAGCCAAATATATCTCATGCTATCATTACCATTATTACTTATTTATGGGCCACGGTATAACCTAAAGGGCCTTGATCAGGATCAGGGGGACCAACTCCAGTACCACTTGTAAGAGCACTCCTCTCTCCAAAAGAGCACACAGTCAAAAGAGGTAAGCCAAAGCCCAGTGGGAAACATATAACATACCATTAAGGAGAACAGAATAGTATGGGAAGTGTCACAAATGTCCAATGAATTTTGCTCCAGAGTTTGATGGGAGGGAAAGGTATGTGTCACGAATAAGAACATCTTTCTGATAGTCACCTAAACAAAGAGGGTTTTCTTCCTCCAAACTTCACCTTATTAGTTATGGCTAAAGATTGGCATAGAACAGAGAAATCAGTCCTCTTTTTTTGATGCAAATACACCTTAAGTATTTAAACAATGTTACATTTTTTCATTCTGCTCTAGTCTCAGTCAACATTTACCTGAGCCACACGTATTTTAATATTCTCTAATAAATCAATACCTCTAGCATTGCAACAGATTTTGCCACTCTACTTCCATATTTGACAATTTTTTTTCCAGTAAGCAATCACCCAGAAATAAGCACCATATCCCCTAGAGGGGCTGCACAGAAAGAGAGAGATCAGCTCCCTCCAGCACTCACGCAATGCTTGTCGGTGCACATTCAGCCCTTCTGCTGCTGCTTCCTTGCACCACAGGTCCCTCCCTTACTTCTAGGTCTTGCAGAGCAGTGAACTCAATGCCTCCTTTTCTTGGGTTACTAACAATTATCACCAAATTCTGTGGAAAGTAGCATCAGAGATTACAGCCCTTGCACAGGAGAATGTGAAGAGAAGCAGCAGACTTGAGTAACAGCATCACACGTCTGCTAACTGAAATGTGATGCACTTGGCAGGGTTCTGGGATGTTCTCCCTTCCCAGTATAGTACACAAGAACCAAAGAGGACTTGAAAGAGGCTGTCGTCTCTGGTTTGCCCCTGGCTGTTGGCATACCAATCAGTGCCAGTGCTCTAAAGGACACCAGATCCAGCAACAGCATCTGAAAAGACTTGAGCCCTAAGGCAGGGCTGATAAAGACATTTTCTTCCCCCCAGTTTTCATCCTGGTTTCACCTATGGTAGCATCCAAGCAGCTGTCATTACTGAAACAAAGAGTTACTGCTGCTCTCATTCCTCCTTGCTACACAGCAGGACATTTTCACTTACTTGCTCCTCAGAGACCAACACCTGCTTTCCTCACCTTTCCACATTGCCATCTCAATGCTCCCCATCCAGTTATCCTACCTCTTTGCTGCTGGTAACTCAGCCTTTGTTATTTCCCCATTGGACTCAGACACTGCTGCCCTGTTATCAACCTGACAAATAAAATTCAAAGTGCTGCTTCATTATTTTTGTCTCTGTGTGGTTTTAGTAGTTAAATACTAACTAACTAACTAACTAACTAAAGACCAAGAATAAGAAACACCACAGATCATTTATTTCAAGGTATGGCTGCAGGCTGCAGCTGAATTGGCATAACTGAGGTTGTAATAATTCTGGAAGGGGGAGGGTGAACTACAACATGAGTGCTGGGAAGTAAAGAAACCTTTTAAATCAGATCTGCCAGTGACAGAAGAATAATTTAGAATGAAGTTTTTTGTACAAAAGAGAGAAATTACAGAACCAGGTAACTACCACAGAGTTTAACAACCACCTTCTGCAATCACTCTGTTTGTATTGTCCTTCTCTCCCCTCCCACACAGCCGTTTCTGTGTCATCAAGTCTGAAAGCTCTTCAGATCAGAAAATGAACCTTGGTGTATGCACAGCACCTGGGGCCCTGATTCTGCTGTGATATTACATAACAACTTTGCACTTCAGAGCACACTTAGCTTTTATTCCTTTTAAACACTCTATCATCACAGCACATCTTCAGCAAGATCTTCACCCTTTATTGTTCTGGGCCAAAACTAAGCTGTCATCATCTTTTCTGCCATACTTCATCCCTCTACACCTCTTGCCTTAAGAGCCTTTCTTTTCAATTTTTTTACTCTTACCAGTTTGTCCCCAAGCATCCTTCCCTTCAAAGTCAACTCTAATTCAATGAATCATCTTCAAAATTGTGCCTTTTCTTTTACAATATACTAAAGCTTCTGACAAAGGATTGCATATGTAACTCATGGTATAGTCCTGCACCTCCTCTCTGCCAGTCTCAGTGCTGCTCCCCACTTTTGATTTCTTTTCCACTTTTCATCTCTTCTTCCCAGCACACTTTCAGCAAACCTGGGACTACCTCACCCTACAGCTTTGTGGGTATTAAATAACTAAAAAACAATTTTAAGGGGCATGGTTTAGGGGAAAAAGAACCCCCACCACATACAGCTTGCTAAGTCTACCACCATTTACATGGGTTAGCACTCTGTCTTTTTTGCAAGCTCAGTCCAAATTCCCAGCCTGCCAGATAATAAATCAACTTTTTGCTTCAGTTGTACAGTCTTTGGGAGATCTGCATAGTTTTAGGTCAAGCATTTATACCCTTTTTATGATTCCAAAGTTTCTTACCTTGTCATTTAGTTACTGAACTGTGAGCTTTCATTGACTTTCTAACCATTGTGGCAAGAACTGCGAGAAGCTGTGCAAGATTTAAAATCTCACTGAGCAGAGGAGCAAAATCAGACTGCAGTAATTTTAAGTACATATTGGGGTGGAACTGTGACCCTGTGGAAGCCAATGGAAGTTCTGCCACCATTTCACTGGGGTTAGCTTTTGTCCCTGCCATTTCTTGTGCTGGGGTGAGTAAGTATTGCAAGCTGTCTATTTTGTACCTTGGGAAAAAGATGGCTCAGAATGCTTGGAAATAGTTTATTCTACCATTCTATTTTCCTTTTTATCCTCCCCATCCCGGTTAAATATTTTACATACAGTCAATTGCTGTACCTAAACAGCAATTCTTCTTGTGGTTCTGCATGATCCTTCCTCTCCTGCTTGTCAGCTTAATTTCTTCTGCTGTGGCATGGAGTGTGTAATAGCAAATCCAGCACTCAAATTCTCTGTTTCTTAATTATCTCTGCCCTGTCAGCTATATCAGTGAAAACAAGTTGGCATTAGACAATTCAAATACAAGTAAACATCAAGTTGTGATAATATAGAGTCCTGCATTACTGTCATTATGGAAAAAGCTGTTTCAGGGAGGCTTAAAAAATTAAATAAGCCCAGCACTTCTAAATGGCTAAAAACCTAAGGATATCTAAATTATTCTTCAATATCTTAATCATCTGGGAGAATCATGATCTTATATAATGGCCATTTTAAATGAAAGGTTTGCTGCTCTGCACGGTTACCACTTCATTTCTAATTGTGAATTAAAGTATAATTTAGGGTGGCTGTATGCCAACTTGACTAGAAAAATTTAGACAGTAACTCTGGTTGAAAGAAGGGGGAAAAAAGCAGTTAGATTTCTTCAAGTAATAGAAAATCACTCACCAAGTTGTACTTTAAAACAAAACACTAGAGCTTTAACTCGACAAACTGACTTGAATTAAACCACAGAAAAAAGTGCTTGCACTGTAAATCTTACAGAGCAGAAGTGATGGTAGGTTATCATTCTGTTTATTAGCATGCACTTTGGAGAGTTCAGGGCAAGTATGGATACGCATTCATTCCATTTTATGCTGCACATTACTGAAAACACATTCCTCATGAATAATTCATAAACGCATTGTCTGAAATTTCAGATTCCAAAAATACAACACCGTTTTCAACTTTATGGTTGCTTGGTCTTCAAAACAGAAACAGACAACTGGATGGATGGACTTCACAACCCTGATAAGAACCCATCAGTCAGAATTGCACTCCAGAGGTAAATGCAAACATCTCCCAAGCCTCTGATCCCTGGAAGCAAGACCATGATGATAGACCCTGTGCTTGTGCTAGCAGCCCCTTGGTAGGGAACAGGCAGAAAAAGAGAAAGGGCAAAAGTAACCACATAGTGAGGTGTGGTGGAGAGCTAATAAGTTGAAATTGGGTAGAAACCAAAAGGAATTTAAATATAAGGTATATTAACAGTCAAAATATAAAGACTGAATACAGCTTGTCTTGCAAAAAGCCCATTATTCAGACCAGACTGCACTAGAAATGAGCTCTGCTTTTTGTTCTCAGCTTTTAACTGGTATCACTTTGTTTATGACATAGTAACTGGCATATCTTTATGTCAGCTATGCTAGCATGAGTGAGGTGAATAGGTTCTTGCACTTCATCCGAAGTCTAATTCCTGCAGGGAGCAGAGTGACCACAACACACAAAAGAAACTGAAGCATGCTTCATAGGCTGGAGTGCTTACGGTTTATATACACAGTGATTTCTGTATCTTGCTGACATTATATATGTAGCTTATACTCAGTTGGTTTTTTATCTTCATACCATGCTCAGAAGCCTGACATCAGATAGCAACTGCTTTTCAGCCCGATTTGCATTTACTTGCTCAGTTCTACTCACCTCCCAGTGACAGGCACACACAATTTTGGGCACCTTATCTAGAGAAACATTTGGTGCCCAGCTCCTAACAGAACAACAGCCCATGATCTCCCTGTGCACCAGCTCTTTATATGAACTAATTCCCTCCAATTTGCCTGAGAACAAACATTGCAACTGAGCTCAAATACTTGGCATCCCAACGCACTGACTGCTTGGGTGCAGACCATATGTGAAAAAACAATGCTCTCATAAAAATTGTATTCCAGTACCCAACTGCTGTAAAACTTCTCACTCGGTGCTCCAGCATGGAAAGACTGGGACTATCTGTCACTCTGTTCCATTTCCAGGTGTGCTGAACTCTCTGGGGTAATATTTAAATCAGCTGAGATTTCATACATCAAAGATGAGGATACATAATTCAAGAGGAGCCACTGAGATAAAACAGTAGCTGTAAAAAATACGGTGTGTTGGTGGCGCCTGGTTTAGCATGTCAAAGAGGGGCCACTGCTGGCAAGGAGCCGCACGCCGCCGGCACCGAGCTGGTCGTGTGGCAGAGCAGGCACAGCCCCTGTCAGCTTCACAGGGACACGGCCACCGAGCAGGTCTGGCACTGTGCAAGTACCAGGTTGCAAGGCACCCTACAGGAAAAAACAGCAGTGAGGCACAGAGCACAAGGCGCCCAGGCCCGGTGTCCCTTGGCTATAGTCATCACACGCTAACAACCTCTTTCAAAAACTTTACACAGGTGGTAGGTGTCCCACTGAGATAAATTACCTACTTTCAGCTGCTGAACAGATGGGCAGGGAAGTGAAATTTTAGTTTGTTCATTCCCAGCAGTAACTAGCAAAGATGATCTCGGCTGCTGCAGGATTACTTTTCGATAACCACACACCTGCGAACAGCCCATGATTCTGTTAGAAACTACATAAGGTCATTAATACACTACAAAATAAGGCAGGGCACTTAACAGCTCAAGAAACTGATGCTAAGTCTCTCATTCCCATATCCTTCAGAATATACTCTAGGCTGAGTGAGGCCAGAAAGTGAACAGAGAGGGACCTCAACAGGAAGGAGAAATGGGCTCACAAGCATCTCACAACCTGTAACAACAGGAATTGCCTGGTCCTGTACTTGGAGAGGAGTAACCCCAGGCACCAGCACATGGCAGGTTTGACTGGCTGGAAGGCAGCTTTGCAGAAGGATCTGGATACTTGTGGTGACACACAAAAAACCCCTGAACAGAAGCCAGCAAAGGCCAGAACTGCTGGAAGGTCAAGGGAGTTGATCTTCCTCCTCAACTCAGCACCAGTGGGACACAGCTGGAGTACTGTGCCCTGTGCTGGACTCTCCAGTGTAAGAGACATGGACCCAATGAAGAATATTATGGCTTTGATGTATCTGACACAAAAGTAAAATGTGAGAAAGCTGGGAGTGTTCAACCTGGAGCAAATGCAGCTCGGGATAATCTCACCAAAGGGGATAAATACTTGATATGGCAAGGAAAGAAGCTGGAGCCAGGCTCTTCCCTGGAGCGCCCAGTGAAAGGACAAGAGGTAATGGGCACAAATTGAAATACAGGAAATTCCATTCAAATGGAAGTAAAAAAGTTTTCTCGCTGTGTCAGTTGTTGAACATTGGCACACGCTGCCCAAAGAGGCTGTTCATCAACACAGACCAAAAGGGCAAAGACTGACTACCAAGGACTTGATGCTGACCTACCACCCATGCAGTGCAGGCATCATACAAACACAGCAGTTTAAAATACCAATCAATGCCTGCAAACCAGGAATCTCCAGAAACAAATCAAAACATGAGCCAAGGACTTCTGCCCAGAAAAGTCTGCAACTCATGAAAACCAGGATTATGGGAAACCAGATCATACATTTGAACAAGTCACTACAACAAATGACAACTTATACTTCACCAAGTCACTTACAACTATTCACATGCAAATATATTGCAGTGTAGCCCACACCCTGTACATAGTTTTTTTTTTCCTTTTTTAATAAGATTGTCATAGCCACACTGTAAAAAACTTAACAAAAATAGTTTTAGTATCTTCCCTTTAAGCTTGCAAATATTTTCCTGGCAGAAGTCCTGAGCTAACTTTACAGCAAGATCTCTCAAAGGAAACAGAACTTTAAAAAAAAAAGCCTCAAAAAAATACACTACAAAATGAATGTGACCCAGGGACTTACCCTTCTATGCAACAACACGATCAGAGTGCACAGAGACAGTGAAGTCCGCAGGGCGTGAAATTAAAATTTTCACACAGATACAATGAAGTAATGATACAATGTTACAACCTTGGCACAAAAATCTTCTGGTTTGAGTAAAGTCAACGTCATGTGATGTTACGGTTTGTGCACTGGTAGAAAGAGTCTGCTGCTAAAAAGTTCATAACAAAACAGAAGAGGCAAAAGCAAGAAAATCGTGCAGCTAATTACAACAGACCTGTACATTCTAGTGATCCAGACATCCCTTAAGATGCTCATCACAGTCGAATCAGGCTGTCAGTGCAGGCTGAGTTAAGAAAACACACTTATCTTTCATGTCTAGAAATCTAGATGCTGAGAGGCCATTAGGAGATAAAAAAAAAAGATTGGGAAGGAAGGGGGAGGGAGAAAACAACTCTCTTATGAGGTCAGTTTGTTCGCTACAAATGAGGTAGATATATAGGTTCAAAATTCCAAGCATACGGATAAGAAGAGGGATGCACAGAGCAATTAACAGAGTCAAGCAGAAGCTGGGATGAGCAGCAGCTGGAGCACTGTTAAAGTCCTTCTAGGAATTGCTTCACCTGCTACAGTAAAAAGAAAAGGCTGTGCTGGAAGAACACTGGCTCCTAAGCAAGGACAAGGTCATTGGAACAAGAGAGGAGCTGGAAAAGCTCTGGCCAGACGCAGGCACAGGGGCACAGACACTTTAGAAGACTGTGCCACATCACAGTGGTCACCTGCAAAGCAAGCTACCTTTGTAGTGCAGATACACCAACACAGTCCCACAGGGATTCACCAGATACTCTGCAGGGAGCAGGAAGCTTCATTTCTAAGAGTATGGAAAAGGCTCTCATAAACCATAATGCTGCTTGTACATTAGGATGTTACACAGAGACCCAACAGACTGACAGACATGCATTCTATAAAATACATTTACAGGCCAGAATTCTGTGGGGGAAGAATTGGAATTCAGTAATACTGCTCATTTCAAGCCACAATTTTGTGATCACAGGCACAGAAGTTAATGCATGCAAGAACTACGGGCAATGTATTTCCAGTAACCCTTCTGGAAATGTAACAGAGAAAGTCAGTCTACCAGTGCAAAGGTCATTCCTTACAAGAAAAGTTTCTCATCCTACTGATCCAAGACAGTACACACAGAGAAACATACAGCCAAATGTGACTTAATAAAAACTTCAAGTCTTCAGCTTATTATTTTTTTTAATTTTTCTCATTTCATTCCAGTGATTTCATTAGGTTAGACTTCTTCATCTTTATTATAAAATAATCAGAACTGAAATGTTTCAATAAACTCAATTTCTGTTTTAAGTAGTAAAAGATGATTCAACGCAGATGAAGCAAAAACGAAAGTTAAAAGTACAATGGCATTAGAGGCTTTGAGAATATACTTTAAAAGATGTTAAATACATAAATTATATATTAGTACTCTAGAATGTCTTTGATTGTTTTTTACATGAAAAAAAAGAACGGTATCAACAATTTTTTTTTTCATAGAATAATAGAATAGTTTGGGTCAGAAGGGACTTTTAAAGGTTATCCAGTCCAATCCCTTTTAATAAGCAGGGACATGTTAAACTAGGTAATTTTCACTACGTTCTCCAGCAGTATGGAACAAAGCAAAATACTTCAAAACATACAGGTGAGAAGAAACAAAGGTGAAAAACAACATTTAAGTCACCACCATTAAAAGAGAGAGTGCTAACTTAGTACAGGGCAGAAACAAAGATACAATATTATTCTCAGTAAAAGTTTTAGATTTCCATCATATTCCCAAATTATTTCCCTCCCAACACACTCAGACCAAAAGAAACAATTTGTTTCTTCCCTCCTCAGAGGGCCATAAACTAAGTACCATCCCAAAAACAACACAAAACATGAACATGGCCCCAAGCTACTGGGGAGATAGAAACACATTGCATGGAGCAATTTAAATATTAAATATAATCAGTATCTATAATTAAATAAATGGTGAAAAAAATCCAGCTAGATACTGTTTTCCTTCTCAATTATCTAAATGCTGAAGAGATAGCTTCAGTGCTCTAATCACAGCCCATCACAAAGCCAAACTTAATAATGATCAACTGCATGTGTTTTTGAACAGGAAACACGGCCTAGGAAGAGAAAAAAGTCACACCTACGGTAGAAACTGGTGCACTCAGCATGAATAAAGATCTTTAACAGAGACTATAACATCGCTCTGTATTTCCTTCAACTTTGCATCAGAAAGCTAAAGGCATGTTACCTGCTTCAGCGTTCCCCAAAGTAAAGCCAACAAAATAAAAACATATTCAGTTCAGTAGTTCAAAATTCAATATTCTTTACACTGAAAAATCCCCATTACTCTCCCTAAACAAATGTGGAAGATACCTTGGCTCTTTCATTACTCTACCCAGGAAAAATCAGGGCCCAAATCTTCTGTTATGATGTCCTACTGAACTCATGACAGATTGTAACATGGTAAGATTGAGACACAAACCCAAGTATTGGGTTTTTCCCAATCAGAAATGTTTCAACAAGGATAATAAGAGATAACAGCTATTTAAAAATAGATAACTATTTAAAAATCATTATTATAATACGTATATCAAGAATTACTTTAAAAAGCTTTATGAATTAGAAGAAATCACAATAAAAATCTTGAAATATGTGATATTTAGAAACACAATAATGATAAAAGGTCAGGATACAAGCTCACTGCTAGTTTCTGTCTTCATTTATATCATCTGAATGTGCCATCTCACAACTCTGTCTGATGCCTACCAGTTTCTCCAGTAGACAAGAAAATACAGAATTGTGCCCTAATCATTTTCTACATGTCACTTTTAATTTTATAAAATTCTCATAGTATCCAAAACTTAGCCACCTCTTTTCCAAGCTGAAGATTCCTACTTGTACTGTTCATTCCATAAAAACTCTTTCACACCTGGGAGCAATTCATTCCACTAGCCAGATGTGACAACCAACACACAGTAACCACTATTGAGCAAAAATTTGCTACAGCAGTCTTTTATTTCAGAAGCGGAAAAAAATAGAAAAATGAGAAAGCTTGTTAAAAATAATAGTCATACTAGGACTCCAAAAATGGAGATTCAACCTATGGAGAAAGACTTCAGAGGGATGAAAAGAAACCTTACCAGTCTGAGGTTTAAAAAGTAAACTGCCATCCAGTGCAGTCTAAATGAAGAAAATTGTACAAACTGCTAGCTCAAGGGAAGGAAAAAAAAATACCAGAAACCCACAACCAAAAAACCCTACAAAAATCAAACCCTACCAAGAATTCCAGCCAAAGACTAAGGGTTATTCTGCTGAAAACATTAGGTCCAGTAACAAATCCCAGTTTTAAGTATATAAAACATAGAAAGTTTAAGTTGAAGCTAGAAGGAAATGAAGTTACAAAAGGAACGGGATGATAAAGCTACAGCAGAAAAACTCCATGAAATGGAAGATACATTCACCATGTAGGAACTTAGGAAGTTTCAGAAGCTACACAGGACATAGTGGAAGACCTGTTTGAAGCTAGAAATGTCTTGCTAATAAATTACAGAACAAATCAACATGAACGAGCAATAATGAATTGCTGGAATCAGCTGGTACTCACTCAAACTTCTGAAGGAGCTCAGGTATGAAACAGTTGAACTATCAACTGTAGCTTGTAACTAATTGCCTAAAACTGCTTCAGTTCTGAGCAAATGCTGGATTTTTTTAAAGTGATCTGAAAAGATGCGGAAATCTACAAATGAAGATGTCTAACCTTTAGAACAAGCAGATTGATAGAAATTATAATAATGAATTAATAAACTTGACATATTGGTAGAGACTAAATATAAAGTCTTCATTCACTGGGGACCTCTACAAGATTCCTAAGATTATTATGCATCTAAACTAGAAAAATATAGTTTATGTAGTCTATCTGGAGTTCCAAAAGTCCTCCAGCAAATCTATTACCAAAGACTTAAAAGCTGACATAAACGAAGAGGAAAATTCATTAATGCATAGATAACTGGCTAAAACCCAGGAAATTAAGAAAAAACATTAAAACTGGTCTGCTATAAAGTGGCCAGAGAGGTCATCAGTGGAGCTCGCAGAAATTTGTGAGGGTCTGAACTCTTTAATGCATTCACAAGTGGCATAGAGAAAGGACAAATAAGGAGGACACATTTGCTGATAATACTATGCTATTTATGGTAGCTCAAAGAAAAGCTAAATGAGCTTCATAGAGACAGAAAACTAGAATATCACAAAGGCTTAAAAAAGTATATTAAGAACTGGAAATGGGACAAATCAGAGACTATAAAGCAAGAACTGGTTACTGTCCTTAAGTGACAGAGAGACAGGAGTGTATATTTGAAGCAGGAAACTCATCAGCTGGAAATAACTATCAAACACCTGACAGAGCTGTGTCTGCCTGCTGAGACCATCTCCTGGTGCACAGCACAACCGATGGGCAGGGATGGGACAATTGTGGTGCCAGGCCCTGCTCAGACCAAAACATCACTGCAGTGCCACAGTGCCCGAGTTCGAGTTACAGGGCGCCAGCAGCTCACAACAATTCAAAACAGGACTCTCCAAAGCAGCCAAACTTCCATCACCACAATTTTTACTGAAAATGTCACTACATCACAAGCTCGTGTACTGCTGAAGTAGATGCTGCATGCTCAAAATCAGGAATATACACACCCTGTCCCATAGTGGAAGGCTTTTACATCTTTGATGCCTCCAGCCCTTCAATTCACAGTGCAAGCATTAAAAGTATACTAATAATCAGGGCACTGACCATGCAGCAGCACATAGATTAACCCTGCATTTGCCTCCAAACCATAATGAAAATATGAATGACAAATTATTTTAATTCCACATATTCAGCTACAAGAGGGATAAGGTGTCAGTGTGTGTTAATCCACACTTATTTTACAGTTCATGGGATAACAGGTATGACTAAAAGGATATTCAGCTGGTTCTAAAATAAAATAGTGAGGGTAACTAGCTCAGTTTTCTCAAGATAAACAAGATAAATTCCACCCTAACTATACCATCATCACAGTTAAAGATCATTACTGCATGGACCAGCCAAGCACAAAGATGTGCTGTGGTAAGATCCTGCCCTGAGGAGTTTACAGCCTGAAAGGCCCAGGAAAGTGAAGGACAGAAGAAAAAGGCAATTTATTAAGCATAAGCAATATGGTGGAAGGATGGCAGAGACATCTTCTGGGAAAAAGGCTTCTTAAAGTAAGATGCAATTATCCTGTATATATTATTCATCTATTCCTCCCATCTCAAAAATAAAACAAATTTCCAAAAACCAAGAGGAAATGTCTCAGAAACATGAGAAGAGAAATTACTAAAGTACTAGGTACAGAACAGTTGCTTAGAGAACCATGAAGACAGGAATCAAGACTGATCTTACCTTGCCAAGCTCTGTAGAAACTGCCATCACAGTAGTTCTAAAAAAGTTTTTAGAACTACAAGGCAGAACACTAAAGGTATCAGTGCAGGAAAAAGAGACAGTAACTTTTTGGTTTTTGACAAAAAAGTAGAGAAAAATACAGAGGAATCTCAAAATATTTTAAATATTTTGAGGCTGTTTTCATTGCTGTGATTACAAATGCAAACAGGAATCACATCCAAAGAACCAACATTCTCTTAAGATTTGACGTGGTATTTGAGAACCTGCAAATGCACACGGGGAAAAATTGTTAAAAAATAGTAATTAAAATAACAATGAAAATGATGCAACGAGTTAACTCAGTTTCATAACATGATTTGTACTCTATTTTCCTTTGCTTATTATTACTTTCAAACTACAGTCAAGTTATTGTCATACCACTGAATGATGGAAACCTTGCCAACTACTTCAAAACAGACACGTTTTCTGTTGCACTGAGCATTCCCAGAAGACATTTCCCCTCATTTTAATATAAAATCCTGACAGATCCATGGAGCTGAAAAAAAAGGTGTAAGGGATATGTAGCTGTAATAGACCTCCCCCAACTAGTCAGGTTTGGAATAAAAGACTATCAAAAAAGACTCAAAGATCCAGTGCTAGATTAATGCAAATATCTGCTTGTTTGCAAGTGTACTTTTTGATTAAACTGGCATACATCAAGTACAATTAGAAGGGTTATTTATAACTAAGAAATACATAATTCTGCATTTTAATGAGGGTGACAATTACAGCCAACAGTTGGTAATTAACATTAATCCTTTTGCACTGCAAATCAGAATTTCCCAATATGATTTTCATTGTCTGCAATGGACACACCAAAACTGTTATTGCAAAGGAGCTATTAGGTGGGCTGCTTTGACACAAATAGGTGTTCCTGTTACACACAGTAAAGAAAGAAACCAATGATGTGTTAAATTTGATAACCTCAGATGTAAATACAGAATGTCACTTCAAAATTTACTTGATGTCTACAACACAAAATACAATCAAGGCTTATCATTTTCATGGCCGAACCCAATTCCAGATTTCCCAAGAGCCAGGCTTCACAGGTGAAATCTGATTTCAACACAAGCTTGAAATCTCCCATTGTTAAATTTGGTTTAGATCCCAGCTCTGGGTTCACATCTGCATTTCCCCCTGAGACTTCAAAGCTTTTAGTGGTTGTAACCAAACAGAGCAGATAAGGAGGAGCATTTGCCCAGTCGGTATCAGCTTCCACAGCAGAACTCTGGAGCAACTACTAAAGACAGGAATAATCACTACCGAAGGATTTGCAGCTGTAGCAAAACCTTATTGCAAATTCTTTCCTTAAGCAGGTTATCAAAAAAATTTTGGTTCACAAACCCACTGAATTTTAAATATCAATCTTCCTAAATTGCGTTAACATATTTCCATTCCTTGATTAAAAATTTCTCTGAAAATAAGTTCCATGTCTATAGCAAATGTTGAACTTATTGAACACTTCTCTTTCTGATATCTGTAATCTTCAAAGAGATGATTTAGATTTGCTATGTGTGTCTTTCCAAAAGAAAAGGTATTTCTGTTTTAGCCTCTCAGCTGTTGTCTTTTCAAAGAGAAGCAATAGAAAACTCTTTTCACAGTGATCTTTAATAGGAAAAGAACCTAGCCCAAATCCTATCTGAGGCAAAGATCACAATGCAGCCAGTAAATGAAGCCTCTAGAAGATGGCTGAGGTGTTCAACACCCGGGTCAGGCAACTGGAGGGGGATCAGTGTCAAGTACAGGTAAATGAGAAGGTAGAAAAGGAGAACTGTGAGCAGTAAGCCAAGAAACCTACAATGCACTTCTTACAAAGAGCTGTAAAATTCACATTTATTTTGTAAGTATGAGATAGATGGGTTATTTCTACATATAGAGGTGCCCAACTAAAATCAAGATAAGTGATATTAATGTCCTATGGTCAGTATTATTGAACCTCGAAAGCAATAAAGTATGAGTCGATAAATATTACATTTGCAACATAGTTAACATTCTTCTACTGTCTCTGGCACTTATTACACATTGTAACCGCAAGTCTACAATACATTATTCATATTTGGGGTGTCACTGAGTGATGGATTGCTGTAAGAGAGGCTGTCCTTTAAATAAATCAACAAATAAAAATGCAAATGTTAACATTTTCAGCCACAACTTTTTCCATCTTGAATGGGGAATGAAAATTTCACATTATATCGACAGCCAGCAGAGAGAACAATTAACAACCTACACTGTGAATAAGAGAGATTAATTTGCCAATGTCTGGTTTTATCACTTGCATATGGAACTACATTGGACTTTTTGCACTGCTGGCTTTCTCAGGGAGTAGGCAAAACTTGTGTCCCCTACCACTTTCAGAAACTAACTCACCACCCTACTCCAAACATATTTTTAATCTCCTTAAATGTTCCTAAGTAAAATCTGGAATGAAAGTTTTCTGCTCCTTTTGAATCTTGAGTGGTGTCTGATCCTAAGGGTAAAAAATCAATTCTATTTCTTTGGCAGTGCTTGCTCAGATTCTACGTTCTAAGGAACTTCAGAAATCGTCTTAAGTTGATATCCATATTTAAGCATCCAAAATGCAAAGACATGAAAATCAACTACCACATAAGACAAAAGCTTGAATCTCATCACTGTCATATTTCCTAACACTCAGCACAACAGATCTACTTTAGACAATTCCAGTGTGCATTATTAAGTATACAATTCTGCACATTATATTTTACATCAGATATTAATTTGCTTAAAAGTCCCTGACTACACATTCACCTGAGATGTGCTGGGCAATTGGGTAAATAGTTTTGTTTTTAAAATGTCCCTAAACACAAATTTACACAATACAATCTGTTTATAAGAAATCCAACAGGCCACTGTAGTCTAACAGATAATAATATAGCTCAAATGCAGCATTCATATTGCAGGAACTTCTAAATCACTTCTTTTATTGGCTACAAGAAACTTCCCTCTAAGACAATGCATTCAGCAAGTATGAAAGCTTTGATCTGAAACTGCAACCAAAAACCACCGACTTAATGCTGAAATCCCTGACTATCACACAGTCCCTTAATTTACCTAACTGTTCTTGAATTCGCTTTGTCCAAAGTGAAAAACACTACAGGAGAATTATCTGTTTCCATGGTGAGCAGAACAAACTTTGCCTGTGTCTTTTTAAGTGCTTAATTTCTGCAGTATTATAGGACTTACTGTGCCAAACTCAACGCTACATGGGGAGAGCCTGACAATTGCAACAGAGCTGTAATCAAATTAAATGGTATTTCAGAATGTACAATTTATAACTTCCTTTTTTTTTATTCCCCCAGAAATAGCTGAATATTTTAATTTAGTGCAGTTTCACTTCTGTACGCAATACAACATTTGTTTTGCTGGTATCAGTACCTGAATATAGGTAACATCTAGTTTATATGTAAAAATTTCATTACCAAATGAAAGCATCCATATGCCAGTACTTCCCTGTGCAACTCCCCTCCAGTACAGCAGAAACACAGACACTTTCTTCTAGGCAAACACCAGTTATGAAAAAATGTAACTGGTCACCAAAAAGGTAACATTTAACACAATCAAAGTAACCATGCTTTAAGAACTAATCTACTCTTCCAAATTTGCCCAGCCCCAATCTTGTCTGTGAATATTTTTCCCAAATATATTGGCTTTGGTCTAGATAAATAAGCACATGGAGTAGAAGAGCTTTTCCAGACCTGCTGTGAATATAATTTGAAGGGCCTCATGCAGGTGTAGACACTTGGCTTAAGAACACTGGATAACCAAACTTGCAGTGTTTGGCCACGTTATGAAGGCAGAGATAGGCATGCACAGAAGCCTGACAGGTAAACAAATTCACTACTAGCCCAGCTCCAGATGCCAGATAAGGAAATGCTGGGGTTTTCTTTTTCTTTCAGAGGTATCACTGAAATAACCTTGTGCACACTCACTTTGAAAGACTGGTCCTTCTACAGGTCTAGCACTAAGGCCCCCGAGGTTTACATCTACCTTCTAGGGACACTTATTTCTTGTTCATGACATGATTCATTCTGAGACAGAGAAGGAAGCAGGACTGCAGCAATTCTTTCCCAAGCAGGAGGTAGCTGTAACACACTGAAGCCTCCAGTTGAGCCCTGCCAAGGCAGGCTATCATGCCAACACATCTTCTACCTGCCATGCCTGCTTCCCCAGCCAGCCCTCCCCAGAAGCCGTGCTAGCACCCTGGTGCCTCTCGCTGCCAGGGAGCTTCTGTCGCTTTCCAACACCTTCTCTCTGGCAGGCTCTGCATTGCTGCTGCTGCCGGGTGCCAGGGCTTGTGCTAGTTAAAGCTGGCACAAACACGAGTTGAATCTAGTCCTATAAATTTAAATAGTCAAAAGTAATTAGGTTTACATGTACTGCTGAATAAATAAATTTGCTCTTAGGCTAGGGCTTTGTGTTGCAAGTTTCAGATCTGTGCCAACTGTTGTGGTTAAGCTGTTAACCCCCCCAAATCACAGATCATAATGAACATGCTGACAAACCCTAACTTTAGTGGCACAAAAGCAGCAATAATTCTCAATATTGATTAATTTAGTTAGTTAAACCTGCAGTCTAAGCTTATAACCATTCAGTGATAAATTGAGACTGACCTGCTGCCCAAGCAGGTTTTTTGATGAAGGATAGAATCAGCTTTAGGTTTCCCCAGAAATATTTGTCCATTTGCCATTTTTAATTAGAGAAGGCCAGGAGTAAGGGAAAGCACAACGTGGCTGTTTAACCTAGTTAATAATATCTACAGCACCAATGGTGAGAAAGAAAGGGAGAAAGCATGGGGGAAAAAGCTCAGAAATACAGGATTTTTCATCAACTGGTAAAATAATACTTTAAAGATGACAGCTAATCAGACTCCTTTTACTGATCACTTTACCTGGTATGATTTCTAACAGCATATTTCAACAAATATTTTACTCCCCTCTGTGGAAAAGAATAGACCATCAATCCTCTTGAATAAAATTTCTTTTTCTGAGCAGTCTTCATATGATGTGCATAATTATATCTACTTCTCAGTGCTTGAATGGAATCTCAACCTAGCACTATTAGACAGTATCAAGCAGTATCTTTACACACACTTTACCTGCTATGCCTGCCTTGCAAAGGTAACCATTGCTTCTAAGAGAAACGGTTAGGCAATCTTGTGGTTTCTGTTAAAGATACAGCTACTTGTGGGAAACAGCCCAATTTAACTCAGTTCTTAAATCCTCCAAGAATTATCATCCCTTCCATCAGAAGAAAAAAAAAAAAAGTGTTTCCATAACAAGTAAGTACAAATTTGTCAATATTGATAGTGGGTTTTCACCTATTATATATCACAAGTTCTCTCAGAAGATAGAAATAAACTGCCAGCTGCTGCCAAGAATACAGGGTTGATATGAAGCATACATTTTCCAAGTCCACTGGGCCAAGGGAAGATTAAATCTGATTCTAACCCTCTCATCCTCCAAGAAGCACTTAACTCTTCTCATGAACAGTTGCACATTCCTGTTATGCCACTGTACTGTTATCTAACTAGTGGTATAAAATACTGCAAAGTTCATATTTCAATCTGCTTTTTTGTTGCTTAACTGAAGATTTTATTATGAGAAAATGTGGGATATGATAAAGAAAAGCAGGGATTGTATGCCGTTCTTCTAGGCAGTTACCACCAGAAATGTAATCCTGCCTAAAGAAGGCAAGTTGTTTTCAGACCTTTAAGCATAACAACAATGCTGCCTTCAGTTTTTCCACTGGAACAGAAGTGATAATGCTGCTTTTCCAGTGCATTTAGTGCAGACATATAGTATAATCAGGAATTGCTGACTTAATGTGATTTTGTTGCTTGTCATTAAACATAAAATAACTCTCATACAAAACATTTTAAAAGAAATGCCATTTGATAAAAATGGGAGTGGGGGGAGGAGGCGGGCAAATGGCGAGGGATTAAAATCTTCAAGCGAATGTAAAACCTAACAGGGTTAACACTGTCCATTAAAATTATTTACAAAGGTATTTAATGTGTCAGGACTTGGAACATAAAATACTCTCTGTTCAAAATCTAAGTAAAATTAAAATGTTAGAACCTGGCATATTCTTGCTTTTTTTATTCTAACACGCAACTTAAGGCTTACTATAAATGTCAAAAGGATATGGCAGGTTTTAGTTTATATTATTCAGCGTGTGCTAATATGAAACATCACAGAAATTCAGTCACTTCCCTGCATCTGGGAGAATTTGATGGTTATGTTTGCAGAATCTTAAACCAGAGATTACCCAGCAGCTTACCATGAAGGGTCATGCTGAATCGGTGATACGGCTGTGGTTGCAGGCACTTTGCTGCTGCCCATCAACCCAGGAGATATGGCTGCATCCTTCCTAAGTCCTGAAGTTGTCCCTGTGGAATGAAGACAAATCAGGCATCAGAAGCTAGAGATTTTGGAATAGACGTTTCTCAATTCTGCCTTATTACAGAACATTGTGACGAAAAACTGAAACAGTTTTTGAGTGAGAAATATACACAGAGCTCATCAGTTGATAGTACTGTGCACAGCATCCTTTTCAGGACCATACAGAATCAAATCTGTAGAATAAGACACACTCTCCAGCATCCATCTTACTGCCCAGAGCTTGACAGACTTGCATGGTTATTATTCTTTAAGTGGCCCACAGGATTCAGCTTGTTTCACAGACGCAGTTCTCATTACATGCTTTAATATGTTAGTTCTCCGAGTGTAAATATCACTTCAATAGTAGTTTCATTTAAATAAAATAGAACTGAGAATCCATTCCTTCTTCCCACCTCCAAATAACTCTTGAATTACAAAATAATCTAGGTTTAAAGGTGAAGTTTGGAGGTCATGTAGTTCAATCTTCCATTTAAACAGCATCAACAGGTTTCAGACACTTATCACATTAGGTGCTGAATGTCTCACTGATAGAACCTCTGTGGGAAATTCCTCTGGTTCCACTGCTTGACCAGCCTCATAGTCAAAAATGTATCCTGTATAGCTAATCAGAATTTTCTGAGTTGTGACTTTTCCCTGTTGTCTCCTGTGTGGCTGATGATGACTTCCAAGAAGGCTCATTCCCTCCTCTCTACACCCTCTCCTAAGGTAGCTGCAGCAAGAAGCAAGATCCATGCTGAGTCACCTCTACCTGTAGCTGAATGCACCCAGCCTTCTCAGCCTCTTGCTTCAGCCCCATGGCTGTCCTGGCTGCCTCTGCCAGACTCCCTACAGCTTGTCAGTGTTGTCTGTGCACTGTGGAGTCCCAGAGTGGACACAGCATTTTTGGGCACAGTCTCACTGAGCTAGCTGGGGGGAAGTGTAATTTCAGCACTCTGATTGCTGCAGCTGTATGATTATGGCCCAGTAAGAGGTCCAGTTACTCCATCACACAAGCACATCACTGACTCACTGCTCTTCAGCAGAACACCCCATTCTTTTCTGGCACAACTGCTTTCAGGATTTTTTCAGTGTCAGGTCAATCCAGCTGAAGGACACTGGCATTGCCCTCTGCTGAACCTAAAAAGGGTTCTGTCAAATCTTTTTCCCAACCTGTTAAGGTCCCTTGACTACTGTGCCCTGTTCTCCAGCACACTGACTGGTTCCCTAAGCCTGCTAACTTGCTGAAGGTGCATCCTGTCCTGCTGCTCAGGCTGTTGATGTTAAGCAGCTAACCACTATGAACTGGCTGCCAGCTGGACTGAAGACAACCCTTGAAGGCTGGTGGTTCAGCCAACTTTTCATTTGCTCACCTGAGAACTGAGTTTCATTGATCAGATTTAGTAAGACAAATAGCATACAGGTAAAAAAGAGGTAAAGGGAAATAGGAAAATTAGTAGCTATCTGATCTACCACATAAAAAACCTGTGGATTTGGGCTTTTTTAATCTCTCCTAATTAATGGTGCACAACCAACATTACTTAACTCGAGTCAATATAGGGAAAACCAAACATATCAGCAAAAACTGAAGTCAAACTAGTGTTTAGATCCTTATGTAACCCTGTGATGGCCAAATATTTCTCAGCTCTGTGAACAGAAATATTAGCTATCAGCCATTTTGAAACACAAAGCAACGCAAGGTTGTAATTCCAGCTTCAGTGTAAAATGTACAGATGTTCAAGGGGTTATTTAAAACATGCATTGAATCTAATATTTATACAAATATATACAATTCAATAAATCCATGTTTTAAGATGCATTTTAGAGAGACTAACAAAAAATATGTTATCACCCTGCTGTAATGAACTGTGTTTCAGCACCTTTCAGTAAAAAAAAATCTTGCCTAAGAAAGAGTTAATTATCAGCAAAGGAAGTCTGGAAATATCATGGGGATATATGCTGATTGTGTGTCCCTGGTAACTTGATAGTGTGCCAATTCATGATGAGAAGAGTGGGTATGCATATAAAGACTGGAAGGCTCTTGTTTAGAGTTTTGACTTTACGACTGAATAAGAGATATTTAGAAATCATTTCACATGACAGTGGAATGAGGCAGCTGGATTTTAAGAAACTAATACCAAAGTAATAAAAACCTTGTTAACATGGGAGAAAATATTCAGTTGTTAATACAAGACAAGGCTGGCACACCGTCAGCAAACTACACTCACAGAAAATGAGATGTATCTCTGCAAAAAAAGACAATATATGGACTCAGAAGTGGCCAACACAGCCTCAAGGGGACTGTTCAAATACCCAAGTTTGAAAATATTACCAGAGCTAGAAACAGAAAACAAGAAAAGGAACTCAGCAGGAATTTACTGAGGCTGTTAGGCTGCACAGAAATAAAGCAGAGGCATAAAGAAATCCCAAATAAATGCATATTAAAAAAAAAGTTAAAAAAATACATCTTGGAAAAAGCATGCACGTCTTTTGAGGAAAAAGAAACACTCATGAACAAGCAAATATATAAGGATGATTAAATCAATAACATTCCCAAAAATGTCCAAGCTACTACTAATTTTAAAATATCAGGAAAAAATAAAGGAAGGGAAAATTGGCGAGTAGACGGTTATGAAGACCCTGTTGATGTATAATACCTGTCTATATAAAGCTGATGAAAAGAAACTACCAGGGGAAAAAAAAAGATACAAAGTCTTTAGTCTGAAGGATATATATTTCAGGGCTAAAGGGAATTAGTTAATGAATTTATGAAGTGACTGGTAATTATTTATGAAAAGTCATAGAGAACTGGGGTGATACAAATGACAGCAAATTAATTAGATTGCAGGTGTTAGAAGACAGTATGAGACTGGAGACATTGCAGATGATCTAGAGAAGCAAGAAACGTGGAAGAAGAATAGACACATTTACCCCTGGAAAAAAGAAAAAGCTCTTCCATAGTGTGGTAATTTAAATCCTGACACCAATGGAAAGAACCTGGAGCAGCAAAGAATCACAAAAAAAACCCCTAGATATAAGCTTGCAAGTCAAGCTACTCCTAAAGCAATTATAAATGTTTCCTAAATGGCAATGTCAAGAATAGTATTTTCAATTGGGCTAACCTGGTACAAGAATGATTTAAAGTAGATTAAAAAATCATTTGAGAAAACTCAAATAGCTATATATTTCTGTTTGAAAAACAGACAACTAAAACATTAAGAAAATGGGGAAATACAGCAGTGTATATTTTAGAAGTGTAAACATTAAGGATGAAGAAAAATGGATGAGGCTGGTTCAAGCAGCAATGGAATGAAAGTAAGCAATGGGAAATCTAGGTTGATAATCATAAAAGAAATCTTTATGGCTTGAATAATAGTAATATTCATAAGACTTAACATTTATATAGTACTTCACATCTTCAAAGCACTTCACTAATATTAACTAATTGCTCCATTCAATTGTAGAGGAGAGTATTCCCTCAAGGGAAGAAGTTCCAGATCCTGAATCCCTAAGAAGCTACATCAGAAAAACTACTGAAAAACAAACACTATCTAGAGAAATCAGCCCCTGGAAAAGTACAAGGCTAAAATGAACTAAAATAATTTTTTTTCTCTGGCTTTTTCTTTTGCATATGAAAAAGGAAAGTGTGCACACTATACAACATCATGCAGACATTATGTCCAACAAGAAGAAGCACAGGGGAAAATAGTTCTTTCTTTAGTTTCAATGCAGAGGTACTTCAGGAAGTGTTTGTAAAGATGAATACTTTAAACAGAAATGTAAAGAATTGCCCAATATTGCACAGTGCAATGGATGCATGTTTCCCAGCCCCACAGCAAAATTTTCAAGAGCAGAAAGGAAGAAAACCACACATTCCTGTACTCCAGCACTTTTTAACTAGACAAGTTGTTAGATTTTAGTACACGTTGACATAGCTGGTGGTGACACCAATAAAAACAATTTACTGCTGAAAGGATCTAAGACTTCAGGATTGCTTCAACTGCCTAAAGTTTTGCTGGTAATACTAAAAAAGTTTGACTACAAGACACAAACACCTGCTAAAGCACAGGAATAAAAACTAAGGAGCAAGAAGAAACAAAAGACAAAATCAACAGTGAGGGAATAAAAATCGATTTCCTAAGTTGATCCAGTAAGCTTCTACCCTGAAAAGAGAGCAGAAGTGACCCTTTCCACTCCAAGAGGTGAAGGGACCACATTAACAATGCTCTTCTACCTGTTACTAACCATGATCTGGGAGAAGGAATCGTGTATTTGTTAAGAAATCACCCTTTTCAAACCCACCGCTGTCACAGCAAGTGACCAGTCCTGTAGGCAGGAAAGCCTACAACCATTCCAGGATGAGAACAGCTTCCTGATTAATAATTTTAAATCTGATGTAAGTGCCTGTGGTGCTCTGGAGGGACACAACTACTGATACAGCCACGATTCCCAGTGGCACAGCAAGCCCAAGGGCTCAGACCTGCATTCACACTGCACTAAGGAGTGCTTGGATAGAGTCACCATCCTGGAGAACATACAAATAGACCAGACTGATACCAACAGGAGAAAAATAAACCTCTGTAGCAATAGGTCAGTATCTGATGGTTGAGAAGTTTTCACCTGAACATGTTTCTGTACACAGCACTCTTGTGCTCCGACCAACAGGCCACCTTCAGGTATGTGGCTAAATGAATTTCATGCCTCAACATATCACTTTGTGGATTTCATTCCCCTTTCTCATACTGCACTAAATCAGAAATTCCAAGTCAGCAGCATCTAGGAATATCCAGTAAAAGCAAGGACAGAGCCAACTAAGTCCAGGCTATGCAGGCTAGAACTAAAAATCTTGACATTGTGTCTTGGTGATCTCCTAAGATGGAAAAAACACTTTACAAGTATGTGTGTGTGCTTGCTAAAGGAGTCCAAATATATAACAGAAGGAAGCCAATTAAAAAGGTACTAAATACAGAAGACTTCAACTTCAGTGATTAGTGCTAGGTAATTTGCCTTGTGATAAACAACTATTCAAATCAGTAATAGACCTGAGGTTGTTCCACAGCTTGAAAGCATTCCTCTGAATTTTATCAGCTATCACAGCAAGTGCCAATGTTTGTAAGTCAAATTTGGCAATGCAGCTCTACACCATTAAAGCCAGCAATCCCAGTAAGTGCTTGCAAAAGATGCCCACCATCTTCAGAGATCATGCTGAATGCTACAATCACTAAATCAGCATAGGTGCAGCTCAGTTGCAATGTGCAACAGCCAGATGCAGCTTGTAACTTCTTCTCAGTCCTACAAAATGAAGCGAATGAATGAAGAAGAGGCCAGGTTGGATATTTAACCCTGAATCTATGGAAAATAAGTTACTTTTGGGGACTAGCCCAGTCTAAGGAACAAAACCCACCATCCAGCTGTGAAAAATCCTTGTTTCATCACTGCAGCAAAGAGAAGGAGGAGGGGCAGAAGGAAGAGGAAAAGAGAAGAAAAAAAAATGATAGCTGAAAAAAACCATAAAAGAAAACCATCAGTGAAAATTGCCCCTGAAACTTTGCAGAATTGTAACGGCTTTCTCTTGCTTAAATTGATTGGTGTAGCAATGTTATAAAATGACTATTAGGATTCATTGTGCACAACAGAAAGTGTGAAATGTCAGCAGATTATACAGCAAAAGTAATGGGTCCTGAACCCCTGTTAGTCAAAAATGATTTTGTTTCAAATTAGAAATTGATTTTTTTGGACACAAGCCCTTTACAGGCTTCCAACTTTTGTAGCTGTGCCTTGGAAGAGATTAACCTCAGCCACTGTTTGGGTCCAGGCTGATGATACCCTTTTGAAAGTTTCTTCACAGGGACTGCTTTTTAATGTTGGTACGGTCTTAACCAATAACACAAGTTATTTGTTCCTTTGAGAACTGCACCACATTTCTTCTCATTTTGCCATTTTCTTTATTTTTATGCTGACATATACAGCAAACTGGCTGACAAGTTAAAATAAAAAAATTAAAAAATAAAAGCTAGTTCATAATTGAACCAAGGATTATGTCCAAAGCTAAGCAGTGAAACATCCAAGCTGCTTTTGTTCCCAACCTTTTTTCTTCATAAGAGAGAAAAGATTGCATCTCTGGTCCTTAAGTGGAGGCACTAAGCTAAGGGCAGGATAGGTTTTAGCAGTAGAGACATCCCTGTGTGGCAAACTAGCAGGTTGTGATGGTGCAGTCATCACTCAAGGAGGAAAAGAATGCAAAGATTACATTTGAAGAGCAAACCCCACTGCACTTCTCACTGCCTTATGGGAAAATTAAAAAACAAATAGTTGAAGGAGTTTTCTGAGATTAAGGGACTACTTTTTTCTCTTTCATCAGAAATACCAGACAGGATCGCCACTTGTTATTTAATTATTTTTTTAATGGAGCTAACACTTTCTCTTAGGTTGTTTAAACACCTCTAAAACTTCTTTCTTTAATTGTGTATTTTACTAATACCCTTTTGAACACACCAGCACAATCATGGCCCTGCAATACAGTATGCTCCCCCTTACCTTTCCTGGACTTGGTGCCTTCCCTCTTGGTCTGCATTTGAGGGCTTTGCCCATCATCCATGTTTATACCAAAGCCAACCATCTTCTTCCCTGAACTGCTCCCATGACTGCTCCCTGGTTTTCTGGAGTTTTTGCTCACGGGAGATGTCCTCAGTAAATAATCTTCATGTTTCAACACAGGGACACTAGGAGGAAAAAAAGATCATGCTGTTACATGATGTATTTGGCCCATTAACACTGCACCCAGCTCTCTACCAGCTTTTACTCTCCAGAAGCATAAACATCATGCTGCTGGTTAAGCTCTCGTTGAATACATTTATAATTTCTGAAAGCAGAATGCCAAAGGCTTGAAGAGTTACCAACACACTTTATCAGGAGTCTTTGGTTATCAGCAGCCAGCAGCACCCTGACAACTGTATTTGGGGTTTTGCAGCATTGGGTACATTCCCTAAAGCATTAGGTCCTGGATTTCTCAAGTAGTTAGAACAGCACCAGTGGGATGAAGACATGGAAGAGAAGATGAAGACAGACTTTGTCCAGCACAATGGGCCAAAATTGGAAGAAAGAATAATTTTAAAAATGTTCATTTTGCTAGAATAAAGGGGAAACAAAGAAGATTATGTGAAGAGAAATCTGAAATTTTAGTTTGCAAAAGGGAAGCAGATCACAAAATCACATAATAATTTTTATTGGAAAGGACCTTTGAGATCATCTGAGTACAACTGCCAAGGATACTGCTAAACCACACCGCCAAGTGCCACATCTACATGTTTTTTAAAAAACAGAGATGGTGAGAAGCTGATTCAAGAAGAAAATGGATGAGAAGAAAGGAGACAAAGAGGTGAGACAGAGGTACTTTTAAACAGGATAGAGAATGTATGAGCAAACTGCTGGGAGAGAATGTGGTGGAGAAGGGCAGTACTTTGAGTAAAGTAAGGAAAGAGAAAGTTGACCAGAACCATTACGGTTCAAGATGAACTTCAACACACGATCATAAACACTGCATGGATAGAGGCAGGAGGCAAATCTAGTGATGGTGAGCAATCATGACCTCAAGCTCTGCAGACACAGGCATCTCAAAATGTTCTGGGCAGACAGGAAGATGACCCACATTTCTCTCAGTAAAGAAAAGCTACTGCTTTCAAATTCTGCTCTCTGGGAAATAACTACTGCTTTAAATGACAATTCCAATTCCCAACATACGTAAGTCATTACTCCCTGTCATAAAAGGCTCCCTTATAAAAGAAATTAAAAATATAAAAAAGTATCTTTGTATTATCCACATGAAATAATACTGTTTATTCCAAGATTATATTGATCTACTTGCAACCATGGAAGCAAAAAACAACTTTCTTAAGTTATTAGAAGATTAAACAAATCTTAACAGCTGGATTCTGTGAACCTAGAGGTCTTTTCCAACCTAAACCATTCTATATTTCTATGATAAATCTTTTTCCTGTTTAAGCAGCAATTTTATATTGGCAACCCAAAGACTGTCACTGAGCTTTTATTAGTTAGGATACAGCTTCATGGAGGCTGAATCACAAGAATCTTTTACCTAAAAGCTTGCACTGACTGAAGTTACTGTAGATCTCAGGGAAAAGGAGGAAATGATGCTAAATTAAAAGTTTCCCATCAATGTGCTGTATAAGACATTGTTTAATAGGGCCCACTGAGCCTGTTGGACAATTAGTATTACTCCTGTATTATTAATGCAGAACAGTATATAATGGCTTATGACCTATAATAACTGACTGAAGTGTTGGATATAACTTCTCCAAATAACCTCCGTTTACTTTAGGGCTTCTAACTGTGTGACCACTAATAATACTGCAAAGTGTTTTTTAAAATTTATGGTGGACTAAATTAGTATCTTATTTGAATCATATGAAATTATTAACCTACTAATTCCTGCAACTACAAGAGCACCAAGAGGTGGTTTTGGATCCTAGCAACTGCTTAAAGAGGCTTAAAGGTGTAATAATTGACCAGATTTCCCTGATAAAACAGGACTTGATATTCCATTTGCCTCTACCTGGGATGATTAAAAGCATTTAAAAAAAAAGTGAGGCTGTCATTATTTGGATTCTTTTTGAGTTGTTTAAAGCACATTTGATTACAACCTACAGTCCTCATGTGAATACAGTGACCTTTGGCTAGCAGATAAAGAGGTGACTACTCAATTTGTTCTCATCTGAATGCAGTATCTTCTACGGTGCACTTACCTCTATAATACTGAGTTCTGTTCTAAATACGGAATGGCAGATGCAGTTCAAACAGAAACAGACACCAAGAAGAAATTGCATAAGCTAAGGTATAATAAATTACATAAGCTAAGGTATAATAAATAGCAAAAGAAAGTGTATTTGCATTTATAACTTAAATAAACAACTAGAGCCTCATTGTTTAGTAAATAATAGAAGTCAGCTCATGCTAAAGTTCTGCTTAAGTAAGGATAGAGTCTCAAATCTTAAAATGACAATCTGAAAGGTGTGCAGACCAAGGAGAGAAAGGGATGATGCAGAGAGATAAAAAAATTCAGTAATTAACTATCTACCACAATTAAACAAAGAAAACATAAGGCAAAAAAATCTGTTTCAGAACATAATTACTCATTCACCTCTGGAATAATTAGTAAAACAAATGATGTGACTATTGCAACATGGAAATTTAAACTCAACATATGGTCAAAGGGAATCAGCTATTTATGTCTGGAGAGATTTAGCAGCAAAAGAGGTTCTTGTCTATTTTCAAATCCAACTACCCATCATGTCACTCAAAGGCACCACAGTTAGTAGGAATTCCTGCAGGTCACCACAATATCCAATGAATTTTCTTGACACTGCTTGAAACTAACCAACAGAGAAGACTTCCTAAATAAAGACCTTATTAACCTACCTACCCTACATACCAGGGCAGGAGATGTAGTGTGGCCAAGAAAGAAGTGAGTCTCAGCACTGCTGCCTCATTATGAATATCCAAGTACACCATCACCAAAGGAAAACAAACCTTGAACATTCCTTCCATCCCGTCTGAGCCTCATATCGCGATATCCCCGCTGAGCGCGAATGGCAAATTTTAAATGTCATTCAGGACCCATTGAATACTGCTAGTATTTGCATTCCTTAAAAAGTAGAAAAACATTAACCTTTTGTTTTATTGAATTAAAATGCCATGGAAATGCTGATGTAGTCTTCAGAGACTGAAATACTTTTACAAAGAAGAATAGCTGTCATTTATTAGACACAAAGAACAATTACTTGATAGGATGCTTTCTGACAAAAAGCAGATTGGTATTCTCATCATAGAAAAGGCATTGTAAAAAAACTCAGCACAGACCTCTGAGACTTGAATAATTTAAAGCTGCATTTGGTGCAATTTGAATTTTTCTTTAGGGAGGCAAAGTTAAATACCTTTAATTTGTTCTAATTATTTCAAATTTGCAAGTTAATTATGGCTGATCATTAAATAACAAAAAGGACTATCGTCTCCATAGAGTTTTACCTCCTACCCTCTGCATTACTTAAGCTAGATTTTAGTATGCATGAATTAACTTTCTAAATAATCACACGGTTTGACTAAATGGCTCAGTAAAATGAGCTCTGATCCTCACAATAAGCATTAATGGACATTAGAAAGGCAATTGGGACCCATGTTACTTACATTATAAGTATTTTTAATGGGGTCTTATTTACTAATCTTTATGTACTGTTCAAGTTAGGGCATCATATAGATACATTATTCTGCTTTAATAGAGGAAAGTCAGTTCTTCAAGATACTAAAATAAATGTCCACTTAGAGCCAACTAAATTCATTTTTAAACTAATGCAGGAAAACTCTGATAGAATATAACTTGTTTTAGCTGCTGATCCTGATGAATCAATCCAACATAATGGCAGCCTTGCTCTGCAAATGGAGTTTTGCAGATCTGTTGAATCGCTAAGCAACCCAAGCAGCTCAGGCTCTTGCCAGAGTCGTGCTTACTATCAGCATGTGATTTACCTCGCCCACGAGGCTTCTTCTCTTCCTTGCTCCACACCCAGCATTCAGCTGACTGGGTTCCCAGCCTTCAATCCCAAATTTGGATGCTCACCTTCCACTGAACTCTGATCTTTCCATGCGTTTTTCAGTGGCATTCAGAGAACAAGACTATGTTGTAACTACTCAGAAACCCAAAAAGCGAGGCAATTCATGCCTCTGCTATGTATGTTCAACAGATGGCTGCCTTGATGGTACCCTACTGCACTCTGCTGAGGCAAGGGCTTACGAGTTTAACCATTATCAAACTAACAGATTGCCGTGGTAGGTTAGCTCCAAAAGCAAACATGTTGGAATGTTATTTTCCTGTTCCGTAATTTCTGTTTTAAAAATAAAATAATTAACAGTTCATGTGTGCAATCTGCTGCAATTATATCAGGCCAAGAATGCATAACACTTAATGATGCAAAACTGGTGATAAGTAGACAACCCAAGCAATACGTTTTTGTAGCTGGAACCTGAATTGCCATTTCAGACACAGTTTGACAAACAGGCTGAAAATTGCTTCCTCCCCTGCCACTTTGGCTGGGAGTGTTTTCCAGCCAGATCAGTTTCCAGAGTCAGTTCAGTATAAAGCAGCAGCACTACAAGTACTGGGACAAAAGAGAAGATGCCAGGATCTTCTTTTCAGTAGGGGTCAAATTTAGATCAGTTCACATCAAGCTTGTTATCAAACAGCACTTTTGAAAACCACCTGTTCCAAAGTGGGACTGTTTGGGAGGTTGTTTATCTGCATAGCAAATTAAAAAAATATTTCTGGGGACTTTGTAGATTTTGGATGAGTGGATCTGAAAACAAATGGCAGTGGTCTACAGAACAATTACAACCTTTCCTGTCCCCTCAAGTGGAGCTGAGGAGAAACACGTCAGAATGTACGAACCAGCACAGCAGCACACGGGAAAGAGAAGGGAGATTGATCTTCTTGCTACTGCTTTGTGCAGGGTGCACAAATCCACAGGGCAGCTGAGCACAGCTGGAAGGGACGTAAGAGAGATGCAGGTGAAGAGGAGAAACACAGTGTGAACCTCAGGGCAGTCTCTCATGCCTGAATGCCATCACCCTTTCCTTCCTAAAAAATGCTTTTTTAGCTTAGCATTTTTTCCTCCCTTTAAGAAGCAGGAAAAAGTCCTATTCTAATACATTCCTTGAAGACCATATTCAAGCCCAGAGTGAGATTTCATGGGCCAATTATCAAATCTGGCATTTTGAGGCTTATGTTAGATGCATCAGCATGTTAATGGCACTGCTGGGATCCAGTGAATGTCAATAAGAAACAGCTGCTTTCCTTTCTAGAGAGCATGTGCATTTAAAGCTTTGAGATAACAGAATCAGAGAATACTTTTGGTTAGAAGGAACCTTTTAAAGGTCCCCTGGTCCAATCATCCTGCAATGAGCAGGGACATCTTCAACTAGAACAGATTGCTCAGAGCCTATCCAAAGTGACCTTGAATGTTTCCAGGGCTGGGGCATCCTCCACCATTCTGGGCAACCTGCACCACTGTTTCACCACTCTCAGTGAAACATTCCTTCATCACATCTAACTTGAATCTGTGCATTAAGATGAAAAGCAAGACCACTTGTCCTATAGTTATAGACCCTGTTCCAAAGTCTGTCTCTATCTTTCTTAAAAGAGACCATTTTAACCATTGAAAAAGTGCAGTCAGGTTTCCCCAACACCTCTCCTCCAGCTGTCTTCAGGACCACATCCATCTCCCTTCCCACTTATTTTTTAGGCAAAAGGCAGGAGGGCAGGAACAGGTAGGGAAACACTTCAACAGTCAGTGAGAGTTCTGGAGCTGAAATATAAATATTATCAAATCTGCTTGTAATAAAAGGATTTTTCATCACAGAAAATAGACAGTGATTGCCTACAATCTACATGTTATTATGCAGACAATATATTGCTGAGCTGTCATGCAGCGATTTCATCTCTTACAGCACTCTTCAGGCTCAATGCCCTTGAATCCAGCAATGCCCATGGCTGTGTCAGGTTTCTCTGTTGTTTTTTGGGTTTTTCCCCCCTGTTGAGCTCTCTCTCTCAAATCTACTGCATTTGGTTTACTTTTCTCTCATCTTGGAGGAGATACACTTGTACCTATGCTAAATTTTTTTCCTTATCTGAAGCAGTACCAAGGTACAGCAATCCACAGCACAGCTTCCCCAGACCACTCTTTCAGGGACCAGTTCCTTCCCCATTCCCTCAGTAGCTGATGCTCAGACATTTAATTCCACTAGCAAGAATTGAGGCCACATATGCTCTTAATTAGCAATGACCTATTAGATCATACCAGCCATAGGTGAAACCCTAGCCCCACTGAATCAATCAGAACACTGTCTTTATTTTCAATGAAGTCAGGACTTCACTTAATTTACATGGTTAGAGGTCCATTTGTAGCAAGTATTAAGCTAAATTTAACCTAGAATTATATTCGTGCCTTCCCTTTGAAGCCCTCTCCTTCCTCTGGTTTAAGTTCACTACATTTCAACTCCCTACCAGCACCTTTCCAACATATCTGAGTTTCTCTAATAAATAGCAAAATTACAGCTGTGATTACTTTTCCATCTTTTTTGAATTCAAAGAAAATTCAAGCATAAAGGTTTTCAGTCAGTCATAGAGAAATGGCCACGGGAAACAGACTGGCCAGGCTTTAGCAGGGCAAAATTCTGTGACTGTTTGTTTGGCCTTTCTTACAGAGCAGAGCAGAACAGCTGTCGTTCCAGCAAACTCTGCTGTCAGCCTTCACAAAAGGAAGTCATGTAAATGTCAAGTCACACGTATAAAAACAATCCTTCCAAACAGTGTCTATATATCTGAAAAGCCTGCCTGGCTGTCACCAGTTAAAGCACCACGAAGAATGATGCAAAACCCTGTTTAGGACAAAGTTTTTGAACTAAATCTAAACTTTTTCAGCACATCAGACAGCATCCCTCTCTCCTTCAGAAGGAGAATCTCATGCTCTTCAGCAAAGTGAATGCCAGTCTTAGTGCCTTATCCAGCATCACTAGTGTCTGGCTGAGAGCCAGCCCCAATCACAAGATACCCATCGAAATGCCATATGCAAGCTATCTCCTGAACAAACATGCCCCAGATTGGATTGTAATTTGGTTGTGATAAAAGCATTGAAGAACAACACATCATCTCTTCTCTACTTGCCTCACCCAGAGCAAAAGGCTTCACAGTGGATGGGCTGCACTCCAAAAACAGGCTGTGGCAGAGATGGGTCTGGGTGTGCAGGTAACCCCCTTATGTCTTCCTTTGCTAAGGCTGTTGGTACACAAGCACTCTCTCCTCTACAGAAGTTTCCAGACAGTCTGATAGGTGTTGATAACAGCAGCTTTCAGTAAATGAGCAGCAATTGCAAAAGCCCTTTTTCTGATCATGGATCACATAATGGAGCAATCATTTCCTAAGGGTAACTGACAATATAGCAGAGGAAGCACACACTAAGAGTTGAACAGTATATACAGGGTTTTCAGCATGCCCTACTAGTAAGATATTCTGAAGAAATTTCTAATTAGAGAAACAGATTGCTTTTTTTTGTGCAGGTATTAGGAGTTACATTACACATGCACAGAAAATATGGAGCTTAGGAGGATCAGAATAGTTGAAAAAGACACAGCAACTACAGTTGCTTCTGTTCATTGACAAAATTACACTTGATTGATGCTAAGTTTCAACGTTCAAGACACCAGTAGGATGAATTTTCAAACCTGGTTTCTAAGTGATGAAATGAAGGAACAAAATTTCAAATTTTTCCCACCAATAGAAATGGAAATTAATAACCACTAAACTGGGCAAACAGACATATCCCTAACAATACTGAGGTGACTTTCTGGGCCACTGACAGCTCCTTCAATATCAGGGAACATGCCACACACAGAGAAAGTCTTTCATAAATGCATCAAATTCCATAATAAATGCAATTAAGAGTTTTTATACTGTCTATTTTTCTGAGGCTGCAGAATCTGATTTCTCTAACCAGGAACCATTACCGCTGAAAACAACACAGAAGCACCCCAGCAGGACCCATATTTTTCCATGAAGTTTCTGTCCTCTTATTTTAATCACCTTTATCTGTACCACAGGATGATTGAATCTAGCATTGAATCATGTTAAGCATAGGTTACTACAGGTTTTTAGGGTTATAGTCTGTTAGTGTTAAAGTCTTACAAATCACGGGACTGTTGAATCTGGAAGCTGCAGTGCTTCACTTATTCCAAAAAGCCATTTGGTTCCTCTGCCAAATACAAAACTGACATGGGTTTTGATTTTTGATAAAAATAATCAAGTAGAATTTTACCAGGTTTGTAACTACAAATGTACACAGCATCCTAAATATTCTCATACTACAGCATCTTTTAAAATGGTGCCATACACTATCCCAGATCAGTTAGAAACACCCTTCCTGATGCATCTTCACACTTCATTGGCCTTTTTTCCATGATTAAATCACATCTGTGGGACATGGTCACTCTATGATTAAAGAGTATATTAATGATTTACCACTACACTAGTACTCATCCATATTATATTGCTTAGTAAAATGAAAACACTGAGATTGTTTATTGATCTGCTTTAAAAAAAATCCTATAGCCTGAAAAGAAGCAAATAGAGAAGTAGAGACTTTGGACTTTACTCTGATTAGTAGACTACCATACCCAACAGATGCAGATTTGACAAGATAGCTCCTGGTAAAGATTTAAAATAACAATTTTAGCCACTTCAGTTGCCTTAAATTCACTGAAGTTACATATTTCACAGGGCATGTTTGATGGCTAGTGACTGTAAAATCAAGTATTTATTGCAAGAGCAATACAGACTTAGATGCCTAAATAATGGCATACAACTATAAAAACCATAGCCCTGGGCCCCACAGAAAAGGCAACATACTAAAGATTTCCCTTCATTTCCCTTCAGTGCATATATTTTATGGGAATTTGACAGCATCACCAAATACTGACTCAACCAGGATGTTTAGGGAACAAATTTAACACATTTTTGCACTTGTATTTAGAAAATATTCAGATATAACAGAACTGAAACCAGATGGAAATCACTGCCTCACTAAAAGGCAGTTACCACTGAGATATGTATTGGCATTGCTCTGATATCCAGTATCAAGGGGAGAACAAAGGGAAGAGATCTTGGGACAAGGATGTTTGTCATGAAGCTCTGGGCTCTGGGCTGCCAGTTCCCAGCCTCTGGAAACCCTTTTAGTCCAGACACAAGTGATTTTTGCCATCTTAGAGCTACCACTATCGATTTTTGGGCATGAAAGTCTACCTTTGCATGCATTTGTTACAACCTGGTGGAAACATCTGTCCACAGCAGAAGCCACGAGTGCTGCTCTGACACTGTGATGTGGGTTCAGGGGTTTGCATTATTTGTGCTGCCAAACCATCTCAGCCCTACTGAGTCCACAGCTGGTATATAAACTTAGCACATCTCTCAGAGACATGGTTTGCTCAAAAATGATGCAAAGATGTAAATGGAGATTAAGGAAACACAGAGATAAAAAGAAAAGAAGGATTAACTATGCATTGATCAAACAAAAGGGCGTGTAGTTATACAAAGAGGTGAAGTCTGGCACTATTGATAGAAGACTGAAGACACTTGTAAATTGTTTTGTTTCAAACTCTTCTGAGTGCTAGAAGCCACACAAAGGGTTTCCATAAAGAAGAGCTGATGACTTGTCACTGCAGTGGAGTTCTAATGCTTTTCTCTCCAGATCACCAATGAAATCTTTTGAGTATGGTTTAGATTTTAGGTAGGTTTACCAGGCAGAGACCATCTTTGTGATGAGTGTGAAGAAACACATTAGTTTGAAACTCACCAAATTAGGATTGAAGGCAGGGAGGGGAAAAGAGCACTCTTAAAAAGCTGAGGATAAAAAAAAGGAGGAAAAGATAAAATGTAAAACAAGAAAGGCATTGTCAGAACACACAGATGGAGGTAGAAGTCACCATGAAATGACCCAGTGGTTCTTAAAGACAGAAAGAATTAGGGAATGTAGTAGCAGCAAATGGCTGAAAGTTAATCCAACACACAAAAAAACTCTGAGTGCCACATAATTGACAGAGTAAAGAAGAGGTGGTGGCAGAGAAAATAAAATAAGAAACAGCTTTATGACTTTTAACAGACAATTGGCCCCTGAAGGTGAGTTTAAAAGAAGCAAAGCAGACAAGACCTGAAGAAGCAGCCAAGATACCCACCTGGAAAACTTATTTTGAAGTAGGCGAATGAATACTGAGCAATTAAAGAAGACTTTAGAGTAGCCAAAGTGCAAGAAGAAGGACTAAAGCAAGGGGTGGTTTTAACTGTTGACACTGCAAAAGGGTATTGTGGCTGCCAAGGAGAAGGGAACTGCAATAGCTGTCAGCAGCCCAGATGCATGCAGAGAAGGAGAGTGATCCTAAGGTTATGAATCTGAGTGGCAGGGAGGATGTGGCATTATCAAAATCAGAAGTGAAGAGAGATTCAGTAGAAAAAAGTAAGGAGTTCTGTTTTGGCCAGATTAGGAATGATCTGAAGGCAAAACAACTGGGATTATGTGTCAGGGAGGCAGTCAGATATGCAAGACTAGATGGAACAGAGCAGAAGGTTTAAGAGTTATTGGCAGGGAGATGATAGCCAAATCCGTGTAACAGGATGTTGTCATCCAGTGGGTACAGAAATCTCCAGTCAAATCAAGGAGTGACTAAATCCCTTCCCTGCCACCTCATAGAGGTTTTTACCTAGTTTCAAATGAAATTATCTTAAATAGTGCTGCAAAAACATGCATAAAAAACCTGACTTTCCATAAAATCTAAAGATCATACTGTTTCTAAAACTAGGGCAACCACTAAATGAAAGTTAACCCGAACAATAACTTTAGCTAAACTTCAGGTCACATGCATTTAATATAATGAGATGAGGAATATGAAAAGGCCATTCATAATGGAATTCATCGAGTTAGGAATGCCATGCTTAGCTGCCTTATAACATATAATTAATGATCCTATAAAAATCCAGCAGTACGAACTCTCCTGGCTGCCCGCAGAACTGTTCTTTATGCTGGGTAGGGCAAGCAAGCATCTGCTTCCACAAATACTGCCCTTTGAGAAGCTCAAAGGCTTTTTTCCCCGCGTTCCATCAGGGACCACAGTGCCATTTCCATGACATGCTGAGCTTTGAACCATTACCCAAATCAGACTATAGCATTTGGCAACCCAGTACACATCTGTCACGATAGACTGGTTAGTGGTCAAATGTTAAAGAAAACGTCATTAACTCTCTTCCATTGCTTTTAATACCCCACCTTCCTCCAGATTATTTATAATCCCCACTAAACCCACCCTCTGTTTACAGTCTTCTAACACAACAGTGAAATACATACTGCCTGGAGATCTGTGTTGCCTTATACCACTCCCAACCATTTGGTACAACAAAAGATGTTCTCTCTCCATCAAAAGGCCTGATCCCTCCTGAAGCATTGATGCTCGAATTCAAGGTTAAAGGATTAAGACCTGAAGCACTGGGTACCAGAGGAAATGAAGCCAAATATCGAAAGAAACACAAAAATCAATCCTCTTCGCTGCAGGAGCAGTGTGAAGAACAAATCAGCTAGGCTGAATCTAAAATTTTCTCTGCGTGGCTTTCAAAAATTAGCACTTTTATAAATATAATGGGTAGTCTGCAAAGCCTCAGCACCCATGCAAAGCCACAGAGTTCAACTCAATACATCAGTATGGTCTGGGAAGTTTTATGCCAGAATAATTCAGTGGCAAATACACAAAGTCCACTTCAGAGAGAGCAAGAGCTGGGAAGTGAGTGAGAGCACATATGTTGTTATCTTTATACGTAGTCTGAAAATCTACAAGTGGCAGAACCTAATATTTACTAAAGTTTGCCTTTTGCTTCAATTCTCTGAGTGCTGAAGTGCAGCCAAGGTCACAGGAGGGGTGGGGGAGTGGGTTTTAGCTTAGTGTAGCTGTGATCATGGGCAGAACAGCAGGGTACAGAGGATTTCTTGCTTAACTTTGTAATACCAATAGCTTTTGTTCTTAGTCCTGCCCCATCAGTTCTGATATAAGCTTTAAATGGCATGAAAGTTGTGCGGGTGGGTTTAAAATTTCCTGATTCAAAACTACCTTCCAGAACATTTTGTTTTATGAGGTTTTTCTTAACTTTTCCAACTGATAAATTTCTGGGACATATGAATGTCTAGATTAAACAAAATATTCTCTTCATCCAAGATTACACATAAAAATAAAAAGTAACAAAACAGTATGTCTGAAAAAGTAATCCATTCCAATTTATAAAAATAGAATTCAGGTTTTCAAAATTCAATTCAGGCAGTAAACTAACAGTGTCTACATTTTCCCATAAAGGAGGCATCTGCAAATGACTTGCAAAAATGTCTCTCACTGTCTGCAAGTGTTGGCAAGGAACAAACTCCTTCAGGAGAGGCATGCATTTCACATATTTCAACTCAAAGAAAAAATTTCCAAGCATTTTCAGTTTTGATGTAGGATATTACCAAACCAAACCCATGCAGAATACTGGCAGCAAACACAAGTTTTGTGAAAATACCAAAATACTTTTTTTCTAACAAGCCTGGTTTTTTTTAACAAGCCTGTTTTCACCAACTGCCGTCCTAAGGTTAGCAGTGTTTCTAATACCTGAGTGCCGGTGCTTTTTGAAGACCTCATCTACCTATGAAAACCACTTATGGCATTTTCTGCTTACATCTTACACCTCCAGTCACTCAGCAGGCTTCCTGCTCAAGGTTACTTTGGACTGCAATGGGAATGATGTAATACTGCTGTGTGCAGCAGACGTGATCATGAGAACAGAATCAGCATAATTCAGGTAAATGTTAGATAGGCAGCTTGAAATCACTGTTGCAGTTGAAAGTAAACCTGAAAATTAGATTAGTGAAGGAACCAGGTCAGCAGAAATGAACTCCACTCTCTCCAGTCCGATAAGGATCACTGCCTACCCTAACAAAAAAAACCCTCAACTTTAAATGCATGCATTGGTATATGTAAAAAATTGCCACACACTCCCCTTTATGCTTTTAGTAACCACATCAGAACAAAAACCTTCACCCTGAACAAGAAAACCTACTACCTCCAGAGTCTGCACGTGGCACTAATGAAGCAGAAATGTGTGTCTAAGTCTGACTGTACTCTCCCATACGTCACAGCAGACTCCAGCAGCCATCTGTTGGAAGGATGCTGTGCCTATATATAGCCAGACACCACCACGAGAGAAAGAAAAAACTCATATCTGCACCTAATTCAGCGTGTGCACTATTGGCAGGTCTGCAAGCACCCTTTTTTTTTACCGGCCAAACAAGTGTTCGCTCCACAAATATCCTATCTAAAAATGATACAAACTTCAATGTAAAATTATCTGGAACAAGAAAGTAACTTGGTTGTTAAAAGGAGCACTAACAGGTGGGAAAGCAGCTTCCAGATACACAGATTTTATGGGCCATTTGCAAGCACAGTTGATTTCATCCCAATTTAATGTGCCAGTCTGCCAAAACAGCAAACAGAAAAAAAAAAAACAAAAATCCCAACAAACTATATTCAGTACATTTCCAAAAGTTGGCCAAGTCCTTTATAGATACACCTCAAGAGACCAAGGACAACTCAGAGATGACCTGGGAGTCTTGCACAAGGAGCCAATTGCAGTCCTGGTGAGAATTTCTCCTTTAGAGGCTCAGGACCTCGACACACCCCAGGAAGTGTGTGGAATGAAGAACTTAAAGGAAAACTCTTCATAGGAAACCAAATGGCTGCTACCATTGTTTTTCAATTCTCCTCAAAAACAGGAGTAATGGGGCCAGCAAAAGTCAGACCAGCAGTAGCAGAGCCATGCGATTGCATGTGATTTTTATTTTATATTTAAATTATTTCGAGGGGGAACTGAGTGAACAAACTTGGATATGCCTGGGACAGCAGGGGGAGCTGCGAGTCTGCATTCCTCTGCAGGTCTATTTAATTGCATTGAATATTTGGACAAAAGCACATCACCACAGAAAGATGCCTGCATGTCTAACAAGCCTCAGAAAAGCGAGTTCATAACAAAGCATTAAACAAGGAGCAACAGATAATTGTCACCTTTTCTCACTAGACAATAAA